>NC_090271.1:31633269-31943557 GCF_040414725.1 Anabrus simplex
TTCAGCTTCCGTTTAACTAATGACTACAATATGCAGCCACCTTATATAGACGTTGCATGGCACACCTACGCAACCTCCAGAAATAAGTATGATGTACTCCTACCGCGCGTCCCCCTGTGGGTGGGGGCGGTAGAATAACACCCACGGTAACCCCTGCCTGTCGTAAGAGGCGACTAAAAGGGGCCCCAAGGGCTCTGAATTTTGGAGCGTGGGTTAGCGACCACGGGGCCCTCAGCTGAGTCCTGGCATTGCTTCCACTTACTTGTGCCAGGCTCCTCACTTTCATCTATCCTATCCGACCTCTCTTGGTCAACTCTTGTTCTTTTCCGACCCCGACGCTATTAGGTTTGCGAGGGCTAGGGAGTCTTTCATTTTCACGCCCTTCGTGGCCCTTGTCTTCCTTTGGCCGATATCTTCATTTTTCGAAGTGTCGGACCCCTTCCATATTTTCCCTCTGATTAGTGTTATATAGAGGATGGTTGCCTAGTCGTACTTCCTCTTAAAACAATAATCACCACCACCACCTCCTACCGCGCGGCAAATATTACATACAGTTGTGAAACCGCCGCCGGCTCGCTGGGTTTCTCAAAGAAAGTGAGCTCAGTGCTAACTAAATACGATGACGTAGCCATGACGTGGCGATGACTTGGCAGAAATGTCAGCAGTATAGCACAATATAACAATGCCATATCCAACATATGATACATCGAAACTCTCACTGTACAGGTATTTAATGTTAATCTACATATACGTATATATGCATACACTCAATTACGAATACGCAAGCGACAAGCATTGCATAATGGAATTGAATAATAATTATAACAAAATAATAGTAATCTCACAGATAAAATAATAATAATAATAATAATAATAATAATAATAATAATAATAATAATAATAATAATAATTGTTACCGTGTTTTGGTGGTAGTTATGCATGAAAGAAGGTGCTGGGTGGTGAATGGGTCTCAAGCTACTAAAGTGAAATTAATTTTAAAATTTAACAAGGTTATATTTTCTTTTCAAAATTAGGTAACAACAAATAGAACAGGTACTTAGTAGCCGAAACACGATTGACAAATACATTTACATAGGTACCCCATTTGGGGCTTCAAAAGTCAGAAACATAATTCTTGAGCAATGAGCCCAACCTTACAATGAACACCATACAACAAAGGGGCCGAAAACCCCCAAACATGCCAGAAACATCTGCTTCCAATTACATCCAAAAGCCTCCTTGAGGCAGAAACACAATTTTCAAAAAGGGCAACTTCCCCCTAAAATACAAGCCTATCATAGGCCACTCCGAACTCCACCTTTAAGCCGTCCTCAAAGGACATATACACAGGGGCAAAATACCCAACCTACCGAGGTCTGTTAAATAACAAGAAGATTAATACATGACCTCTACAATTTGAGAGGAGGCGAACTTGCACTCCTAATACACTTTGCTTAAGACCTACTTGGCACTAGGCCGTTAATACAAGGGCTAATCCCATACTACAGAGGTGACTTAATAGCAATTTACATTACATTACGGAAGAATTGGTTGAGAAAAATAAGTTCACCTCAGGACGATGTGAGTGGGAGCTCGAGAGGGTTAAGCACTCTCTATCCCGATATGCCGTTTTAAAAGAGAATATATGAAAAGAGTAGTTACATTTTAGGAAAAGGTTACATGGTTGAACGCTTAGAACCCGCCCCGAAAGTTAAACTGCTGAGCTAGCAAAGAAAGAAGTTATTAATCGGCCATTACCTTGTTGTTGACCGCTGCCGAAGAAAGAGGCGCTTCCCGCCCCCTGCTATGTACTTAACACACTGAAAGATGGAACACAAGTGGCCCGGAGACCCGAAAATCAGCAGTTTATATCCTCTCGCGGAAGGTTCTAGGCGTTAGGGGAAAGAAAACACCCTCCCACAAACTCTTTATTGGGTAGGACCCCGCAACAGATTCAAGTTGGGGGAAGATACACCAGATTGGTCAGAAATTAATAGAAGAAATTCGGGATTGGATACATTCATAACAAGGGGAAGAAAGGGGTAAATATTGCCAACTTAAACAATGACAGAAAGAAATTTAACAAAGAACAAACTCTTGAAATTAAATTTTCTCCCAAAAAAATAGTTCTTTGACTCCGCACTAGGTTGCACTATTGTAGATCTTCAGTAGTGTCCTCTAGAAGAGAAAGTTCACACTTCTTACTTCAAGCGAAACAAAAACACATCAAAAGTGACACAGTTCTAAAACTCCAAAATTTACAGGTAGTGACATCTTCTGAGAAGGTAGAAAATTAATAACGTCAATAAAGTTCAGACTTCCTCCAGCAGAGGAGTTTTAACTGGCGCGCATTTAAATTAGCGGCGTGGAGGTGTACCACCCGGTACAGACCTCCCCCCCCCCCCAAAAGTTCCTCCAAGGATAAACTTTTGTTTGAAAATAAGGTCCAAGTTTTGATGTTGATATTAAAATAAATTGCAGAAGTATTTGAGAAATTTCTTAATTCAGTTCCAAAATTTTTGTTGTAATTGGTAACGTAAGGTATTTATGTTTGTAGAAGGCGAATTTCTGAAGATAATCTTTTAAAAGGTGATGAAAAATTCTGCAATGTCCACCAAATTTGTTGTTGAATTCCCAAGTGTAGTCATCTCTTATAGTGACTGTCCATGTAGTTGATGTAGGCTAAGTTGGATGGCCAGACCGGCCGTTGCAGCTTGCGTCCAAAGGAGGCCGCTCGGACCCCTCAAGTACCCTGAGATACCGCTCGCCCGCACTATGAGGGGAGCAGAGGTGTTGAAGCACGCCGCGCCCGCGGTGAACATATACAGGCTGCGGGCAAGTAGCAGGTCGTGCGCCGCACATCAGCCTTGGCCGGGAGGAGAGCTCCGGCTCGCCGTGCACACGTCGTCCTCGCTGGGGCCGAGGGGGCCCGTCCTCTGCTCCAGTAGCTGCACGGCGTCGCGCGGCTGCGGGGGCACTGAAACATTAAAGCTTGGCGGCAGAATAGTGTTGGACTATCATCTTCTTTGAGGGTACAGGCTTGTGGAGAGGTTGAGGGGCCAGCGGCGTGCAAATATCCATGGCATAAGTTAAGCCACTGTGTAAGGTGGAGCAAGAGACGGGAGCGTGGTAATGGCCGAGGCAAGGACAGAATGGCAGTTTAACGGATCGGGGAAGGTTTTACAAGAGGCTTACATATAAGACAAAATATTATAGAAGGGGCAGAAAGCCTTAAAAGTTGAACTAAAAAAAAAAAAATATAACCTTCATATTCCTTTCAAATTATATGAAGCAAGTTGACACAAAATTTACACTGGTTTCACCTGTGACAGGTGAACCCTAAATATCCTCTCGGTGGCTGGATTGCTTAATAACAACGTAACCGGGGTGAGGAAATCGAGAATTATACAAGGCCCATGAAATCTGGGGGCAAGCTTGCCCGCGGGAACAAAATTTTTGACCATTACTTGGTCACCTACCTTTAAAGGGGTGGGTCTCCGTCCACGATCATACCTTTCCCTAACCTTTTCATGAGATACTTTAAGATTAGCTTTAGCCTTCTTCCAAAGATCTTTAATGTTGTCCGGATCTATTGTCTCGGGCAAAATGTCACTCAGAGACCAGAGGTTAGAGAGCGGCGTGTTGGGAACAAACTTAAACATCAAAGAAGCTGGAGTAAACTTGTGAGATTCATGAACCGCCGAATTCAAAGCAAAAGCTATCCAATGCAGGGACGTGTCCCACCTGGAATGATCTTCATGATGATAGGCAATAAGTGCGGACCTGAGATTACGGTTAACCCGTTCAGCCAGGGATGGTTGAGGGTAATAAGCAGAAGTCGTTACATGAGAGATGGACAAGTCAAAACAGAATTTACGAAAAAGATTAGATGTAAAAGCCTTAGCATTATCAGATACAATATATTGGCACGGACCAAAAGAAGCAAAAATAGAATTTAAGCAAGTAATTGTAGACTGAGCGGTAGCCAGCTTAGTCGGAAATAACCAGGAAAATCTTGTAAAACCATCTACACATACAAAGATGAATTTGTTGGCATTTCCCTTCGACTGGGGGAAGGGTCCTACATAATCAATATACAGGCGTTCCATGGGGCGCGATGCTTGATGCGAAGACAAGAGACCTACCTTGGTGGACATGGTTGGTTTACTGAGCAAACAAGATTTACAAGCTTTTACAAGTTCACGAATTTCGCCGTCCATACCTTTCCAGATGAACATTTCACGAATCTTTTCACGGGTTTTAAAGATTCCAAGATGCCCTCCTAATGGGGTCTCATGATAATACTTGAAGATCATAGGTGCAAGAACCGCTGGAACAACAACTTTCATCAACTTATCATGCCTCGAAGGGCAACATAGAACACCATTCCTCAGAACATAAGGGACAGCATGTTCCCCAGAAGAAAGGGTTTCCATTATCGGAGCCAGCGTCGGATCTTCACGTTGGTATTTCTCAATATCCCTAAAAAGCATGGGAGCATCTGTTAAGATGGCATTAACACCAGATAGTATGGACTCGGAAGGTGATGAACTATCGACCGGTTCGTGGGTCTCGACGTCGTTATGAAACATACGGCTGAGTCCATCAGCAACAACATTTTCGGTACCTCTGATATGTCTAACATCAAACTGGAAGGCGGAAATACGAATAGCCCAGCGGGCTATACGACCAGTACGACGCGGCCTACCTAAGACCCAGCTTAGGGCTTGATTATCTGTTTCCAGGTCGAATTTGACATGTTCCAGATAGAGACGGAACTTTTCTAAGGCAAATAAGACTGCCAACCCTTCGAGCTCATAGATGGAATACTTGGCTTCTTGAGCCGATAGAGTCCTAGATGCATAGGCGATGGGTCGCCTCCCTAGTTCAGTCTCTTGAAGAAGGACTGCAGCTACAGCTGACGATGACGCGTCCGTTTGGACGATGAATTTCTTTGAGAAATCAGGCATAGCAAGGACATGGGCATTACAGAGAGCTAATTTCAGATCTTCAAAAGCGGCTTGTTGAGAAGGTCCCCACTCGAATTTGATGCCTTTCCTACGAAGAAGGTTTAAGGGCGCCGCTCTATTAGCAAAGTTAGGAATGAACTTTCTGAAGAAATTCACCATACCAATGAACCTGGCGATACCTTTAATGTCCTTGGGAGGTTTAAAATCACGGATGGCCTGTGTTCTAGAATGATCGACTGCTACACCATCGGGTGACACAATATGCCCTAGGAATGACATAGAGGGCTTAGCAAAGGCAACCTTGGACAACTTAACAGTTAACCCAGCCTTACGAAGGCGATCGAGAACTTCTCGCAGATGATCTAGATGTTCTTCAAAAGTCTCTGAAAATACGACGACATCATCTAAATAGTGATATAAGTACTCGAATTTGATGTCGGAGAAGACCCTATCTAGTAGCCTAGTGAGCACAGCTGCTCCCGTAGGGAGCCCGAAAGGCACGCGGTTGTATTCATATAAATTCCAGTCCGTGGCAAACGCTGTAAGGTGTTTAGACTCTTCGGCAAGGGGAATTTGATTATAGGCCTGATTTAAGTCCAAGATGGTGAAGAACTTGGCCTTACGAAACCATGAAAAACAAGAATGAAGGTCAGGAAGGGGCACAGATTGCAACACCACCTTCCGATTGAGAGCCCTGTAATCAATGACAGGCCTGAAGCCTCCTTGGGGTTTCGGGACTAGAAAAATAGGCGATGAATACGCCGACTTAGAGGGCCTAATAATACCATCCTTCAACATCTGATCGATAATTTCTTTCAGAGCCTTCATTTTAGGTGGAGATAGCCTATACGGTGGAAAACGAACAGGAATCGAATCCGTGACCTCAATTTTGTATTCAATAAGGTCAGTAACACCAAGAGTTTCAGAGAACACCTCGGGAAACGACTGACACAGTTTGCGAATACTATCAGCCTGCTCCTCAGGTAGATGTCTAAGGTCTAACAACATTTCATCCTGGGTAGGCGAAATAGAAGAACATGACACAGAATTACACTTTAATAGTGGTATTTTACAACTAGAAGCAAATTTGAATGTGCACGACCTAGACTGGAGATCGAGCACAAGACCAGTGTGAGAAATAAAGTCAGCTCCCAATATAATGGGGCAAGACAATTGCTTGGCCACAAACAATTTAATTTTCCATGTAAACTTAAAAATACGAATCTTGACCAGTAAGGAACCTAGAATTTCTAATGGAGATGAATTAGCCGAAATGTATTGAACAGGAGAAGAGATATAGTCAGGAAGTTTACAAACCGTTTTCAATTTAGAATACCATTCAGCCGAAATAATCGAACAAACACTCCCTGAATCTAAGAGAGCTGTTATAGGCTCGTTATTTAACTCAATCTTAAGAAAAGGAACAGGTGCGGGGGTATCCGCCGCAATCCTAAGACATTCTTTAGGGCATTCAAAAGATGAATTTGAAGGCTGATCGTTCTCTGCATTTACAACCTGTTTACTAGGGGCTGAGTCTCGGGAAGATGGATTAGTCGACTCAGCCGGAGCCACTAGTCACTTTTTATTATTGGCATAGGTGGAATTTGCACCAGAAGTTGAACAGGAGTGGGTGCTATTTGAGTTGGGACAATTCTTGGCAATATGTGAGAAAGCCCCACATTTAAAACAGCCTTGTGATGACCCGGCTCCATTCCTTGTCCCACTTGACTTGATCAGCGGACACTTGTTGCGCAGATGGTCAGGCGACCCGCAAGCATAACATTTACGGGGACTGACTGGTCGGCGAGGTGGAGGCCGAGTGTTACTAAAGGAAGGCGGGGGTTCTTTCGCGACACGCAAAGAATCGGCGTATCTAACTCCTTCCGCTGAGACGGCCAATGCTTCAAGTTCAGAGAAGGTTTGCGGGCACGCCGCGAAACACAAATATGACCTATAGGGAGGTGAAATTCCCTCTACAATAGCCTGTACAATCTGATCTTCAGGAAAATGAAGGGCAAACACCCTAGTATAAAACTTAATGTCCTGTATGAAATCAGCCAAGTTTTCATCCAAGCGCTGTACACGATAATAGTACTTCTGAATAAGGGAGGACCTGGCCCTAGCCGGGATGAAGTTAGCTAGCAAATGGGCATGGAAATCCTCAATAGATGATTGCTCGGCAATGGCTCTAACTATTTTGTCAGAGAGAATACCAATAGCATACGGATAGATAATTTGCAAGATTTGACATGGAGAAAGAGAAAAAACAAGGGCATGATCCTGAAATTCCACTAGAAATCTTAAAAATGAAATTACGTCACTGGTGGTATTAACGGAAAACTTAGAAATACCTCTGAGCAACATTGCCAATGGATGAGGCAAGCTACTAAACCCGGGTGACATAGTAGGTAAAGGTTTCAATGGCAAAGAAGTTAATTCAGAACGGATGTTACTCAGCGATGCACGGCGTTCAGACTCGTTGTCCAATGGGGCAGAGATAGTTTGAGCAGCGATGGTTTTCCTATTTACTTCTCCCTTAGCAGGTTCTTCCTCGCTACCTACATTCACTATGGTGGGCTGATCAGATTTGGGAGGAACTTCCCCAGTTAACAATTGAGTGACCTTACTAGATAATTCGGAAATATTTTCCAGGAGCTTACTAGCTTCCTTCCTCTGAACGTCATTCAGTTTTAGAGACAACAGATCGTTAACCATATTCGAAAAATGATATAGCCTGCCTTGCACACGCTTAATTTGATTCGGAGACGGATCATTTTCATCAAAAAAACTAACTACAGAAGCTAGCCCAGTAACATTCTCCGTGATCGTGGAAAGAGAATCGTCAATTTCTTTCTCTCCCAAATTGGGGATGGAAATGGGCAAATCCAGGGACTCTCTAAGCTTGTTAGTGTCTATTGCAACCGTGCCTCCAGATTGCACATTTCTGATAGTTAATTCATAGATCAACTCCTCCTTGCGCAAATAGTTAAGAAGGAGAACATCGCGAGGGCCGGGCATGATGACAGACCAATTTTGAAAAGGTCAAAAAATTCCAGCAACTGAGAAAATGGTTAGAGTTCGGAACAAACAATATTTAGCCGTCAAAAGGGGCTAAATTGAGACCCATTCAACCACGCTCTGCTACCACTTGTTACCGTGTTTTGGTGGTAGTTATGCATGAAAGAAGGTGCTGGGTGGTGAATGGGTCTCAAGCTACTAAAGTGAAATTAATTTTAAAATTTAACAAGGTTATATTTTCTTTTCAAAATTAGGTAACAACAAATAGAACAGGTACTTAGTAGCCGAAACACGATTGACAAATACATTTACATAGGTACCCCATTTGGGGCTTCAAAAGTCAGAAACATAATTCTTGAGCAATGAGCCCAACCTTACAATGAACACCATACAACAAAGGGGCCGAAAACCCCCAAACATGCCAGAAACATCTGCTTCCAATTACATCCAAAAGCCTCCTTGAGGCAGAAACACAATTTTCAAAAAGGGCAACTTCCCCCTAAAATACAAGCCTATCATAGGCCACTCCGAACTCCACCTTTAAGCCGTCCTCAAAGGACATATACACAGGGGCAAAATACCCAACCTACCGAGGTCTGTCAAATAACAAGAAGATTAATACATGACCTCTGCAATTTGAGAGGAGGCGAACTTGCACTCCTAATACACTTTGCTTAAGACCTACTTGGCACTAGGCCGTTAATACAAGGGCTAATCCCATACTACAGAGGTGACTTAATAGCAATTTACATTACATTACGGAAGAATTGGTTGAGAAAAATAAGTTCACCTCAGGACGATGTGAGTGGGAGCTCGAGAGGGTTAAGCACTCTCTATCCCGATATGCCGTTTTAAAAGAGAATATATGAAAAGAGTAGTTACATTTTAGGAAAAGGTTACATGGTTGAACGCTTAGAACCCGCCCCGAAAGTTAAACTGCTGAGCTAGCAAAGAAAGAAGTTATTAATCGGCCATTACCTTGTTGTTGACCGCTGCCGAAGAAAGAGGCGCTTCCCGCCCCCTGCTATGTACTTAACACACTGAAAGATGGAACACAAGTGGCCCGGAGACCCGAAAATCAGCAGTTTATATCCTCTCGCGGAAGGTTCTAGGCGTTAGGGGAAAGAAAACACCCTCCCACAAACTCTTTATTGGGTAGGACCCCGCAACAGATTCAAGTTGGGGGAAGATACACCAGATTGGTCAGAAATTAATAGAAGAAATTCGGGATTGGATACATTCATAACAAGGGGAAGAAAGGGGTAAATATTGCCAACTTAAACAATGACAGAAAGAAATTTAACAAAGAACAAACTCTTGAAATTAAATTTTCTCCAAAAAAATAGTTCTTTGACTCCGCACTAGGTTGCACTATTGTAGATCTTCAGTAGTGTCCTCTAGAAGAGAAAGTTCACACTTCTTACTTCAAGCGAAACAAAAACACATCAAAAGTGACACAGTTCTAAAACTCCAAAATTTACAGGTAGTGACATCTTCTGAGAAGGTAGAAAATTAATAACGTCAATAAAGTTCAGACTTCCTCCAGCAGAGGAGTTTTAACTGGCGCGCATTTAAATTAGCGGCGTGGAGGTGTACCACCCGGTACAATAATAATAATAATAAATAAATAAGAAGAAGAAGAATACAGATAAAATAATAAAAATACAGATAGCATCTTGTAACGGGATTTGAACCGTTACAGTACATGTCTCCAATCTGAGACTGAAGTGAGGGATTGAATATCAGAAATTCTATTAGGAACAAAGGTTTTCCAACAATTGGCAGGTTTCTGTAACCAACACAGAACTATCGTGCTGTCAGTCCAGCAGTGTGTGGAGAAAGGAATGTACAATTTCAGAGATTCAGTGACCTTACTCATAAGGCGAGAAAGCAATAGAGCAGCACAAAGCTCTAAACGGGCGATAGATTGCTGTTTGAATGGAGCAACTCTCGATTTAGAAGTCAATAGGATCACTGATACCTCATCATTATCCGGTACTGTCCTAACATACACACAGGCACCATAGACAGCTTCTGAATTGTCAGAAAAGCCATGGATTTCAATAACGTTATTCTTAGCAAAGGTCATTACATTTCTTTGCACTGTGAGTTCATTAGGCAAGGGGGGGCTCACTGTAGATAGCATTCCAGATTTCAATCATTTCAGGTGAAGGTTCTAACGCATCATCCCAATCAATTTTCAACTACCAAAGAGACTGCGGGATAAGTTTGCACTTAACCACGGCACATCCTAACAATCCAAGGGGATCAAATATGGAAGCAATGATAGTGAGAATGCTTCTCTTAGTGACTTCCTTAGGTGCTGTCTTCAAATTTATTTGAAACTGAAATTCATCATATTTAGGATGCCACACAATACCTATTGTTTTAATAGGTTCATCTTTAGTGAGGATACAAGGTGACAACATTTCTCTATCCTCTACAGGAACATTGGCAAGAGCTTCTGTACAATTTGACGTCCACTTTGTAAGACGAAAATGTGCACTATCAAGCACAGAAGAGATTTCTGATTGAAGCTCCTTGACTTTTTCAACTGAACTAGTACCTGTCAGCAGGTCGTCAACATGAAAACAAGAGCGGATGATCTGTGATGCAGTGGGGTGAGATTCCTTGTGTTCATCATTAAGTTGAACTAGACATCTCCTAGCAAGAAATGTATACCGTATGTAACAGTAGTAAGACGGTAGTCCTTGATTTCTTCATCAGTAGATTCATGCCAAACAATTTTATGAAGATTTCTGTGGTCAGGATGAATTAGCACACATCTGTACATCTTAGCAATGTCAGCTGTAAAAGCAACAAAATAGGTTCTGAACCTTAAAACAATGGACAGCAAGTCAGGCTGAATTGTAGGACCAACCATTAACATATGCTATCCAATTAGATGATTCACAACTTCCGTTAAAAACAACTCCCAGCTTGGTTGTAGTACTAGAATCCTTGAGCACATAATGATGGGGCATGTACAAAATTAACGAGTTAGAGGTCTCTGGAGGTGAAATTTCCATGTGACCTTTTTCACTATATTCACGCATGAAATCTACATACTTCCCTTTCAAGTCTGGAAGCCTAGCAAATTTATTTTCAATCTTTTTGAGCCTTCTAACAGCATTATGCTTAGACACAGCTACAGGTGGCCTTTCAGCACGAATAGGAAGTTTGACAACAAACCTACCAGAATCATCTCTTTGAACACTATTCACAGAGTGTACTTCACAAGCCCTTTCTTCAAGAGTAAGAACTGGTTTATGAAGTTCTTCAAGCTCCCAGAACCTTTGGAGTTTAGTGTCAATAGAATCAAGTTTTACAAGATAGGGACGACGAGCCTTGGCATTATTCTTAATGCACGACTCTAGGAAAGTGCCTGACAGCACCCAACCAAATTCTGTATCTAACAAGGCGGGATAACCTTTCTTATGAAAAATATTGGAAAAGACAATTTCGTAGTAAACATGAGATCCTAACAAGATATCGATAGAGGGATGATTAAATATCCTATCACTCAAAATAATATCATGAGGAATAATCCAATTGAAACAATCAGTTTCCTGCGCAGGAAGTGGACTTGTGATTGTGTTCACAACTGCACAGTTCAACTTCAATGTATAATCTGAAACATTAGAGAACAAAACAAGGTTAGATGTGGAGCTTACAGGCGACACACTTGCATTGCCTATACCAACAATAGGTAGACGATAAGCCTTTGTACGGATTCCAAGCTTCTTGACAAGATCAGAATTCACAAAGGATAACTGACTCGCACAGTCTAACAAAGCTTTAACTCAGAGGTTTTAAAAAGGTGTGCCTTGAAATTGTCGGACTGTGCCGCGAAAAAATTGCTTGTGTATTCAATATTTTAGTAATACTAGTTACTAATATTACAGAACGGCGTAAGTCTATATGCAGTAAGAACTCAAAAAATAAGATGTTTTGTCAATAATATTACACTATTGTTGCAGTTTTGTGCGAAATGTCAGCTTGTTTACTTCTGCACAACTGTTCGTTGCGAGGAGGAATCGCAGACAAGCACACCCGTAATTCTTGGTCTACAGAAAGAAGTCGCTCGCTATTCTTATTTTTAGTGCAGGTCAGTGCCGAAATTCCTTGTTCGCACAGATATGTTGTTGAAACCTCTATTAATATGGATATAGCATGCTCTGATAACACTGAGAACTCTCTTTTTTACTGAAATCCAGAACTGAATTACCGGTAGTGTTTCTTTTCTAAATTTCGGCTTCTAATTCGATCGGCTTGAATTTCAGCTGATTCTTCTGCCCCTTATAATTGTAAATGTTTTGTGTCCTCAGCAGTAGCGGCAAAGTGATCACAAATCCAGTCGCATTCGTTCACGTTGAGGGGAGGAAAACATTCTTGCAGTTTATTCTCCAAAACAGAAAGATGTTCTAAAATCAGACTGGAACAAATGTCGGTATCAGCTGTGAGACGAAACATTTCAAGATCAATTTTTTCAACTTTTGACTTCCACAGTTGAATTCTTCTTAAGAATCCATTCGGCTTGTCAGTTGATTTAAGATTATTCTCTTTCTTTCTCTGCATACTGGTACTGAGATTATTCAAATGTCCGAAAATATCAGCTAGGTATGCAACTTTCGAACAGCAAGTTTCGTCGCTAATGAGGTCAGCAAACTCAAGTTTTTCTGTGGCAAACATTTTTTATAACTCATTTCTAGGTTCATAAAATCTGAAAAGTACTATTCCTTTGGAGAACCAGCGAATTTCGGTGTGAAGGACCAGAGATTCATGAACAGCTCCTGCTTCCTGACACATGACTTGGAGTAGTCTATATTTTAGTGCTCTGCTTTTAATGTAATTAACAATTACAACAACTGAGCTACGTTCCTTAGATCTGAAGGTATCGTTTTTGACACAAAAGCTTCCCGATGTAAAAACAACGCGTGGATCCAGTGTGCGGAAAATCTTGCTTCAACATTGAAGTAAAATTTCTCATTCCACCAGACATTGCTGGGTCTCCAGCAGTGCACAATGAAATTCAATTGTTTCAACTCTGTCCATTTTCTTCCAATGTCGCTGTCGTAGAATTGTATATGTCTGATCCTCTTAACGTCAGAGGTAATTCTTTGCAGGATATGAACTGTTCAGTAAGTGATTTTTAGTTTAAAAATCTTATGTAGCTCATTAATTGATTTTTATGTATGTTGATTCGTACAATTGAAGTGCAATATTTTTTACCATCATGTGATTTTTCCACTACTTATTTTTAATATCAGCCGACGTCAGCAATCGTATCGTCTGAACTTCGGATATCTCCATCTCGGCAGCCTCTTCTAACATGGATTTAACTATTTCTTTACAAGGAGGTAAAATCAAAGTTTCTTCTGCTGTATGTGACTGTATATTCAGAGCAATTATTACTGCTACTTTATAGCTACCTACTGGACTTTTCCTGAAGTTGTAATTATTTTATTTATGCCTTGCCTTCTTTAATTAGGGAAGAGAGTAGACGACTGAGATAAGCTTT
This sequence comes from Anabrus simplex, assembly GCF_040414725.1. Taxonomy (NCBI): domain Eukaryota; kingdom Metazoa; phylum Arthropoda; class Insecta; order Orthoptera; family Tettigoniidae; genus Anabrus; species Anabrus simplex. Next base: position 31,646,779 of record NC_090271.1, read on the forward strand.
ATCTTTATTTCCCAAGTAACTGCGTTTCGTTTTCAAGTGTCTCCTTAGTTTGCCAGGTTCAGTAAATGTAAATCCGAAGCTTAAAACATAATCACCGGACCGGATCATGAACTGCTCTGCTGCTGAAATAGCTTCTCATTGACACTTGATCCGCGTAGTTCACTTGTTCTGTTTTCACAGTGATGTCCTTCAGTGCTGTTTAATCGTTGGCGTTTAGTTAAAACTCCTCCATATTACAACACAAAATCTGTACATCTACCTCAATTTTATAATAACAACAAACATTGCGACTTATTCAACAATCAATTGCACTAAGTTGTATACTACATTTAAACATCCCTGATTCCAAGTGAAGTACTGAAGTAACTGCAGGTGAGCGTTGACTGGTTTATATATGCTCCACTAGAGTTAGGGAGTGATCGACATATTTTTCTACTAACGTTTCAGTGATTCGTGTACCCTCCGCGAGGGTTCCCATTCTTTTGGGACTGCTCTGTAGCGTTCGAAATTCCTCTAAAGCAAGCGTAATTACTTGTAAATTGGTCCATATGTTGCAACCTTTCCATTGACCATTCTCTTACCCAGCGGCCATTTCCCACTACCAACTTGTTTCCCCTAATGAACGCTCTCCATCCTTGTTTCATCGCACGCCACACGTGTCTTCTTAGAACTTTCAACTCTCTGCTCGCTTCACTACCTATGTCCTGTCTCAACCATACCTTCTCTTCCTTTAAATTCCCTGCGTTCTTTAGGATAATGTCCCATCAGGGTAGACATCAGCGTGAGCTTAATTGGTCTCCCACCTCCGCCTTTCTTTCTTCCCACTCTCATCAATATCTACTTCACTAAAATTTAACTTTATTCTGTCCGTATCAAGTTCACTATCTTATAAACTAATGCCACCTTATCTTCTTTCGCTGTTTCTTGAATTCCGTATATAAAAATGTTTTTCTCGTTCGTACGTGGATCCCATCGACCATTTCTCTCTTCAGTTTCGCCACCTCCCCCTCCAACACCTGGACTTTCAATCTCATTCTCTCCACCTCCACTTCATTTGTCCCCACCTTCTCCTTCAACTCGTCCACCTCACTTTTAACGCACTGTCGCAAGTTCTTTAGCTCCTTGGAATAGTCACGTATCATCTCCTTCAGTTGGTCTATCTGACACGCCTCCTTCACCACTTCTTTTAGCGCCTCTATCTCTTCCCACCCTAGGGCACCAAATGGGCCTGGCCCTGGGTTTAACTCCACTCCACCTGTTAGGAGCAGTGCTGATAGCACAACCGCCACCAGCAGGCCTGCCAACACACCTACTTCCTCACCCTTCATCCTCTTTCTCAAGTCCGTTTTCTTCTTCCTCCTGCATTGCCAACTCCCAATCCTCACTCTATAGAGCTCTAGCGCTATCCCCATACTTCAGCACACACTCAGCACATCCGTTCTCACTGCTTACTCGATTGAAACTCTAAGTTACTTGTACGTTGGGGCGTGCCGCTATATTCAGCATAGCGAAACAGTGTGCCGTGAATGAAAAAGTTTGAGAACCCCTGCTCTAAGGTGTCCCGATGCCTCAATTATCTCATCTTTCATTGCCCATTTCCTCTTACTCTTACTCTGTGGATCAGCGGTAGAGTGTCAGCCTCCGGATCCCAAGATAGCGGGTTCAAACCAGGCAGAGATAGTAGGATTTTTGAAGGGCGGAAAAAAGTCCATTCGACACTCCATGTCGTACGATGTCGGCATGTAAAAGATCTCTGGTGACACATTTAGTGTTTACCCGACAAAATTCATTAAATCTCAGCCATAGACTCCCAAGAGAGTTTCGGTTTACTCGGTCTGCCATCTAGTGGAGGCCTAGAGTAAAACGGAACTTCGAAATTGACGAGCAGACAGCCAGATGGCGTCAAATTGAAATGTCTGCACACGGTAGCTGAGGCCATACGATTATTATTATTATTTTATTCTTACTCTTTCTTCTCCTATCTTTTGTACACACCATCACCTTTGTGTTACTACTGTTGATTTTCAACGGCCATTTACTGGCAAACTCCGCCACCTCATTAATATTTTTGTAGACCTTCGGCTGTCAACGCCAACAAGAGTACATCAACTGCAAAGATTAGGCCCGGAATCTCTAGATCTCCCAACACAGGACTAATCCGTTTTTCCCCACCATGTAAATGTCATGAGATAGTCACCTAATAGCCTGTACGGCCTCCTCTGGCCCTGCGAACTGCAGTGAGACGCCGTGGAAGTGAGTCGACAAGTCCCTGGTAGTCCTCTGGACGCAGCTGACACCAAATCGTTTGCAGAGCGGCAGCCAATGCTGGTCTGTTCGTGGGTGCAGGATCCATGGCACGGAGCCTGCGTTCCAGGATATCCCAGATATGCTCGATAGGGTTCATATCGGGGCTCCTGGGTGGCCATGGCAGTCGTTGGACCTCCGCTGCATGTTCCTGGAACCATTTCCAGGAGACGTGGGTGCGATTTGGCGGTGCGTTATAATCTTGAAACACCGCAGAACCGTCTGGGCGCTGGAAGGCCAAAAATGGGTGGAGATGGTCTCAGAGCACCTCAACATACCGCGTACCATTCAAAGTCTCTTCCAGAACAACTAGGGGGCCCATTATATACCAGGAAAATGCACCCCAGACCATAACAGAGACACCAGCGCCCTCGACCACACCTTCGAGGCAGGCGGGATCCATCGCTTCATGTGGCCTGCGCCATACACGGTGCCTCCCATCGGCATGGTGCAGTTGAAATCGTGATTCGTCCGATCATATCATGTTACGCCATTGTTCAAGTGTCCATCTCTGGTGACTGGCAACAAATACGCGTCGTTGTGCCCAATGACGTTGGGTTAACAGCGGCACCCGCGTGCGGCGCCGGCTCCCATACCCCATAGAACCCATGTTCCTACGGATTGTCCACTGGGAGACGTGTCTAGCACGGCCTGTGTTGATTTGAACCGTGATTTGTTGCACGGTTGCCCGTCTGTCACTATTGACAATCCGTCTCAGATGTCGCCGGTCACGGTCATCGAGGGTGGCTGGATGGCCGGTCGTTCGTCTGTTGTGGACGGTGACACGTGCATTCAACCATTCTCATTCTGGACACGGTTGATCGTGTGAAGTTGAATTCCCGCACCACTTCCGAAATCGCACTTCCCATCCATCGCGCACGATCACCATACCCCGTTCGAACGGTGTCAGCTCACGACGACGTTCCATGTTACACCTGTCACATGCACAGCTACTGCTCACAAGGTCTCCTATACAACTGCCGCTGGCACAGGGGGCGTATGGTCCGCAGATAACACACCTGCGCATCAGTGCTACGCTATCCCATGACATTTGATCCGTCAGTGTATATCGTTAATGAATAACAAAAATAATATGGGATATATTTTGCAACATTTTTAATCCTATTTTTGACTCAGTGCATTTACTTACTAACCATTTTTCAATTCTAACACTACAATACACCTGCTCATATATTGTCTCAAGCACTTTTCTCATCTTTTTGGAAACCCCTATCTGGCCCACTCTCTCGACCAATGCCCCCCTGCTCACTGTGTTGAAGGCCTTTTCACAGTCTACCGTCGCCAAATACAATTTACCTCATTTTGACTTAACATATTTATCTATTATAGAACTCACTATCATGATATTATCCATAGTCCTTCTTCCTTTCCTGAAACTACCCTGATACATCGTGAGTAAGGAAAACTCTGCCCAGTTTCTCAAACTCCTCCCTAAAATGCCAGTATATACTTTGCTCAGTGAGTCTAACAATATTTTACCCCTACAGTTACTTGGATTATTCCTATCTCCTTTCTTTTTATAAATAGGGTAAATAATTCTTTTTCTCCATTCATACGGGAATTTAGCACTCTCAAAGATCCTATTGCATAACTTTACCAAACTCTCTAAAACGTTTTTAATTTTTACTCCCTCTTTCCAAAACACCCTATTATGCCATTTAATCCCCCTGCAGATACAACTTTTAAGTTTTCCAGCATTACTAATACCTCATCTTACGTTATCTTTCCATCCACTGCACTGCACTACCCAGCTCTGCCTCCCCCACACCTCTTTCATCAATCCCTCCATATTCCATATGTCTCTCCCCCTAATAATCTCTGGAAATATTGGACCCATCTTTCATAATATTGCCCTCTCCCTGTCTCCTCTCCCATCTATATATACTGTCTATTCTCTCCCACACCTTATCACTTTGGTTATTTTTACAATCCCTATTTATTGCCTACGCTTGTTCCTTCCGCCATAGCATCTTCCTTTCAACTAACATGTTCTTATACATTTTACGTAGCCTACAAAACTCTTCTACCCTTTCTTCCTATATACCCTTAAAGCCCTCCTTACCTCTCCTCTCATCCCTCTGCATTCCTTATTTTACCACCCATCTCCTCCTTTATTTTTTGCTCTATTTCTTACCACACCTGCTACACTCTTGATCGGTTTTTCTAATAATTCTTTTTTTGCTAGTGGCACACCAACACAGATAGGTCTTATGGCGACGATCTAATAATTCTAAGGCCATATCCACATTATTACACCCCCCCCCCAACGCAACTTCAATCCCTCTCCTGATGATTCGGAAGTTCTCATCTAAATAATTAATTTTTGTCTCGTCTGACCATTTATATTTAACTTGGCTCGAGCCCTTCCGTCTACCCTCACTCTCCATACCCCTCTTCTCCTATTCCTTCTTCCTCAAAATAATATATACCGGTGCGTGGGATGATCCTGCCCAATCCTGCTACTTCTCATTTATTCTGTACAGCATATCTCCCGAACTAATCACCAAATCAATTACACTCCTTCCTAGCTTCGATATGTAAGTCATCATCCCTTTCTCATCCCCTCTCCACCATCCATTCAAAATATACAAATTACCTGCCGCACCTATACCCAACAGTTTCACTATCACTATCACTATCAGAAATATTCAATCGTTTTTACGATGTGGCCTCCTTAAGTCAGAAGCAAGGTAGGTTTTCATGAGGTCTCTCCATCTGGGACGGTCTTGAGCGATGTTCTGCCAATTGATCCCAGTAATCTTCCGGATGTCTTTATCCCATCTGTCCGGCGGTCTTCCCTTAGCTCTCAGATGATCTTTCGGACTCCACTCAAGCACAAGCTTTGTCCACCTACCATCAGTTCTTCGAGCAACATGGCCTTCCCATTGCCATTTTAGGGTAAACACCCTTTCTAAAATGTCACTGACCTTTGTGACTGACCTGATGTAATCTGCTCTTGTTCTGTCTTTCTTCGTGAAGCCTAGCATAAACCGTTCCATAGCTCTTTGGGTTGTTCTGAGTTTTTGCTTTATAAACTCGCTCAATGTCCAGGTTTCACAACAGTAAGTCAGTACAGGGAGAACACACTGGCCAAAGACCATCTTCTTTAGGTGGGTTGGCATGTTGGATTTGAAAATTGAAGAATTTCTTCCGTAGGCTTGTCATCCTAGTTTGATACGTCGGAAGATTTCCGGTCTTAAGTCCCCTTTCATGTTTACAAGCTGCCCGAGATAGACATACTCATTGACCTGTTGTAATGTGGAGTTTCCCACATGCAGCTTTCCTGCTGGGGCCCATTTGTTAAGCATTACTTTGGTTTTAGAAAGGTTCATGGATAGTCCCACGTTTCGACAGGCTGAGACAAGATGATGTATTAGAGTTTGTGGTTCATCGATGTCGTTCGCAAGAAGTGTAATGTCGTCTGCAAACCTTAAATTGTTTAGCCTTTTCCTATTGATTTTGATTCCTGTACTTTGCTAGTTGATTTTTGACATGGCCATTTCTAATACTGCTGAGAACAGCTTGGGAGAAATGGGGTCGCCTTGCTTTACACCTCTTTGAATTGGAAAATCCGTGGTTGGCACATTGACATTCACGAAGGCTGAAGAGGTTTCTTAGATATGCTGGAGTACTCTTATGTAGGCAGCATCAACGCCGTGTTCGGCTAAGGTTTGCATAACAGCAGCGTGGTTCACCGAGTCAAAAGCCTTTTCGAAGTCCACAAAGGCTAGACAGAGCAGCATTTGACATTCATTACTTCTGCTGATAACTTCACGAAGGGTGAGTATGTGGTCGATTATTCCAAATCCTCGGCGGAAACCTGCTTGTTCAATTGGCTGGGCAAAATCAAGCGTTGGACTGATTCTATTTGTCAGTACCTTGGTGAAAACCTTGTAAAGGACAGAAAGCAAGCTAATAGGACGATAGTTTCTGATGTCATGTATGTTCCCTTTTTTGTGCAGGAGAATTATCATTGCTCTGTTCCAAGATGGAGGGACGAATACATTGCGTAGACAAGACGTGAATATTTTTGCCAAGTGGCTTAAAGTTTCATTACCAGCAAGTTTAAGAACACTAACTGAAAGGTTATCGCTACCTGCGACTGATTCCTTTTTCATACTCTTTATAGCATGTCTGATCTCTGATGGGAGAACTTCCGGGACTTGGGAAATGTTCGATAATTCAGGCAAAGACAGGTTATCATCAGCCTTCTCGTACAACTTGCTATAAACATTTCTGATGAACTCAAGAATTTCTTCCCTATCGGTAATTCGTCAGTTGTCCTCCCCGTCTAATGCAATTAATTGCTTCTTCCCGATCTGTAGCTCCCTTTTAGCAGATTTTAAACTTGATTTTTCTGATAAGCAAGTTCTTAGAGTATCTTCATTGAATTTCTTTAAGTCGGTTTTAATTCTCTTTCTTATGGTTTTGTGCAGCTCAGAGTACTGTATTTTGTCACAGTCGGACTGAATTTTAATTTCTCTCCTCTTCTTTAGCAGGTTCCTGATATCATCACTGAGTTTCTTATCCCGAGTGTTATTCTTTTTCAACCCTCCAATTACTTCAGCCGTATCCATTAACATTTTTGCCAGATTTTCACCAGTTGTTTCATATAGGCTTTGTTGAAGGGCTTGACGGGATTTCTCTTTATTTTCTTCTAGATGTTTAAGGTTTATTTCTTTCTTTTTCTCCCGCACTAGTTTAAATCGATGTTCCTTAATGTTTAACTCGGCTCTAGCCCTTACTAATCGGAGGTCACTACCAGTATTGAATCTATTGAGGACTGATACATGTTTAATGACTTGAGGGATGTTAGAGAAAACAAAATCGATCTCATTGGTGAATTCAAAATTGGGACTTCTCCATGTCCATTTACGCCCTGGGTGTTTCTTAAAGAATGTATTCATTATGCGCATGTTGGTGTATTCGGCAAACTGGACCAATCTCCCCCCTCTCTCATTTCTCTCGTCTATCCCATAGTTTCCAATAACAGTTTCACCAGTCTTACACGTTCCAACCTTCGCATTGAAGTCACCCATTACTATTTGAAAGTGACAGTCACTCCACTTCTCACAGGTTTCATGTAGACTCTCATAAAAGGATGCTAACTCCTCGTCTGAATGGCTTGATGTGGGGGCATTTTCTTGCACAATGTGCATTTCGTATCTCTTAGAGAGTTTTAGAACTAATCACGCAATTCTACCTAAAGTACCTTCCAATACAGAGACCTTGTTTACGAGATGTCGATTGATTAGTAATCTTACTCCATTAACTCCTCCTTCTGGTTCACCACAGTAATAGAATAAATGACCAGAATTCAAAAGGTAACACCCTTCACCTTCACGGCGTACTTCAGATTGACCGATTACGCTCCAGTTAATATTTCTGAGTTCATCTTCAAGCTCTTCTAATCTGTCATTGCCTAATAGAGAACGGCAGTTGTACGTGCAAAGCTGGTAGATTTTTACTATGGTTGTTTCTCTTTCATGAGACATCAAAGTAGCACCCACCCGGAGATCCGATTTTGGGGCTATTTTACCTCCGGAATGTAGGAATTTTACCTTAATGTCACTCATTGTCTTTTGACTTAAAGGATGTGAAGCATAATCAGCACGGCTGCTTCATTGACGGATTGGTGATCCTCCCGCACTGATCGGCTCGCCGACCCAGCCTCTCGCTGGGATACCCAACAGTTTATTACCATAATAATACCTCTCTTTATCCTCGCTCTGTCTCTCTCCTCTCATTACTTCCATACCCTCCTTATTATATGATGGACTTGAAGTACCTATCCTCGCATTTCAGTCAACTATTAAAATCATCCCACCTTCTTCATATTTTTCTCTAATCATACTTATATCTTCTATTAATTCCTATGTTACGATTTGCATACACCGATCCTACCGGATGATTATTAAAAAAAGGCTAGACATACATTTTTAACCTCACCCCCTCCCATTTTAAACCTTATCCACACATCATCCATCTCATTTGAAATATCTTCTATGAAATTGTTTAACTCTTCCTTAACTAATATCGCTATTCCTGCTGGATTTCTTCCCTTCATCCCCTTTTTTCTCTTCGCTATATTCCTTACTACAAACTCCGTTCATACTTAAGCTTCTCCCTACTGCTAGCCACGTCTCCAAAAAAGCAATAAAATCAAAACCCTCTACCAACTCCGCCATTTCCTCATTGCCCAACTTACTAGACACCCTTTCAATATTTAAAAAAACCACTTTCCCGAATAGTTATCTCTTACTCCCTTCTACTTCTCTGCTTCCTTTTCTATTCTTACTGCCCTCTACTGTATTTGTGGTCCTACTTCTAGTTACTCTCACTTACCCAATTTCACCTGCATTCACCACCTTTCTTTTTTTACCATTTCCACACTCTCTTTACCCCCTTTCTCCTCAAGCCCATTATTCTTCTTCTCCCATACGTCTTTTAAACTCAAGCTTCTTTCCTTACCCATTGATTCACGTCTTCTTACTTCTCTCTCCCCACCTCCTCTCGTCTGCGTAATCCCCTGGCTGCCCTCAAATTTTGCGATCCATGGCTCCACGTGGTTCTCCACTTTCCGATCTTGGTGTGTTGTGAATTTCGCTCACTTCCGTAATACAACTCTCCTCTACGACATTGCTACTTCTCCTTTTAACCTTCCTCACTTCCCTCTGCCGTCTGCGTCGCCTTCTGCTGACGTTGATGTTCTTCATCGATCTCATTTTTACCAGCCCACCGTCCATGTACGTGACCATCGTCCATCCCCAACAACCAGCTGCTGCCATCTATTATATGCCTTAAGGCCTTGTTTCCTTGCTTCCCTTAAATACCTGCTCAGGATTCTGTTCTCCTTAATGGGTTCCCCGCCCATTCCTCGCATTAATTATCACAATGTCTGCCATCAGTGCAGATAATAATTTCACTCTACTGGGCCTCCTTCCCTTAACTTTCCCGACCCGATGCACATCGTCTACATCAACTTCTCTAAAGTTAATCTTCATTCTCCCCTGCATCACTTCCGCCACTTTATACATTAGTTCCACTTTACTCTCCTTTTCCTCTTTTTGCTCACTATAGGCTATATAAATATATTCTTCCTCAAAATTTCTTCACCATCCCTCACTACTAAACGGATCGTCTCCCTCAGGTCTTGCTCTAAACTTCTTATTTTCTGCTTCAATAATTCCAGCTCATCTTTATTACACCTTTCCTCCACCATTATTTTCCTCACATCTTCCTTAATACTTAGCTTTAGGTCCATAAACTCCATAGATAGCTCTCGAAACATTTCTCTTATGTGCTCCGTCTGACATGCCTTTCTTATCATCTCTTTTATCGCTTCAAACTCTTCCCATCCAATGGAACCCACTGGACTTTGACTAGGATTAACTTCAACTCCCCCTATTATCAACAGCACAACCACCGCCGCCGCCACCAGTAGAGCTGCCAACATCTCCGTTTTCTCATCATTTATCTTCACTCTTTTTTCCCCCTGTGGGTGGGGGCGGTAGAATAACAACCACGGTATCCCCTGCCTGTCGTAGGAGGTGACTAAAGGGCACCAGGGTCTCTGAAATTTGGAGCGTGGGTTGGCGACCACGGGGCACTTAGCTGAATCCTGGCATTTCCTTCACTTACTTGTGCCAGGCTCCTCACTTTCATCTATCCTATCCGACCTCTCTTGGCCAACTCTTGTTCTTTCCCGACCCTGAAGGTATTAGAGCACTCAAGGCCTTGGGAGTCTTTGATTTCCGGGCCCTTCATGTCCCTTGTCTTTCTTTGGCCGATACCTTCATTTTTCGAAGTGTCGGATCCCTTCCATTTTTTCCCTCTGATTAGTGTTATATAAAGGATGGTTGCCTAGTTGTACTTCCGCACTCCTTGCTTACTCAAAAGCAACTGAGGAATTTTACTTGTGACCGGGTGTTTGTTAATGTATGTTGCATTATATTAGTTGTTTTGTCATCAATTCCAAATTCTTTCAGCACTTTTATTAATGTGTCCCTGTCGACAGAATCATATTATGCCTTTTTGAAATCTATAAATGTCATAATTTACTTCTTGTTTTCTGTTAAAATTTTAGTTCTGATTGAAGTCTTCATAGTAAATATCTGCTCCGCACAGGACCGTCCTTTCCTGAATTCTTCTTGGTATTCCCCCAACTCTTAATCTATGTGATTCTCTATTCTATTCTGTAGCGCTTTAGACAATATCTTGTATGCGACTGACAGGAGTGATATGCCTCTGTAGTTGTTGACATTAGTTTTGTGTCCGTTTTGATGTAACGGGTGAATGATAGCATCCTTCCGTTCATCTGGTATCTTTTCCGTTTCCCAAATCTTTTGGAAGAATCTCACTAATTGTTCTAATACTTTCCCCCTGAGTATTTTAGAAGTTCCGCCATGATTGTATCTTTACCGGATGTTTTGTTGTTTTTGAGGTTCTTAATGACTTATTTTATTTCTTCTTTGTCTGGTGGGGCTGAGTCGAAAAGTTTGGATTGGAGTTTCTGGAAAGACATCTCTTTCTTTGGAGGTTCACAGTTCAATAATATTTTAAATTATTTGGCCAAATGTTCACAATTTTGTATGTTGTTCTGAATCAATTTACCGGAATCATTATTGAAGCAGATAGTGGGTGGAGAATATTTTCTAAGTTTTGATTTGAAGTTCTTATGGTTCTTGTGTTGTTCTTGAATTTTCTTCAATATTCCCTAATTGGTCTCTTTCAAATTTTCGTTTGGCGTTTCTGAAAATTTTGACCGTCAATTTCCTTTAAGTTCTGAACCCATGAAAATCCTGTTTAGTGGAGTTCCATATATTCCATGCCTCAGAGCGTTTCTTTAGAGCAGCTTCACGCTCAACATTCCACCATGGATGCTTTTTCCTTTCACCAAGAAATATTGTATGTTTTGCAGTTTCTTGGATTTTTCGAGCCATTTCATCCCATTTATACATGTTCAATAAATCCAGTTCTTTCTGGTAGTTTTCTATTATAACTTACTTTATTTTAAATTCTTCAATACTGTACTTTTGTATCCTGAACGTTATTGGTGTTGTTAGGAATTAATTTAATTTTGATCCTTGTCAGATAGTGGTCTGAATCGAAGTTTGCTCCACGTTGTACCGGTACTCTAATATTCATTATTTCTCTGGTGTTACTGGTTGCAACATGGTCAATTTGGAACTCTCCTTGTAGAGGACTGGGTGACCGCCATGTCTTCATCTGCTTTGAGGTCCTCTTGAACTGTGTGGACATTATTTTCATGTTGAAAATTTCACAGATATCTATTAACCTTTCACCGTTTTTGTTAATCCTATGGTCAGCTGGATATTTACCTATCACCTTTCTGTACTTATTTTCATTCGATAGCTGAGCATTAAAGTCCCCCATTAGAATCTTGATGTGCCTGTCTGGAGTTCTGAATATTTCTTCTTAAAGTTGAGACCAGAACTCGTGCACTTTCTGGGGATTCTTTTTGTTGTCATTAATAGGGGTATGGGCATTGACCACCGTGTACAGTTAGTTGTCGCTTTTTAGAGTCAGTATAGAGAGTCCTAGAGATGGAGATCTGAAATCCACTATGGATTCTACTACTGAGTGGTGAACAAAGAAAGCTGTACCAAGTATTACCATCATGTTCTTTGTTTTCTCGGAATTTTAACTTTTAATGGCACGTTTTCCCTTTGGTACCCTGAAGTTGTTTGCTAGTAGTTTTATCTGATATTTTTCACGTAATTTTATTAGTTCCATCTGTTTACCTGTATCTTCAGAAGAGTGTTTACAATGAGTATTCCGACTGATCTAAATGTGATCCTGTGTCCTAAGACCAACGTGCTGGCCCCAGATTTTACCGGCTGGGCTATTAATTTCGAAACGTTTAGCATCCATAGTTGTAGTTGTGTGCGATCGCACTTGTGCGACAGAGCAATGCCCTGGCCAGGAGTAACACCAAGTTGATAAGAACTGGAGTTGGTTCCTCCACCCTCCTAGCCGATGGGAATTTTCCTCTTCCGCTCTAGAAACCGTTGACCGCATGGCTTTGTTGCACTCATATTAATCCCCAACTGTATGGCTGCCTTATTCGTCATCTCCACCGTACCAAAGTCCACCTTCTCCGCTGTTGATGGCGTTGTGGTCTTTACTCGTAACCCCGAGCTGGAACCCTTACCAGATGCTACACACCGATTCAGGGTGGTCTGTGACTCATACATTCGGGGTCGCCACTCCCTTTGTAGGACTGCCTCCAAAGAAGGTCCCTACCTCCTGTCTATTATTATTATTATTATTATTATTATTATTATTATTATTATTATTATTATTATTATTATTATTATCCCCCTGTGGTTGGGGCAGTAGAATAACACCCACGGTATCCCCTGCCTGTCGTAAGCGGCGACTAAAGGGGGCCCCATGGGCTCTGAACTTTGGAGCGTGGGTTGGCAACCACGGGGTCCTCAGCTGAGTCCTGGCATTGCTTTCACTTACTTGTGCCAGGCTCCTCACTTTCTTCTATCCTATCCGACCTCTCTTGGTCAACTCTTTTTCTTTTCCGACCCCGACGCTATTAGGTTTGCGAGGGCTAGGGAGTCTTTCATTTTCACGCCCTTCGTGGCCCTTGTCTTTCTTTGGCCGATACCTTCATTTTTCGAAGTGTCGGATCCCTCCCATTTTTCTCTCTGATGAGTGTTATATAGAGGATGGTTACCTAGTTGTACTTCCTCTTAAAACAATAATCACCACCACTATTATTATTATTATTATTATTATTATTATTATTATTATTATTATTATTATCATTATATACATTCACTAGCCTGGGTTAATAACTAACAGAATGAAAACTCCCGTCAGGATGGAAAGTCCCACTGCAGAGAAGTTGTAAGAGGTCCACTACAACTACTCAAACGTAACTGAGTACGCAGCAAGTAGTAGGGCAACAGCGGTCCCACAGCGGGCCAATCAGAGGCAGCGCTGCGGGTCACGTGACTGCTGCGTCAGCACCTAGTAGTGTAGCAATGCCGATTACCGACTAAGGTCATTAAACCCTAGTATAGTAGGTGTACAATGCCGATTTATGGATTTTTGCATAAGAGAGCGAGCCTAACCTTACAGTAGCCATCTGGAAGGGCCTAACTACACTTTAACGACTAGTTGCCCTTCCCGACGCATAAGAGAGCAAGCCTAATAATCATGGAGGGGCCTAACAATAGTCTTACGGCTAGATGCTCTTCTCGACCTGGACAGTCATTATCTTGGAGGGGCTTAACCTTAAAGGACGTAGTTTTACGGCGAGACGCCCTTCCTGACGCTATCTTGAGTAGTAGAATAATGATGATTCTCCTGACGTTATTTTAAGTAATAGGGCAATGGGGATTGACTTAAATAAGCACATGGAGGAGTCTAACTACACAGGGCCGTAGTTTTACGGCAAGATTCCCTTCTCGATGCCAATTGCATAAGATAGCACTTATACACACCTTTTTATGAGACGGCTTAATAAGTAAGCACATGGAGGAGTCTAACTACAGAGATCCGTAGTTTTACGGCAAGATGCCCTTCCCGATGCCAATTGCACAAGATTGTGGCTAGTCACTCGGGTTCATCACACAGCTCCTTATGAGACGGCTTATGGTCTGCTTGTGCAAGATGGCGCCTGCTCTTATGAGATGGCCTAGGGGCGCTTGTGCAAGATGACGGCTGCTCTTATTAGACATCCTAGGGGCGCTTGCGCAAGATGGCGGCTATACATGGGCTCTTATGGAGAAAAATGATGGCTATGGTCGATTGCACACAATGGTGGCTATACATGGGCTCTCATGGAGAAAAATTACGGCTATGGGCGCATGCGCAAGATGGTGGCTATACATAGCTTCGTATGAGGTGGCTTAGGGGCGTTTGCGTAAGATAGCGGCTGCCCTTATGAGGCAGCCTAGGGGCGATTGTGCAAGATGGCGTGAATACATAGGATTTTATAGAGGATGATGACGGCTATGGACGATTGCATGAGATAGCGTCTATACATGTGCTCTTATGAGAACGCCTAGTGCTACAAGAAATGCATTGCTTACATTTAATCCCCTAGCAGTCGAACAAGTCGTCGGATAAACATGTGACTTGAAATTTCGGTTCGGAAATATACTATTTGAATCTGTTACCATGGGTTATAAGCTTGTAGCTCATGCATGAGCGAAATTAAACAGAACGCCTAATGCTATAAGAAATACATTATTTACATTTAAGCCCCTAGCAGTCGAACAAATTATCGGATAAACATGTAACTTGAAATTTCGATTCGGAAATATACTATTTAAATCTGTTGCCATGGGTTATAAGCATGTAGCTCATGTCGAAAGCGAAATTAAACAGAACGCCTAGTGCTATAAGAAATACATTGGTTACATTTAACCCCCTACCGGTCAAACAAATTATCGGATAAACATGTAACTTGAGCTTTCGGTTCGGAAATATGCTATTTGAATCAATTGGCATGGGTTATAAGCATGTAGCTCATGCGGAAAGTGAAATTAAACAGAACGCCTAATGCTATAAGAAAAAACATTGCTTACATGTAACCCCCTAGCAGTCGAACAAATTATCGGATAAACATGTAAACTTGAAATTTCGGTTCGTAAATATACTATTTGAATCTGTTGGCAATGGTTATAAGCATTTAGCTCATGCGGAAAGAGAAATTAAACAGAACGCCTGGTGCGATAAGAAATACATTGCTTACATTTAAGCCCGTATCAGTCGAACAAATTATCACATGAAGATATAACATGAAATATCGGTTCGGAAACATATTATTTCAATCTGTTGTCAAATGTTATAAGCTTGTAGCTCATGCAGGAGCGAAATTAAACAGAACACCTAATGCTATAAGAAATACATTGGTTACATTTAACCCCCTAGCAGTCGAACAAATAATCAGACAAACATATCACTTGAAATTTCGGTTCGGAAATATACTATTTGAATCTGTTGGTATGGGTTATAAGCATGTAATAGAGTAGATTAATGTATTATTTGGGTCCACCTTTTCAATACAAAATGTAGACCCAAATAATACGTTAATCTACTCTATTGTAATCACAGTTCATACGGATCTATCGTTATGAAACTTATTTCATTTAATATAAGCATGTACGTTAAGCGGAACGTGAAATAAGAAATACATTGCTTATATTTAAGGGCCCCGTGCTATTATTCTGTTTTTAACTTGCAGTGTTGACGTTACCATGGTTATGCATACTTAGACGTGTTGTGTATCGAGGGCCCCAGGGGCTCTGAACTTTGGTGCGTGGGTTGGCGACCACGGGGCCCTTAACTGAGTCCTGGCATTGCTTCCACTTACTTGTGCCAGGCTCCTTACTTTCATCTATCCTGTCCGACCTCCCTTGGTCAACTCTTGTTCTTTTCTGACCCCGACGCTATTAGGTTTGCGAGGGCTAGGGAGTCTTTCATTTTCACGCCCTTCGTGGCCCTTGTCTTCCTTTGGCCGATATCTTCATTTTTCGAAGTGTCGGACCCCTTCCATTTTTTCTCTCTGATTATTGTTATATAGAGGATGGTTGCCTAGTTGTACTTCCTCTTAAAACAATAATCACCACCACCACCACCACTTGTGTATCGAGTATACTTGCTCAAGCCTTTATAGATGGAATGAGTAGGGTAAGGAGGGAAAGGAATGCAATTTGTACAACATTTTGAATGTAATGAAATATTTATTGTGTAATGATTTAAATTAAAACAATCTTATACAACAGTCTTGGTTTTGCTTCCGACAAGGTTGCTATGTTCTTTAACACTTTTCTGCAAAGAGGTAGCATGCTTCCGAAATTGTAATGCCTCCTGCAACATTCAAATTAAACAACACATTTAGTGTTTATGAAATATATTATACTACATATGTTATACTTTACTAAAAATACATTGCAGTTCTCACCTTGTGGTTTGTTCCTTTTCTGAATTATCTTGATCATGTACTGAAATGAATGGAAAAAGTTAATCCATACACTGTGTACAGTGTTAAAACCTCGGATTTGGTTCATCCCAATAATCATCACTATTTTGTCCTCGATGTTTGTAAAGACGTTGACAGGTTCTGCATAATGCTACATCGATTGACATCGTAATATGGAGAGGAAGGATGTCCCGAAAATTATTTACGAAAGGAGCAGCGTACGTAGATAAAATTCCTGGTGGTAAACATTGAATCAGATGTTTCGGCATCTGAGATAAGGTTCCATGTCTATAGAACATCTTAATAGCCTTACTTATGTGTGATAAATAAGATTTTGGGTATTAGCATGGGAACAGCATGCATATTGGCACTTTTGTTTGTTATTAAGACGATTGTCTGTAACCGTGCAGACTTTTTCTTCTTTCTGTTCCATAGCGTACGATGTCGAAGCGCACACTAATGTTGATGATAAAGGACAATTCCATAGGAGGAGGGATTGACCTAACCTCAGTAACTGCGAGGACGAGGAGGATGAGGAAGAGGAACGTAGCTGACCTGTGAGGCGGAGGAGAAGGAACACGGCTATGTTCGGTCGGAGGAGGAGGAGGAAGCTGTTATCTTCACAGCTGTTACATTTTAGAAATGGTGTCGGGAAGTGATTATGTTACACAATAATACGCTTACAGTGTAATTCGTCTTCTATTTTTTGAATCTCTCGTACATACACTGTGTATCCAACATCTTGATAAAGTCTTAGGTGTTGTAATCGTTCAACGAGTAAGTTAACATCCTTACAGTATCTTACATCTGCATAGGGTAACAGAGTTTTGCTAATACGTGTGGACAGTTGAGTTGTAGAAAACGGAAGAAGTTGTTTTGATGCGGTATGTGCTTCTGCAATGTTATCAGCAGATAAAAAGTAACACGGTTTGGTTGAAAAACGTGGTTAAATCTTCTTTTTTTCTTCTACTGCTGCATCTTGCTTCTCTTCTTGAGTTGTTTGCACAGCTACTGAACATGTTGTTGGCTTAGAAAATAAAGTAAAAAGAAAAAGCTCTGATGGAAAAGAAACGTTGTTTTTCTTTCTTCCTTATGCATCCCCTCTTTATTTGGTGGTGTGAGGTTAGTAACAGAACATGTAGTAAGCTGAGACGGTGTCATATCGTTTCGATCACTCTTCTTTATATCGTGCTTTTGACATTTAGTTAATGTTTCTAAACGTTATACTAGTAAATTATTTGAAGAAATGTGTTTAAAATTTACATGTCGTGTGAGATCATCACGTCTGTTGAGTATAGCAGTAGCCTACATTGTTTGCATGCATATATTTCGAAGTTATGCTTTACAGCTTTATGTTGTTTAAGATTGTCAAGTCTTGAAAAACTCACACTACAAAAATCACACGTAAATACAATAGATGTTTTACAGGTAGATATGATGTATAGTTTTACACTGCAACCGTCAAATAACAACAGCGGCAAATAACAACTGCCTATCTGTTTGTAAAACTGCGTCTAATCTGGAGGAGGAGGAGGAACTATGCCCTGCCAGAGGCGGAGGAGAAGGAGGACGAAGCTGCTGTCTTTATAGCTGTATAAGGTACACCCTCCTTCACTCGGTTTTCCAAGCAAACGCTGGGATGTACCGTAACTATGGCTACGGCCCTACAACCTTCATAGTAACAGAATTTTGTTAAAAAGCACATGGATTTTAAATTGCCCGCCACTACGTGCATAAGGTGGCAACAGTGAGGTTTAGCGCCGTCAATATGGTAGCAGTGAGGTTAGCGATGTTCTGCTGTTTTAAATTCCGCTCCTGCGTGGTTATATATGACAGCTGTTATCTTCACAGATGCCAAAAAGCACATGGATTTTAAATTCCGCGCCACGTGCATAAGGTGGCAACAGTGAGGTTAGAAATGCTCTTTCCCCCTGTGGGTGGGGGCGGTATAATAACACCCACGGTATCCTCTGCCTGTCGTAAGAGGCGACTAAAAGAGGCCCCAGGGTCTCTGAACTTTAGAGCGTGGGTTGGTGACCACGGGGCCCTTAGCTGAGTCCTGGCATTGCTTCCACTTACTTGTGTCAGGCTCCTCACTTTCATCTATCCTATCCGACCTCTCTTGGTCAACTCTTGTTCTTTTCCGACCCCGACGCTATTAGGTTTGCGAGGGCTAGGGAGTCTTTCATTTTCACGCCCTTCATGCCCTTGCCTTCCTTTGGCCGATATCTTCATTTTTCGAAGTGTCGGACCCCTTCCATTTTTCCCTCTGATTAGTGTTATATAGAGGATGGTTGCCTAGTTGTACTTCCTCTTAAAACAATAATCACCACCACCACCACTTAGAAATGCTCTACTGTCTTTAAAAGTGAGGTTAGTGTCCGTCAAGATGACAGCTATCACCTTGACAGTTGTTAGAAAAGCACGCGGCCAAACACGTGGCTTTGTTTACAAACAAGAGCACGTGGTCTTGATATCAAGGTCACGTGGTTTGCTGCGTTAGCACGCGAAGTTCAAAATCCACGCCCACGTAGTTTGAACTTGTCAAAAAGCACGTAAATTTTACATTTCGTGCGCCTACGTCGTTAAGATGACAGCTGCTACCTTAGCATGTCCTATGTGCACTAACTTAACTATGTAGTGCGCAGAATTTCTGACAAGTTCTAAAAACGTGAGCGTAGATTTTGAATTTCGCATGCTGACACAACATACCGCGTGAGCGTGACGTCACGACCACGTGCTCTTGTTTGTAAACAAAGCCACGCTTTCCACGTGCTTTTTGACAACTGTCAAGGTAACAGCGGTGATCTTGACGGACCCTAACCTCACTTTTATAGACAATAGTGCATCGCTAACTTCACTGCTGCCATCTTCACGGCGCTAAACCTCATTGCTACCACCTTATGCACTACGTGACGCGGAATTTAAAATCCACGTGCTCTCTGTCATCTGTCAAAATAACAGCTGTCATCTTTAACCACGCAGGAGCGGAATTTTAAACAGCAGAACATCGCTAACCTCACTGCTGCCATCTTGACAGCGCTAAACCTCGCCGTTGCCATCTTATGCACGTAATGGCGGGCAATTTAAAATCCATGTGCTTTTTAACCAAATCCTGTTACTACGAAGGTAGTAGGGTCGTAGACATAGTTAAGGTTCACCCCAGGGTTTGCTTTAAAAACCGAGTGTAGGAGGGTGTACCTTAAACAGCTGTTAAGATAGCAGCTTCCTCCTCCTCAAAGGCATAGCTCCCCTACTCCTCCTCCTCCTCCTCCTCCATATTAGATGCAGTGTTACAGATAGATAGGCAGTTGTTATTTGCCGGTTGCAATGTAAAGCTATACAACATATCTACCTGTAAAACGTCTATAATGTTTATGTTATGTTTATAAGAAGCTGTGTATAGCCGCCATCGTGCGCAAGCGCCCCGAGGCCGTCTCATAAGAGCAGCCGCCATCTTGCGCAAGCAGCCCCTAAGCCGTCTCACAAGGAGCTGTGTATAGCCGCCATCTTGTGCAATTTGCATCAGGAAGGGTATCTTGCCGTAAAATTACGGCTCTATGTAATTAGACTCCTCCATGTGCCTACTTAAGTCAATCCCCATTGCCCTACTATTTAAAACAACGTCAGGAGAATCATTATTGTTCTACTACTCAAGATAGCGTTGGGAAGGACATCTCGCTGTAAAACTACGTGCTGTAATGTTATGCACCTTCAAGATAACGACTGTCCACTCGAGAAGGGCATCTAGCCGTAGAACTAAGGTAAGGCCCCTTGCTCTCTTAGGCGTCGGGAAGGGCAACTAGCCGTTAAAGTGTAGCTAGGCCCCTCAAGATGGCAACTGTAAAGTTAGGCTCGCTCTTTGATGCAAAAATCCATAAATTAGCATTGTACACCTACTATACTAGGGTTTAATGAACTTAGTCGGTAATCGGCATTGTTACACTACTCGTTGCTGACGCAGCAGTTACGTGACCCCCAGCGCGGCCTCTGATTGACCCGCTGTGGGACCGCTATTGCCCTACTACTGCAGCATATCCAATAATGGGAAAATTGAATACCTTATACTATGCGAAATATACATCATAGCTTAGATACCGTACTTGATGAATCGTAAAAAAAACACAATTTTAAAATTTCCTTCGTTCTAAACCACATTATCATGAAGTTAATTTGAAAAACTGCGAGTTCTGTGTTCTTAACACTTTATATCACTCGTCTCCTGAGAAGACTGTTAATTACAGAGATTGAATAAAATTTGCTAACATCCTCACATCCCCCTGTGGGTGGGGGCGGTAGGATAACACCCACGGTATCCCCTGCCTGTCGTGAGAGGCGACTAAAAGGGGCCCCAGGGGCTCTGAACTTTGGAGCGTGGGTTGGCGACCTCGGGGCACTTAGCTGGGTCCTGGCATTGCTTCCACTTACTTGTGCCAGGCTCCTCACTTTCATCTATCCTATCCGACCTCCCTTGGTCAACTCTCGTTCTTTTCAGACCCCGACGGTATTACGTATGGAGGCCTAGGGAGTCTTTCATTTTCAGGCCCTTCGTGGCCCTTGTCTTCCTTTGGCCGATACATTCATTTTTCGAAGTGTCGGATCCCTTCCATTTTTCCCTCTGATTAGTGTTATATAGAGGATGGTTGCCTAGTTGTATTTCCTCTCAAAACAATAATCACCACCTGACATCCTCACACACACGGTTGAGAATGAGGAGTATACTACTGGAGGATACATGATCTCCTATTTATCACTGAATAGGCACATACCTTCGTAACATAACAAATGCAAATTTTATCTAAGCCTGCTCAGTGACTTACATAGGTTGTGTAAACCTTACCCTCCCAGTGGGTGCAGGCGGTAGAATAACACACATGGTATCCTCTGCCTGTAGCAAGAATCGATTAAAAGGAGCCCCAGGGGCTCTGAACTTTGGAGCGTGAGTTGGCGACCACGTGCCCCTTAGCTGAGTCCTCTTACTTGTGCCAGGCTCCTCACTTTCATCTATCCTATCCGACCTCCCTTGGTGTTAGGTTCCGAAGCCTAGGGAATCGTCGAACCAGTTTGGCGTCCTGGGAATCGGAGCGGCTAGCTATCCGAACTTTCAACAAACTGAGAGCTATTAAGAAGACAACTACCGTGTGGTGGTCCTTTTTCCGACCTTCACGAGGAGAGGTCATAGTATTGTGTAGGCTGAGGATAGGTCATTTACGATCTACGCACTCTTATCTCCTAAAGAGGGAAGACCCCCCAGTATGTTCTTGTGGTACCGACTTCGCCGTGGCCCACAGCCTCACAGAGTGCGCCGATCTCTCTGGCCTAAGATGGAGCCTCGGTCTGCAGGAGACACTCGAACGCATACTAGCCGATGCAGCGACTACTGCTGATCTCGTCATCCGCTTTATGTGCGACAGTGGATTAATCAAGTGTATACAAATTACAAGTGTACTGTTACTCAGGGATCGCAGTTTCGTTTCGATTTGTTAGTAATTTTTCGGCCTAATTCAATAAACTTTTATTCTATTTTGTACTGCGTTTCCAAATTCCTTTATTGAATAAATAATTTTGATTTGATTTTAAATTTCTTTTCCACTAATTTGTTCAGAGAGGATGATTACCTCGTTGTACTTCCTCTTAAAACAAAAATCACAACCACCATCATCACCGCCTAGGGAGTCTTTAATTCTCCGCCCTTTGTGGCCCTTGTCTTTCCTTGGCCGATACCTTCATTGTTCGAAGTGTCGGACCCCTTCCAGTTTTCTCCCTGATTAGTGTTATATACTGTAGAGGATGGATGGTTGCTTAGTTGTACTTCCGCTTAAAACAATAATCACCACCACCACTGAACGAAGTTTGTATATTTCATTTCAGAAGTGTCTATATAATTTCTTTCTTTATTTATTTCTTTCTTTCTTTCTTAATCCGTTTACCCTCAAGGGTTGGTTTTCCTCGGACTGAGCGAGGGATCCCACCTCTACAGCCTCAAGGGGCATTGTAGGGGGATAAGAAGATTCGAAGGGACAGACAAGGAAGTTTGAAGGAATTTGCCGTGGCCTTAAGTTAAGTAGCATCCCGGCATATGCGAGGTGAAGTGAGAAACCACGGAAAACCAATCCGAGGATGGCGGAGGAGGGAATCGAAACTCCCTCTACTCAGCTGATCTCCCTAGGCTGAGTGGATGCGGTTCCAATCCTCGTACCACTTTTCCAATTTCGTGGCAGAGCCGGAAATAGAACCCGTGCCTTCGGGGTTGGCAGCTAATCACACTAATCACTACACCACAGAGGTGGGCAGTGCCCATATAATAATGACATTTCCTGCAAAACAGGCAAGTACAAATTAAGGTATGTATGTTTCAATGACCCATGTCCGACACATTGCCTGAATGGTCAGCGTTGAGGCTTTCGATTCATACCCCCTCTAGGGGAACCATGACCTTGACGTCGGTATGGGGGCTTGTGTGCTTGTTAATCCCGATGGCTGTGCCAGCTCAGGGTTAGCCATGATGGACTGGCCTCGGTGTAGGGCCAGACTAACAAGGTGTCTCCCGAGTTGCCTGAGAGGTGCCTGTGCTCTTTATTTTCATATCTATTTCTACCCTTCTATTCTCATCTTCTTAAATTTCATTCCTCGTCCTATCTAGCCACCCTCTCTGCCTCGGGTGGAAAAGTTGAGTAAGGAGGATTTATCCTCCCCAATCACAAGTTTCGGGTCATGACGAGATGATGAATGGCAACTGGGCGAGTAGTTCTCAGAGAACCCCTCCAGATACCGGGCGCCCTCTGGAGTATATAGCATTGCCTTTGGTACGTCAGGGCTCTGCCGAAGGTCGACCTTTTACATCCCGGGTACTCGTGGGACAAATTTTATTTTGGTTTTTCTAATACGAAAGAGGATGGCACCCTCCAAAAAACTGCGTCTAGTAAAGTGCGAAAAAGGAAAAGAGGTACGCCTCTGGCATTAAAAGATGAATGTGATGAACTGCTCCTTCGATTCCTAGTCGCCTCCAGGTTCGATGGTCAGAGTTTTTTAGAAGAATGCCCATTCATGATTAGCAATGCAATTGAAGATATTGTTCGTGGTGAAGTTGATGAAATGCGTAAGCTTCGTGATGCCTCTGTGCTAATAAAGACATCCATGGGTGAACAGTGTCGACGGCTTCTTGAGGCTAAAATGTTCGACAATGTGACAGTTAAAATCGAGAAGCACACATCCCTTAACTCCTGCAAAGGGGTTATTTTCCACAGGGATTTGACAAGGGCTTCCGATGACGGTAACATTCGAAATCTTACACGTCGGGGCGTTACCGACGTACGGAGATTAAAGAGGCGTGTCGGTGATAGGATGCTCGATACGGGCGCTTCCATCTTGACCTTTGACGCCCAATCACTCCCTGAACGTATTAAAGTCGCGATGTACCATTTAACTGTACGCCCATACATTCCAGCACCAATGAGGTGTTATAACTGTCAAAAGTTTGGCCACACCTTATTGCGTTGTTGTGGTTTGTCAACCTCAGCTATGTGTGGAAAACGTGAGCATGCTGATGTTGAGTGTATGCCACCGCAAATGTGCGTCAATTGCACTGGCGTGCATGCTCCGATATCCAAAGAATGCCCAACGTTCAAGGAGGAGAATAAGATTGTGATACCTACTTATATCGGTCGAAAATGGCTAAAAACCGCCAGAAGCTCATCCTGTCCTCTTAGACTAGTGAACAAAGTTTAAAAGTCATGTCCCCAAAACAGAGAGACAGTAAGGTAGAGCAGATGTCAAATTAAATGAATTAAGTTTATTAGCATAAAACAAAGTGAAACCGTTGAAGATTAGCATTAAAACAAATTAATGGGGATACAGGTAGTCAAATACTCACATTCATAATGTGTGACGATACTCCAACCACAGTAAAAATCATTGACTTATCAGTCTGTTTTCTTTGTATCTGATCCTAAGTATTTCTTTCTTAAAAGGGGACCATTCACTATCTTGAGGTGAAATAAAATCCAACAGCTCCCAATTTTTTAAATAATTTGGCTTCCGACACTCCCCATAGAGATTGCATTCCCATAAATCAAAGACGCTAGTGAATCAAGACTGGCAGAAAAGTAAAACAAATATGGAATACAATAGAGTAAGAATGGAGTTGCCATAGTTAAAGAAACAAATAAACACGAGTCAGAAAAAGAGTCAAATGAGAGCAAAATCCCGAAATAAACATATTAATCGGCTGAGGAAGCCGGAAACAATAGCGAGATAAAATAAGAATAGTGACAAAAACAAATATCCATAAGATACTGAAAATTAACACATGTCCCATAACCACTCCACACCCACACACACACTCAGAGACCAAACATGTGAAACAGACGGTATAAAAATAAAATAGCAAGACACGTTAAGACATAAACCATAACAGCATGACATGATTCAGTCAACGACTCATGATCTTGGCCTGAGTGCACAGATCAAAAAACCTGGGTAGCAGCAAAGAAGACTGGCCCACCCAGTCTAAACACGTAACGCAAATAACTTGCACGCCGCACAACACGTATTCATATCGCACACTTGGGTGAAGTTGAATCGTACGGTATCAGCCTTAAACCATAAAGCAGAACATAACCTTCAGCCAAAACGTCAAAGATACAGAGAATTTAAAGTTCTCTGATCAAAACAACAAGCAAACTCATCACAGACACAAAATAATCCGATCGGAAACTCCTTTCGCTCTATTGCAGGAACGAGTACACATAAACAGACATTAAAAGAAAGGAAGGACAGTGAAATAAGTCTGCAGCAAAATTACAAAGAATAATACATTAAACAAGGGATCTCTCAGTAAACAAACTAGCATAACTATGGCAAGCCAAGAAAAGATAAGTAGAATAAGTACTTCAAAATTGAAATAGTCATATTCACAACTCTAAGCATAGAGAGTATTTCAAAATAACGTTTAAATCTTTTATAATGCCATTTGTATGAGACGAAAGCCATCTGGCAGGTCAACGTCTCCATCTTTTCTCCAAACTTATTATTGTCGGACGACCAGAGATAACTCGAGTCAAAGGTAAGCTAGAAAGAAATTGTTTGGCAATTCTCTGTTACATGAGGTGCCATCTGTCTAATCGGGACGAACTTCACGTCAAGTCTGGCATAGAGAATACTAAGCATCAAAACTGACTGACCTATAATATCGTAAAGAATGAGACATCTGTAAAATACAAAAGCAGCATATGGAGGTAATGAGGTGCGGCATAAGATCCAGGAGATAAAAATAATGGATAAGCTTTCCTATCCAAATGCCCGGAGAAACTTTAAAACTATGACTGCTCCTGAGTTCTCCATCTCCTTCGCTGAAAATGTCGGGAATGTACGGATCACACCACAAAGCTTCAAACGTGCAATAACTAGTTTAGAAAGGCAAGCTCCAACAACCACTCACGAGAATAGTATTGCCACAACAAGTACAGATGGTCCCGAGAAGGTTCTCGTACCTTGCGTGAAACCAAGAGCGTCATTGCCAACGTTGCCTGCCCAGGCACATTCGGTTGGGAAGTCCTCCCCTACCAAGGTGGGAGAACAGACTTCCCCAAATAGGGCTGGAAATTCCATCCCTTCTACCCAAACCAGATTATAATAAAAGAGGAGAAGGGGAATCGCCAGCGCTTCCCTAAAAATTGCAGAATAAGCCTTCTCCAACCCCACTTTGGGTCACAGGGTTCCCTAGGAAGACCGGCAATCCATCTGATGGCTCTCTTCCGAAGATTAAAGAAACGGTGGACAAGAGTGAGAGGCCCGGACGGCCTCCTCTCCGGTCTCTTTCTGGGGAACCCTGTTCTCCCTGAAAGAAGGCCCACCGCTACACACTTAATAGTTCACCATCTATGGAGTGTTCAGTCTCCAAGGCACCCTCAACCGAGGAGACAATGGAGACCGAAGCACAAATTGCCGTTGATGGTGACGATGAAAAATTAGAAAACGAAAAAATAGGCGGTAAATGGAAGGTAGTTGACCAAAAGAAGGGCTTGCAGTTGTCTTAATTTCGTTACGCTACCAATCCACACAATGGCACTATAGTTATCACTATCGACTAGCTGAGATACGTCAACTTACAACTGTCTCTGCGGCCTCCATAATCTGTCTACAGACCTGGATACGACACGACTATGAAAGGATATCGTCTTTATTCTAAAGCTGTGGATGGCGCGGTGACTGCGGGAGTTTGTACCCAAGTTCGCCCCGACATCTTCAGCAAAGAAGTTCTGCACCGTACTCAGCTAGATGCAGTTAAATTTCGCGCTTCGTTGCGAGCAATGACAACAGAGTGCATCTTGTACATTCTACCGGTTACGATCTTGAAATACATGCACTTTATAACTTGATCGCTCAGTTACCTCCCCCTTTCCTCGTGCTGAGAGACGTGAATGCCCGTAACACACCCTGAGGTTCTCCGTCTTCCTGTGCTGGGGGATGATGCTCGAGCTATTGATCAAACTGTTCATCTTTGCGTGCTAAACACAAGGCAGCCGACACATTTCAGCAGCGCACATGGCACATTCTCACGCCTGGATGTCCCTATGTGTAGCCGTGCGCTAGTTCCCCTGCTTCGGTGGTAAGTACACAATGATATGTGTGATAGTGACCATTTTCCGATTATTCTATCTCTCTTGAATCAAAGACAGTCCGAAGTACCCAAGCGCTGGTTACTTCGGTGGGCCAATTGGCCAGAATTTTCCAAACTCGCAGTGATGGCGGACGATGATATGCTGGGGTCTGTTGACGAATACGTTTCTTCCATTACTACTGGAATTCTAGCTGCTGCAGAGGAAACAGTTTCTTCCTCGTCCGATACTCCTTGACGGAAACAGGTCCCATGGTGGATCGACGTAATTGCAGCGGCCATACGTGATCGCCGATGGGCTTTTAAACGTTATCGTCTGAATCCCACGATGACCAATCATATCACACTTAAGCGTCTGTGCCCAAATGCCCACTTTTTGATTCGAGAAAGTAACAAAGGTACGTGGGATAAGTATGTGTCTTCCATGACGGCACATACTCCGTTATCAGAAGTGTGGACAAAACTCCGCCGTATTATCAGAGTACACATTGTGCCCTCAGTCCCCGGAATCTCCATTAATGAAGATATAGTTACGATTCCTCCAGTCAATGCAGACCACATCACGTCACATTTCAAAGATACGTCCAGGTCTGGGAGATACAACTCTGTATTTCTACCAATTAAGCGCAAAGCAGAGGCACACTATCTCTCTTTCGCTTCTAGTGCTTCGCATCCCTACAACGTGTCTTTCTCGGAGTTGTGAAGTTGTGGAATGTACTCTGACTATGCAGAGACACGGCTCCTGGAGCGCACAATATCCACAATCAAATGCTGAAACATTTGAGTGACAGATGTCTTAAGGATACTCTCACCTTATTCAACAGAATATGAAGTGAGTGTGTGTTTCCGTCTCAATAATGGCGTGAGGGAATTGTGATACCAATTCCCAAGTCAGGTAAAGATCCAACACTCCTGGATAGTTATGGGCCAATGTGCCTTCAAAGTGTCCTTTATAATCTATTTGAAAGGATGGTAAACCGGCGTCTTATGTGGGCCATGGAAAAGGAAGGTCTCTTGTCTAACTACCAGTGTGCCTTTCGCTCTCATCGGTCTGCCACTAATCATCTGGTTAGACTGGAAAGCGCCATTCAGGGGCCTTTCTCCGGAAGGAGCATCTAGTCGCCGTGTTTTTTGACCTGGAGAAAGCTTACGATACTACCTAGCGATATGACATTCTCTCCACATTACACCAGTGGGGATTTCGGGGAAATTTGCCAACGTTTATTGAGAACTTCATGTCCCTCCGGCTCTTTAGATTCCAAGTAGGGAATGCATTTTCTCAATATTACGTTCGAGAAAATGGAGTACCACAGGGATCTGTACTGAGTGTCACGCTGTTCAAAATCGCCATCAACGGCATAGTTGCAGCTGCTCGGCCCACAGTCGTTCCATCGCTGTATGTAGACGATTTACCTCTACATTACAGCTCTGGAAGTGTGGCGTTTGCTGAGGGACAGCTACAGCAAGCTGACTGTGCTGACAGATGGGCCTTGCAACATATTTTTCGCTTTTTAGCGGCGAAAACATCAGTTGTACACTTCTGTTGACGTCGGTTTGTGTATCATGAACCAGAGCTCTGCTTGCGAAACAGTGTCCTACCAGTGGTAGACACCTGCAGATTCCTGTGACTCCATTTTGATAAGAGACTAACGTGGGAGTCCCACATCCGTCAGCTGGAGGTTGCTTGGATGAAGAGACTTAACATGCTCAAGTTTCTCAGCAGCACTTCATGGGGGACTGAACGTGCAGTGCTGCTACCATTTTACACGGCTACAACCCTCCCGTGAATTGACTATGGAAGTGCGGCTTATGGCTCAGCATCAAAGTCTACGCTGAGCCTTTTTGACAGTATTCACCATAGTGGAGTTAGGCTGGCAACGGGAGCTTTCGGTACTAGCCCCATTCCCTGCCTAAACGCTTAAGCGGGAGTTCCATCTTTAGGGATAAGGAGGCAGCAGTTACTCCTCACGTACGCTGCTAATATTCGTGAAATACCGCTACATCCAAGCTATTAATACATCTTTAGTACCCAATAACACCACAGGTACCGAGATCGGCCGAATGCCACACGGCCGGTCGGGTTACGAATTGATAACTTGTGTCGTGACTTAAATATAGATATCGGTGGTTGTCTCGAAAATCTTTTACCGAGGTACCTCATTGGTTAGTTTCGCGACCGAATGTACGTCTAGATCTACTCCGTGGACCCAACGTGAACACGGTTTCCTCCGTTTATCGGAGGTATTTCCAGGACTTCGTTCACCAATATCCGGTCGCGAACATATCTTCACGGATGGTTCTAAAATTGGAGATAATGTTGGTTGCTCTTTCGTCACCGATGATATGAGCACGAATATCTCACTTCCTAGTGTATGAAGCGTGTATACTGCAGAGTTTTACGCCGTCTTAGGAGCTCTGCAGTTTGCACTGGGTGACGAAAGAAGCCACTTTCTTATGTGTACCGACTCTTTAAGCTCTCTGCAGTCTACTGAAACCTGTTTCT
This sequence comes from Anabrus simplex, assembly GCF_040414725.1. Classification (NCBI taxonomy): domain Eukaryota; kingdom Metazoa; phylum Arthropoda; class Insecta; order Orthoptera; family Tettigoniidae; genus Anabrus; species Anabrus simplex. Next base: position 31,676,194 of record NC_090271.1, read on the forward strand.
AGCAACACCCACTGGTGCACCAGTTTCATGACCTTCTAGCCAGGTTAAGTGATGTTGGCACCAAAATCACTTTCGAGTGGCTTCCAAGCCACGTTGGGATTGCGGGAAACCAACTTGCGGATGAAGCTGCAAAGGAAGCGGTTCTTTTACCTCCAAGACTTGCCAATGTGCCTGCTAAAGGTGTTTGTTCTCAGATACGTCGAACCGTCTTGGCGTCCTGGGAATCAGAGTGGCTATGTATCCGAACTCTCAACAAGCTGAGAGCAATTAAAAAGACAACTACTGTGTGTCGGTCCTCTTTCCTGCCTTCACGGAGAGAAGGTTAGAAATGGGCGATGAACGATCTACGGACTCTACGCCAAAGGCGGAGCTTCGGCCTGCAGGAAAAACTCGAACGCATACTAGCCGACGACGCGACTGCTGCTGATCTTGTCATCTGCTTTATGTGCTACAGTGGATTAATCAAGGGTGTTTTAATTACAAGTGTACTGTTACTCAGAGAACGCACGTTCCCTTTTGAGTCGTTAGTAATTTTTTGGCCCAATTCAATATTTTTGTTTTATTTTGTACTACGTTTATTTTATTTTATTTTCAATTCCTTTTCCACTAATTTGTTCAGAGAGGATGATTGCCTAGTTGTACTTCCTCTTGAAACAATAATCACCACCATTAAATTATTTGAAGGCTTGAAAACAAACATTTATATAGGAGACATCACACAGAAATAAATAATTTTAACAATACGGTACCAAGCAGGAGTTAAAGGGCAAATAACCTGCTGCTACAGGGGTTGTACTGCAGTGCATCCTGTGTGTGGAGAGGGAGGAGCGGGAATTGTGATGTCTTCGTTTTGTTGCAAGGGCATATTGCGACCAGTGATACTGACAGGTTACAGAACTTCTGCTCTTAAATGCAAGCTCCTTTATTTCTGATCTACAGTATGTATTGGCGCGACAACCAAATTTCTAGTATTGTTTACACCTGCAGTTCCAAGAAGTACAAACATAAGCTACAGTTCTTGTTCACAAAAGAAGGCGAATTTGTGAAAGCAAGTGCCATCATCCAACAATCCACTGGCCTTCTCAAGAGCGCCGCAGTCTTGTCCGGGGTGGGTTGCATTGGCACCGTAGTTGTTGGGCTCATTGGTGTTCCACTTGGCAAAACCTGCATCCACAATGTTCTCACCTGAAACAAACGAGCAATTTGTCACCATCGTCCCTATATAAACACAATTACAATTCTGTCTGCATACGTAATATTCATGCTCGATGACCACCCGGTGGCCATGATGGTTGAGGCGTCAAGTCTGTATGGCCTGACACCGTGGTTAAATTGATAAATTAGAGCTGCGACGACTGAGCTACTGAATTCTGATGATCGACTCAGAGCTGATGACACACGGTGAATGGCCGAGAGCGGTAGGCTGTTGTTCTTCTCCTTTATAGTTGCTTGGGTTTCTTGGAGTCTACATTTCTCTTCGCACCGAACCCGCTGAACTCGCAATCTAATTTACGCGGTTACTCGTATTTAATATTTACCCCGGCGTTAGATTTGCACTTGACTTGTCCGAGCAGTTTAATAATACTTCTAAACGTTCAGAGTACTGGAATTCAACTCTAAATTTTCTCGTAAGATGAAATTTACTAAATCTTGATAATGTCCGTCCTATCACCTGATGTAAATGGCGATTTTGGGTTGGTTGAACATAAACCAGAACTCTCTGTACTGGCATCTTTCTAAGTAGGGGTGTGTGTTTTGAAACATTGTCTCCTATTTCCCGTTTCCTTTCTCCATCTCACAAAATTTGATTCGCCTTTATCTTGAAGCGTCGGTTCTCACGAGAAGCGAACAATTGGTGTGGAGCGGTTTCGGCAAGATATCCTGTAATGGAGCTTCGTTTATGATAGGGTAGTAAAGTGCCAATACCAGTGGCGGCACGTAACTTTTACAGTAAGGGAAGCACATATCGTACGCTAAGAAGATACACTGACTGACAGAGCAAATGCAACACCAAGAAGGAGCGGTTCGAAAGGGATGAAAGTTGGGGAAAAAACAGAGACGGCACGGACGAATAATTGATGTTTATTTCAAACCGATATGCAGGTTACACAATGCGCACGGCATCGACTCAGTAGGATGTAGGACCACCGCGAGCGGCGATGCACACAGAAACACGTCGAGGTACAGAGTCAATAAGAGTGCGGATGGTGTCCTGAGGGATGGTTCTCCATTCTCTGTCAACCATTTGCCACAGTTGGTCGTCCGTACGAGGCTGGGGCAGAGTTTGCAAACGGCGAACAATGAGATCCCACACGTGTTCGATTGGTGAGAGATCCGGAGAGTACGCTGGCCTCGGAAGCATCTGTACACCTCGTAGAGCCTGTTGGGAGATGCGAGCAGTGTGTGGGCGGGCATTGTCCTGCTGAAACAGAGCATTGGGCAGCCCCTGAAGGTACGGGAGTGCCACCGGCCGCAGCACATGCTGCACGTAGCGGTGGGCATTTAACGTGCCTTGAATACGCACTAGAGGTGACGTGGAATCATACGCAATAGCGCCCCAAACCATGATGCAGCGTTGTCTAGCGGTAGGGCGCTCCACAGTTACTGCCGGATTTGACCTTTCTCCACGCCGATGCCACACTCGTCTGCGGTGACATCACTGACAGAACAGAAGCGTGACTCATCGGAGAACACGACGTTCCGCCATTCCCTCATCCAAGTCGCTCTAGCCCGGCACCATGCCAGGCGTGCACGTCTATGCTGTGGAGTCAATGGTAGTCTTCTGAGTGGACGCCGGGAGTGCAGGCCTCCTTCAACCAATCGACGGGAAATTGTTCTGGTCGATATTGGAACAGCCAGGGTGTCTTGCACATGCTGAAGAATGGCGGTTGACGTGGCGTGCGGGGCTGCCACCGCTTGGCGGCGGATGCGCCGATCCTCGCGTGCTGACGTCACTCGGGCTGCGCCTGGACCCCTCGCACGTGCCACATGTCCCTGCGCCAACCATCTTCGCCACAGGCGCTGCACCGTGGACGCATCCCTATGGGTATCGGCTGCGATTTGACGAAGCGACCAACCTGCCCTTCTCAGCCCGATCACCATACCCCTCGTAAAGTCGTCTGTCTGCTGGAAATGCCTCCGTTGACGGCGGCCTGGCATTCTTAGCTATACACGTGTCCTGTGGCACACGACAACACGTTCTACAATGACTGTCGGCTGAGAAATCACGGTACGAAGTGGGCCATTCGCCAACGCCGTGTCCCATTTATCGTTCGCTACGTGCACAGCACAGCGGCGCATTTCACATCATGAGCATACCTCAGTGACGTCAGTCTACCCTGCAATTGGCATAAAGTTCTGACCACTCCTTCTTGGTGTTGCATTTGCTCTGTCAGTCAGTCAGTGTATAATAACTCATATAGTCTTGTGCTATTTAAATGTTAATTCCATCCACCTCTCCTTCTTGACGAATTCTTCTATGACAAGACTGTAGAATTCTTCGATGACTTCACTTTTAGTAACGTCTTCTTAATCGACAGTAGAGACAAGTTCGAGAGTCTTTGTTGTCCCTGTGTGTTTCTGCAGGAGGTGTGGATTCTTCGAGGTGCCGAAAATGAACGTTCGGCACTAGCACTGGGCACTGGGATAGTTGAAATCAACGCACATAAATTAAACAGTTCAAAAAAGGCAGAAGATTACAATCCACTACTTTTTAAATAAAACAAGGGTTTTAGAACTTCTATCGCAAGATACTCATCGGAGGAATAAGCTACACTGAGCTCGCTTCTGAGACGAGCGAAGTCAGAATGCTGACCGTAACTTTGTTTCAAAGAACAGAATGCTGCTTCACGAAAACTTTTCTTCGTGTTCTTTTGATTTAACTGTACATATGTTAATTTCTCGAGTGCTTGGACCCAAACTTCTAGCTGGGTATTGCCATATATCTCGCAATATATGCGACGGTAGTGTGAATTTATGTCGCAGGTTTCATTTTGACGTTGCCTCTTCTTTGGCAGCTCGTAGCTCTCTTGACATTTGTTCAATACTCTTTCAAATTAATTTCTTTTTCCTTGAATGATACTTTGTGTTTCCTCTACTTTGGAAATACAGAAATTTACATCCAATGCTTTCGTTTGAAGAATTTCTAAGAGTGAATCCGTTAAGCAAAATATCACGCTGAAAACGAATAAAATGAAATTGAACTGGAATTCTGAGAACACTGTTAAAACCTCGAGCTTCGTGATACGTTTGATTATCCCATTGCTCTGGATTATCAAGGATATTCTAGAACAAGTGAACTAATTTTTCTTTTTGTTCACGAACTGTTACAAGTCTTCCGTTGTAATTCCATCGTGCTGGATACACTTTATAAAATCTTTTCTTGACTTCTTTATCTAATGCAGCAATTTTCCTCGTCTAATTAGAAAAGAAAGAGGCCGGGCTATTCAGAGTCATGAAGAATATTTTACATTCCTTTATACCAGAAGTTGTCTGTGTAAAGACAAAGTTCAGTCTGTGAGCAAAACAAAGTATGAATATAACGTCGGGATTTATGTCTTTCACTCTTTGCTGTTAACCACTGAGATCTCCAGACATCACTGCGGCTTCATCGTAACATTGAACGACTAGTTTAGAACCACAGTTGAACTTGTCCATTATGTGGAACACGTGATCTGAAAGAGCAGGAGCACTGCGATCGGTGCTTTCGTCGGTAAATCCAAGAAATCGCTCCTGTAGTCCTCCATCAGCAGATGTGTACCTAACAACAGTTGAAAGTTGGGAATACGTAGAAATATCAGTAGTTTCATCAATAATAATCACCACGAATGGTGACTGTGATATTTCTTTTTTTATTTCGGTCAATAACAGAACATCGCTAACCTCACTGCTGCCATCTTGAAAAGTTCAGTGTTCCAAACACTAAAAACTATCAAGGAGATAATGATTTCTGTTAGAAAAACGCAACTCATTGTACCACTAATATGTCGGGGATTTTATTCTTTATTATGTAATTCTGATAAGACGTGACCCCTAGGTTCCATTCCCTGTTATGTGTGGCATAAATTTCTTCGGTTCTGAACACAAAACTGTTTACCAATAGAGTGTAATTTGCTGCACCTAACAAAGTAGAAGCGTTCTTGCAGATAACAATCGATGAGGGTGTTGCTGCTGTTAAAAGTGTACCACTTCTGCTAACTCCTAGGAGGAGGAGGGCGTAGTGAGGTGGAGGACTAGGAGCCCTTTTGCCCTTTAGTCCATTAGCCCTTTAGCTACTTAGCCCTAGGAGGAGGGCGCGGTAAGAAGAGGAGGAGCCCTTTAGCCCATTAGCCCTTTAGCCAACTAGCCCTTTAGAACTTTAGCCCTTAAGCCCATTAACCCTTTAGCCTTTTAGCCCATTATCCCATTAGCCCTTTAGCCACTTAGCCCTAGGAGGTGGAGGGCGCGTTGTGGAGGAGAAGGAAGAGGAGGAGGAGGAATCCATTTGCCCTTTTGCCCTACTAATAAAATGTGTCCCATGAGTTCCATTCCCTATCATATGTGTAGCTCGAAATTATTTTTCGGCTCCGCATAGTGCAATCATCTTGCATAGTAGCCCTCTCCTGCGCAAGCTACATGCTTGTAACCCATGTCAACAGATTGAAATAATATGTTTCCGAACTGAAATTTCAAGTTTATCCGATAATTTATTCTACTGCTAAGGGCTTAAATGTAACCAGTGTATTTCTTATAGCACTAGGCGTTCTGTTTAATTTTCACTTTCCGCATGAGCTACATGCTTATAGCCCATGTCAACAGATTGAAACAATATGTTTCCGAACCGATATTTCATGTTACATGTTTATGCGATAACTTGTTCGACTGCTAGGGGCTTAAATGTAAGCAGCGTATTACTTATAGCACTAGCGTTCTGTTTAATTTCACTTTCCGTGTTTGCGATAAGTGGACAGGATTTGAGTCTATGTTTCTCCTATTGTAACTGAATCAGAGTTCGAAATCTATACAGATTTTTTCTGTTGAATGTGTTGGAATCGCCGAAAAAGTTATCTCCTTAGGACAAAGGTATCCCCTGCTAAGTAGTAAAATCATTTTGTCTGCAGTTATTGAGAAAAAGTTGCAATTTGCAATTCTATGTGTGCACGCGGATTTCATAAGAGTACGATTGTATCAACAGAGAGACTTATCTTATAATGTTTTGCGTTATAAGTTTTTCTGTTCTGAACACTGATAGCTAAGATGTTTCTTCTTGTTCTACAATCAGTTCTAGTGTGTCGCGACCTTAGAATGACAAGGTTCTATCTGACAAAATTTGTGAAAGTCATATTTTTACACTACAGGGTTCCATTTGACGTGTTCTATTCGAAAACAAGCACTATGATGCAATCTGTGAGAAAATGTGGAAACTACGAGTGTGACAAAGTTCTATCTGCAGACTGTATAATCACACTTAAACAAGACAAGGTTCTATCTGCGAGTGTGGAGCAGATAGAACCTTGTTTTGTTCCACCTTTTTCCTGGCTAGCAGATACACCCTTGTCAATTTTACTTCCTTGTTGCATGTGAGCTTAAAGCAGTGATTGGCTGTTCGTTAGCCAGCGATCCAATAGAAACACAGTTTATAATATTTTCATCCAATCACATCTGCAAAATCACCATACCCGCAATCCACGAAGCAAAGCTTGTATAGGCGTATCTTAGTTACGGAGTACAATCTAGACTTTCACAAGCCGAAGAATGATCGCTGCGATGTGTGTGAAGCTTATAAAGTTTCGGAGGGTCAGCATATAACAACTGAGCAGCAGAAAACAGAATACGAAGAGCATTTCCTGAATAGAACTCTGTCTCGAGCTGAAAGAGATAGAGACAGAAAAAACAAGGATATACTTGTATTAAGTTTTGATCTACAGAATGTGATTGCTTGTCCTAGGGCAGAAATAAATTCTTTCTTTTATAGAAGAAAATTGAACACGTATAATTTGACCGTTATTTTGTCAACAACAAGACAAGTTTACTGCGCTCTCTGGACTGATGTACAATCAGGAAGAACAGGAAATGATATCGCCAGTGCATGCAGGGTAGTACTGGATAGAGTAATTGTAGAGAACAATATTGATGAACTGATAGCATGGAGCGACTCGTGTGTTCCGCAGAATAGGAATGCGAATATTTCGTTTGTTGTGTTAGATTTTTTGAGAGACAACAATGATGTGAAGCGCATCACAATGAAATATTCCACTCCAGGTCACTCGTGTATTCAGGAAGTAGACAACGTACATAGTTGCATTGAAAAAGCAATGCGGGTTAATGAATTTTTCTCTCCCTTAGGACTAATCAGAATTTAGAAAGGCATCAATAGAACAAGACCTTACAAGATTGTGCAAATGAAGGACACTAATTTTAAAGACTTTGGTGCCCCTGCGAAGCTTCTGAACTACAAATTGATTCCCTTCACAAAAGTGAGTTCTATAACATTTAGTCAGGTACTACATGAAGTTCAGTTTGTGCTCAGCCACTCTCCTGATTCTCAGCCACGGGTTGTCTACCTGAAGATCCTAGAGGATCGAATAAGGAGGACAACCCACGTACATGCCATTCGTAGATCTAGAAAAGGCATTAGATAATGTTGATTGCACCAAACTATTTAAGATTCTGAAGGTGATTGGGATCAGATAGCGAGAACGAAGAATTATCTACAATCTATATAAAACTCAGTCTGCAGTCATAAGATTCGAGGGCTTTGAAAAAGAAGCAGCAATCCAGAAAGGAGTGGTGCAAGTCTTCTAGTTTGTCTCCCCTCCTTTTCAATGTTTACATACAACAGGCAGTAAAGGAAATCAAAGAGGAATTTGGAAAGGGAATCACAATCCAAGGAGAGGAAATCAAAACCTTAAGATTTGCCGATAATATTGTTATTTTATCTGAGACTGCAGAAGATCTCGAGAAGCTGCTGAATGGTACGGACGACTTCTTGGGTAAGGAGTACAAGATGAAAATAAATAAGTCCAAAACAGAAGTAATGGAATGCAGTCGAACGAAGGCAGGTAATGCAGGACATATTAGATTAGGAAATGAAGTCTTAAAGGAAGTGAATATTGTTACTTGGGTAGTAAAATAACTAATGATGGCAGAAATAACTAGGACTTAAAATGCAGACTAGCACAAGCAAGGAAGAGCTTTCTTATGAAAAGAAATTTGCTTATTTCAAACATTGATATAGGAATGAGAAAAATATTTCTGAAGACTTTCTTCTGGAGTGTGGTGTTGTATGGAAGTGAAACATGGACGATAACTAGCTCGGAAAGAAAGAGAATAGAAGCTTTTGAAATGTGGTGTCACAGAAGAATGCTGAAGGTGAGATGGATAGATCGAATCACGAATGAAGAGATACTGAATCGAATTGGTGAGAGAAGATCGATTTGGCTAAATTTGACGAAGAGAAGAGATAGAATGATAGGACACATCTTAAGACACCCAGGACTTGTTCAGTTGGTTTTTGAAGGAAGTGTAGGTGGTAAGAACGGTAGGGGTAGACCAAGGTATGAATATGACAAGCAGATTAGAGCAGATGTAGGATGCAATAGTTACGTAGAAATGAAAAGGTTAGCACAGGATAGGGTGGTATGGAAGGCTGCATCAAACCAGTCTGTGGACTGATGACTCAAACAATAACAACAACAAGGGTATATTGTACACTTTTTGTAATAAATATAATAAGTTGAAATTTCTGAGATTAATTAACCGGTTTTCTCATTTTAGTTATTCCATCCCAATGAATAATTGAAATATTTAACGTATAAAATGTAATAACAGGTGAAGATGCAAATTTTATCTGAAATATTCCATTGTATACGATAGCAAACAAGGCATTATAAAGTTTTAATCCTGTGAAATGTAACAAGAAAAGGTTCTAAGAGCACATAGAACCTTGTCAACTTACGATTTAACGTTATCTTGAGCAGACAAGGTTCTAACTGCAATTTTACGCTTTCAGTTTATGGTAAAATCGAAACGATATTGATTTTCTGACACAATGCATTTGTGTCTATTGTGTGTATCAGGTAATTCAGAAAATTTGAAGTGTTTTTGTTAAAGCTGAACAAAATTATGATGGTTTGAATTTTCAACTGCAAGTTTCTCCAAATAATAGAAATGGCAGATAGAACCTTGTCATTCCAAGGTCACGGTGTGCTAACTGTAACTTGTCTTGACGAATAGAAAAATATAGCACAGTAGCAATACAAGTTTTCTGTTTAATAGTCAACATGTTTTGTCTTGTCGGATAAAGATATACAGCATGTCAATTCTATAGTTTTACAATTGCATTCTGTAACTAGATTGAACCTGTTTTGTCTTGTCGGATACAGCATTTGCTTATCATACAATAATTTTGCATGCTGAAAAAAGTATTACCTTCTCCTTACCGCCTCCTCCACCTACCGCTTTCTCCTCAATCGAAAAACTTATGCGACGAGGATAACGCTACATAACGTAAGTATATTTGTTTGTAATGTAACGTTCAATTCAGGAAAGCATATGTCTGTAAGAGGATAATGGAGCTAACTTCAGTAACTGTAAGGTGGAGTCCTTTTGCCCTTTTGCCAGGAGGAGGAGCCCTTTTGCGAGGAAGAAGAGCCCTTTAGCCCTTTTGCCAGGAGGAGGAGCTCTTTTGCCATACAGATAAGGAAGAGCCCTTTTTCCCTTTTGCTAGGAGAAGGAGCCCTTTTGCCCTTCTGCCAGAAAGAGTAGCCCTTTTGCCCTTTTGCCCTACAGATGAGGAGGAAGTGTTCTTTTTTCCCATTTGCCCCGTTGCTAAGAGGAGGTGCCCTTTTCCCCTTTTGCCAGGAAGAGTAGCCCTTTTGCCCTACAGATGAGGAGGAAGTGTTCTTTTTGCCCATTTGTCCTTTTGATAGGAGGAGGTGCCCTTTTGCCAAGGAGCACTTTTACCCTTTTGCCGGGAAGAGTAGCCCATTTGAACTTTTGCCCTACAGATGAGGAGGAAGTGTTATTTTAGCCCATTTGCCCTTTTGGTATAAGGAGGTGCCCTTTTGCCTTTTTGCTAGGATGAGGTGCCCTTTTGCTCTTTTGCCAGGAAGAGTAGCCCTTTTGCCCTACAGACGAGGAGGAGGTGTTCTTTTTGCCCATTTGCCCTTTGGCTAGGAAGAGGTGCCCTTTTTCCCTTTTGCTGTACGGAAGAGGAAGAGGAGGGCGGCAGTGTCCCTTCGGAGGAGGAAGAGGCCATAAGAGCCTATGTATAGCTGCCATCTTGTGCAGTAGCCCCCTGAGCTTGATTTCTCCATTAGAGCCTGTGTATAGGCGCCATCTTGCGCCAGCTCCCTCAAGCCGTCTCCTAAGAGCAGCCGCCATGTTGCATAGTAACCTCTGACCCACTTTCTAGGCGTTAGCCTCATAATAGCCTTGTATAGCCGCCATCTTGCACAGAAGCCTCTAAGCTAGCTTTCTCCATATAAGCCTGTGTATAGCCACCATCTTGCGCAAGCGTCCATGGCCATCATCTTTCTCCATAAGAGCCCATGTATAGTCGCCATCTTGTGCAATCGCCCATACGCCGTCTCATAAGAGGCTATACATAGCAGCCATCTAGCGCAAGCGCCCTTAAGCTGTCTCATAAGAGCCTATGTATAGCAGCCACCTTGTGCAGTAGCCTCTAAACTAGCTTTCTTCATAACAGCCAATTATATAGCCGCCATATTGCGCAAGCACCCTTAAGACGTCTCATTGGAGCAGCCGCCATCTTGTGCAGTAGCCTCTAAGCTAGCTTTCTCCATATAAGCCTGTGTATAGTCGCCACCTTGTGCAATCGCCCATGGCCGGCATCTTTCTCCATAAAAGCCTGTGTATAGCCACCATCTCGCGCAAGCATCCCTAGGCCGTCTCATAAGAATCTACGTATAGCCGCCATCTTGCGCAAGCGCCCCTAGGCTTGTCTCATAAGAGCCTATGTATAGCAGCCATCTTGTGCAAGCGCCCTTAAGTCGTCTCTTAAGAGCCTATGTATCTCAGCCATCTTGCGCAAGCGCCCTTAAGCCGTCTCATAAAAGTCTATGTATAGCTGCCATCTTGTAGAATTAGATAACAGCCATCTTGCCCAAGCGCCCTTGGCCGTCACCTAAGAGCAGCAGCCATCTTGCACAAGCGCCCTTAAGGCGTCTCATAAGGAGCTGTGTAAAGCCGCCATCTTGTGCAATTGGTGAGGGGAAGGCATCCGGCCGTAAAACTGAGGTTAGGATCCTCCATATGGTTAGGTGTGCTCTCTTATGCTAAACTCCATTGCCCTACTACTCAAAATAATGTCTTGAGAATCGCCATTGTCCTAATACTAAAGGTAGTGTCAGGAAGGGCATCTGGCCGTAAAACTAAGGATAGGCCCTTCAAGATAGCGGCTTAGAGGTTCAGCTCGCTCTCTTAGGCGTCAGGAAGGGCATCTCGTCGTAAAAGAGATGTTAGGCCCCTCCCTGAGGTTAGGCTTGCTCTCTTACGTGTAAAAAGTAAGGTTATGCCCCTCCAAGATGGTGGATGTGAGGTTAAGCATGCAGTCTTATCCAGCATAGTCAGTGACTTTGCCAGAGGTCAAGGCGGCGGAGGCCTCTCTGGAGAGCATGTCTGTCCAACTGTCCAAAAGTATCTACTGACCTCCCTTGGTCAATTCTTTTCTTTTTCAGACCCCGACAGTGTTACGTATGGAATCCTAGGGAGTCTTTCATTTTCATACCCTTCGTGGCCCTTGTCTTCCTTTGGCCGATGCCTTCATTTTTCGAAGTGTCGGACCTCTTCGATTTTTCCCTCTGATTAGTGTTATATAGAGGATGGTTGCCTAGTTGTACTTCCTCTTAAAACAATAATCACCACCACCACCACCACCACCACCACCACCTCCCCTGAGACATCTTAACAAGGTTCAAGTCGCAAGGGCCGTCACCTTGACCCAGGAAGGATGGACTTTTCGTCGTGTTGCTGTGGATCTCAATGTCTCTCCGTCAGTTATTCAACACTTGCAGAATCACTACAATGAAGCAGGCCGGTTCAAAAGGAGAGGAGGGTTGTACAAAGTCGTGGACGCATGATAACCCCACAGGATGACCGATATCTGACCTTCTGTGCGTTGTGGCGTCGTTCAGCTACTGCCAGAGAACTGCAAAAAGGCCTCAGAAGGGTCACTGGGGTCACGGCTTCTGACCAGACAGTAAGGAACAGGTTAAGAGAAGTGTCCTACGACTCAGACGTCCTCTTCGAGTGCTCCGTTTAACGCAGCAACTTCGCGCAGCTCGCCTTCTCTTTGCTCGTACCCACATCAATGGAGACCTGTGTTGTTCACACGCGAGTCCAGATTTCCCCTGACACAGAGTGATGGACGTCAACGCGTATGGAGATGCCGTGGTGAGCAGTACATGCCAAATGTTGCCCCGGAAGGCGATCGATTCGGACAAGGTTCTGTGATGATGTGGGGTGGCATCAATATTGATGGCCGTAGGGATCTTGTCGCCGTCCGCGGAAATCTTACCGCTGTGGGGTACATCGAACAGATACTTTGCAGCATGTGTTGGTTGTTGCATACGGTGTTGGCCCTGAATTCATACTCATGCACGACTATGCCAGGGCTCATATAGCGCGCTCCACCAGAGCTGTCTTGCGAGAACTGGACATTCAAGAGATGGAAAGGCCAGCAGTGAGTTCCGACCTTAAACCCATCGAGCATGTGTGGTATAGGCTTGACAGAATTGCTCGTGCGCGTCCTGTTCCACCACAGACTCTCCAAGACCTCGAATAGCCTCTCATTGAAGAATGGGACCTGATACCGCAACGTGACCTCCGTCGTCTTATACTGAGCATGCCACGTAGGTTCTAAGGTATGATAAATACTCGTGGAGGACATACACCGTACTGAAGCTCTCCAACTGTGATAAAAATCAACCCTGGAGGACTGTTAGCCCCAGGGGCTCTGAACTTTGAAGCGTGGGTTGGCGATCACGGGGCCCTTAGCTGTCCTGGCATTGCTCCCACTTACTTGTGCCAGGCTCCTCACTTTCATGTATCCTTATCAGACCTTCCTTGGTCAACTCTTGTTCTTTTCCGACCCCGATGCTATTAGATTTGCGAGGGCTAGGGAGCCTTTCATTTTCTCGCCATTCGTGGCCCTTATCTTCATCTTCATCTTCATTTTTCGAAGTGTCGGATCCCTTCCATTTTTCTCTCTGATTAGTGTTATATAGAAGATGGTTGCCTGGTTGTACTACTTCTTAAAACAATAATCACCACCACCACCACCACCACGGGAGGACTGTTATCACTTTGTTTTCGCCACTATTTGGACATTTCCGTTTGTACTCTGAAAATGAACGCGAATCGATCGATGTTCTTTTGTATACTTCAACGGTACAGAATAATGGTTTAGCTGGTAATATACCTTGGTGTGAGGTATTGTTTTGTGGAGCATCGCATACGTTCAAAACCGTGTTCCTCTAATTTTTTGAACTGTGTATATTTTACCCTGGCCCCGAGAACATTTTTCACAAAAAATTCTTTGTGTAAGGTTTGAGAGTTATATTTAGTAAAAAGCTGATACACAAAAAGACATTAAAAGGTTCTTGAAAAACAAAATAAAGATAGAAATCATCAAAACTACTAAACATACGACAACTAAGCCACAACATTGGTACTAAGCTTCCAAGTACAAATTAACACTGCAACAACACAGAATAACACTAGGCGAAACATTTTTTTCTTGCTTGTGTAATAGCGAACATTTTAATCACATTTTCAAAATCCATGTTAAGGTCCTTCGTCTTGATAACATAGCCAAGAGTTGCTGAGTTTGAGATTTACATAAATTTGTTTTAACACTTGCCGCCCCGGCCCGGGCCCATATGACCTGCGCGTCAGTACGGGCCTACCTGTATCTATTTTTCATCTCCTCCTGTGGGTGGGGACGGTTGAATAACGTCCACGGTATCCCCTGCCCACTAAACGGGGCCCCAGGGACTCTGAACTTCGGAGCGTGAGTTGGCGACCACGGGGCCTTTAGCTCAGTCCTGGAATTGCTTACACTTACTCGTGCCAGGCTCCTCTCTTTCATTTATCCTATCGGACCTCCCTTGGTCAACTTTTGTTCTTTTCCGACCCCGACGCTATTACGTTTCCCAGGCGTAGGGAGTCTTTCATTTTCACGCCCTTTGTGGCACTTGTCTTTCTTTGGCTGAAGTGTCGAAGTGTTGGACCCCTTCCATTTTTTTCTCTCTGATTAATGTTATATAGAGAATGGTTGGCTAGTTGTACTTCCTCTTAAGACTATAATCACCACCACCACCACTGAAAGAAGCTTGTATATTTTATTTCAGACTAGCTGATGTACCCGTGCTTCGCTACGGAATTTTCAGAAAGACTGACTTTGTGGTTTTCATAACTGAAGTCAATATAGGTCATTACAAAAACGTCAGTAGGAAAGTAGCGATTAAAAGCAATGGTATCATATAAAATACTCGATCAAATGAAAAAACGCACATTTTCTCACTTTTAACGAACAGTACTAAGGTGCCAATCTAACAGTCCAAAGTTCCAAAGCTGGAATGACCAGGCCGGAGACAGCCGTGGACACTCCTCTGATATTATTCCGTTAAATATGCACTCTGCTCATTCCAATCAGTGCAACAGTGTAGGGACTGAATAGCTTCAATGCTCTGATGAACCAGCGTGTTACGTACCAGTAGTATCAGAAAATTTATGAACCAGAGGAATGACATGCTAAAGAAGAAGGTTATCTAACTCTCAGCTACTTCCCGTCAATATTCAGGCAGGCTGTTAAACTCGGTACAACCGGGCGAGTTGGCCGTGTTGTTAGAGGCGCGCAGCTGGGAGCTTACATCCAGGAAATAGTGGATTCGATCCCCACTGTCAGCTGCCCTGAAGATGGTATTCCGTGCTTTCCCATTTTCATACCAGTCAAATGCTTTGGCTGCACCTTAGTTAAGGTCAAGGCCGATTCCTTCACACCCCTAGCTCTTTCCTACCCCATCGTCACCATAAGACTTATCTGTGTCGGTGCAACGTAAGGTAAATAAATAAAAACTCGGTACGCAGCAGTAATCCTATCCTTCGGAGATGAGTGGCAACAGAAGACACAAAGCACATCACAACAAACAATGGTCAATGTAACGTTATTGTTGATCAATTTTATGAGTTTTCTATATTGTAGGTTTTCACATTTAGTTTTTTTCCACTTTGTGATATTAGGGCGCCTTATAAAATAATTTATAGCATAGACTGTAGTTCATTATTCTCCGACTTTACATACCGATTTTCATTAAATTCTGTTCACCCATTTTCTTGTGATCTGGCGTTGATACGGACTTGGTAAGAAATATCCAAATTCATGAATATCTCTGTGATAATAGCCGGTATGGTAACAATGAATAAGACGTAAATGATCGGAAATTTAATACTGTATAATTTTAGCTATGTAGTATTTATATCGATGCGACCACTAATAACATGAATAATTGAGAATTAAATGTTAGGCCTTGCCCTAAAATACACTGACTGACAGAGCAAATGCAACACCGAGAAGGAGTGGTTCGAAAGGGATGAAAGTTGGGGAAAAAACAGAGACGGCACGGACGAATAATTGATGTTTATTTCAAACCGATATGCAGGTTACACAATGCGCACGGCATCGACTCAGTAGGATGTAGGACCACCGCGAGCGGCGATGCACGCAGAAACACGTCGAGGTACAGAGTCAATAAGAGTGCGGATGGTGTCCTGAGGGATGGTTCTCCATTCTCTGTCAACCATTTGCCACACTTGGTCGTCCGTACGAGGCTGGGGCAGAGTTTGCAAACGGCGTCCAATGAGATCCCACACGTGTTCGATTGGTGAGATCCGGAGAGTACGCTGGCCACGGAAGCATCTGTACACCTCGTAGAGCCTGTTGGGAGATGCGAGCAGTGTGTGGGCGGGCATTATCCTGCTGAAACAGAGCATTGGGCAGCCCCTGAAGGTACGGGAGTGCCACCGGCCGCAGCACATGCTGCACGTAGCGGTGGGCATTTAACGTGCCTTGAATACGCACTAGAGGTGATGTGGAATCATACGCAATAGCGCCCCAAACCATGATGCCGCGTTGTCTAGCGGTAGGGCGCTCCACAGTTACTGCCGGATTTGACCTTTCTCCACGCCGACGCCACACTCGTCTGCGGTGACTATCACTGACAGAACAGAAGCGTGACTCATCGGAGAACACGACGTTCCGCCATTCCCTCATCCAAGTCGCTCTAGCCCGGCACCATGCCAGGCGTGCACGTCTATGCTGTGGAGGCAATGGTAGTCTTCTGAGCGGACGCCGGGAGTGCAGGCCTCCTTCAACCAATCGACGGGAAATTGTTCTGGTCGATATTGGAACAGCCAGGGTGTCTTGCATATGCTGAAGAATGGCGGTTGACGTGGCGTGGCGTGCGGGGCTGCCACCGCTTGGCGGCGGATGCGCCGATCCTCGCGTGCTGACGTCACTCGGGCTGCGCCTGGACCCCTCGCACGTGCCACATGTCCCTGCGCCAACCATCTTCGCCACAGGCGCTGCACCCTGGACACATCCCTATGGGTATCGGCTGCGATTTGACGAAGCAACCAATCTGCCCTTCTCAGCCCGATCACCATACCCCTCGTAAAGTCGTCTGTCTGCTGGAAATGCCTCCGTTGACGGCGGCCTGGCATTCTTAGCTATACACGTGTCCTGTGGCACACGACAACACGTTCTACAATGACTGTCGGCTGAGAAATCACGGTACGAAGTGGGCCATTCGCCAACGCCGTGTCCCATTTATCGTTCGCTACGTGCGCAGCACAGCGGCGCATTTCACATCATGAGCATACCTCAGTGACGTCAGTCTACCCTGCAATTGGCATAATGTTCTGACCACTCCTTCTTGGTGTTGCATTTGCTCTGTCAGTCAATGTACCATTTCACTCAGCGTGAATAAAATTATTTATGGCCTAGATTATAGCGACTTGATCCCCAAATTTGTATACTGATTTTTATTAAGATAGGACCACTAATAATATGAATATTTCAGAAGTAAATTTTAGGCCTTCCGTAAACTACCACTTTTCTCAGTCTGAATACAATTATTTATGGCCTAAACTGTAGCGACTTATTCCCCAACTTTGCCAACCGACCGTTAAGATACGACCACAAATAACAAATATTTGAGAATTGAATTTTAGGCCTTCCGCTAAACTACCATTTCACTCAGCGTGAATATTATTTACCGCCTAGAAATACCGACGCATTTCCCGACTTTGAATACCGATTTTCATTAAGATACGACCACCAATAACATAAATATTTGAGAATTACATTTTAGGCCTCCCCTAAACTACCATTTCACTCAGCGTGAATAAAATTATTATTTATACCATGGATTATAGTGACTTATTCACCAACTTTGTTTACCGGTTTTCATTAAGATACGACCACTAATAACATAAATATTTGAGAATTAAATTTAAGGCCTTCCCCTAAACTGCCATTTTCATCAGCGTGATTAAAATAATTTATAGCCTAGATTGTAGCAACTTATTCCCCGACTTTGCATACCGATTTTTAATCAATTCTCTTCAGTCGTTTTCTCGTGATGCGTGTACATACATACATACATACAGACAGACAGACAGACAGACAGACAGACAGACAGACAGACAGACAGACAGACAGACAGACAGACAGACAGACAGACAGACAGACAGACAGACAGACAGAAATTACGGAAAAGAAAAAATGAATTTCCTTTTTACTATGGACATGGCCGATACAGAAATACCATTCTTTTCAAATTCTGAGCAATGTACAGACAAAACTCTTATTTTATATATATAGATAGATAGATAGATAGATAGTATTTTTCAAGAGGACCAATAACATTGGTATTTAAAAATGACATTTTAGGCACCTTCCCCTAAACTACAAATTCATCCAGGATGAATAAAATTGTTTATAGCCTAGACTCTAGTTTCTTATTCCCCGACTCTATATACCGATTTTCATAAAATTATGTTAACCCATTTTCTCGTGGTTCGGCGCTGATATGGACTTAGCAACAAAAATACAAATTCATGAATATCTGTGTTATCATAGCCGGTACGGTAAAAATGTATAAGACATAAATGGTCGGAAATTTTATTCTCTATAACTTTGGTGATGTAGTATTTATCGATACAACTAATAATATACATATTTGAGAATTACATTTAGGCCTTCCCCTAAACTATCATTTCACTCAGCGTAAATAGAATTACTTATAGCTTAAATTGTAGTGGCTCATTTTCCAACTTTGCATACCAATTTTCAATGAAACAGGACCACTAATAACGAAAATAATTAAAAATTAAATTTTAGGCCTTCCCCTAAACTACCATTTCACTCAGCGTGAATAAAATTATTCATAGGCTAGATTGTAGCGACGTATTCCTAGACTTTGCATACCAATTTTTGTGAAGATAGGACTACTAAAAACACAAATATTTGAAAATTAAATTTTAGGCCTTCCCCTAAGCTACCATTTCTATCAGCGTGAATAAAATTATTTACGGCCTAGATTGTAGCGACTTATTTCCCGGGTTTGTATACAGATTTTCATTGAATTTCCTTTGGCCGTTTTCTAGTGATGCGTGTACAGACAGACAGACAGACAGACAGACAGACAGACAGACAGACAGACAGACAGACAGACAGACAGACAGACAGAAATTACGGAAAAGTAAAAAGTGCATTTCCTGGTTACTGTGGACATGTCCGATACAGAAATACCATTCTTTTCAAATTCTAAGCAATGTACAGACAAAACTCTTATTTTATATATATAGAAGTGTCGATATAATTCTTTCTGTCTTTCTTTTTCCCTCAGACTCAGGAAGGGACCTCTCCCGCCTCAAAGGCAGTGTCCTGGAGCGTTAAAGTTTGGGTCGGGGATGAAACTTGGCAGGAGGCCCAGTACCTCGCCCAAGCGGTCTCACCTGTTGTACAGAACATGGGTTTTGTTGAGGATCAGAAGATTGGGAGGGATAGACAAGGAAGAGGGAAGGAAGCGGCCG
This sequence comes from Anabrus simplex, assembly GCF_040414725.1. NCBI lineage: Eukaryota > Metazoa > Arthropoda > Insecta > Orthoptera > Tettigoniidae > Anabrus > Anabrus simplex. Next base: position 31,695,292 of record NC_090271.1, read on the forward strand.
TTGCCTTCAGTTAGGTGCCATCCTAGCATTTGCCCGGGGGAAAAGTGGGAAACCACGGAAAACCACCCCGAGGATGGCGTAAGAGGGAACCGAACTCAGATCTACTCAGTTGACCTCCCGAGGCTGAGTCCTGGCATTGCTTCCACTTACTTGTTCCAGGCTCCTCACTTTCATCTATCCTATCCGACCTCACTTGGTCAACTCTTGTTCTTTCCCGACCCCGACGGTATTACGTATGGAGGCCTAGGGAGTCCTTCATTTTCATGCCCTTTGTGACCCTTGTCTTCCTTTGGCCGATACCATCTGTTTTCGAAGTGTCGAACCCCTTCCACTTTTTCCCTCTGATTAGTGTTATACAGAGGATGTTGCCTAGTTGTACTTCCTCTTAAAACGATAATCACCACCGAGGCTGAGTGGAAACCGTTGCTGCCCTCGCACCACTTTTCAAATTTCGTTGCAGAGCCGGAAATCGAACCCGGGCGTCCGGGATTGTCAGTTAATTACACTAACCACTACACCACAGACGCCGACAGTGTCTATACACAATATGCCAATAATGACATTTCAAGCAAAACAAGCAAGTATTGGTACAAATTAAGGACGGTATGTTTCAATGATCCATGTCCGACACATTGGATGAATGGTCAGCGTTAAGGCCTTCGGTTCATAGAGTCCCGGGTTCGATTCCCTGCCGAATCGGGGATTTTAATTGCAATGATTACTTATTCTGGCTTGGGAACTGGGTGTTGACCCAACACTTTAATGTTGATATTCACACAACACACTACAGTACCAGCCACCATAGAAACACGCAATAGTGATCTCAGCCTTCTATATAGGGTTGGCGTCAGAAAGGGCATCCAGCTGCAAAGCAGGACTAAATCCACGTGTGCGACACAATTCGTACAGGAACCACACACAGGTGGAAAAGGCCGTAGAAGATGTTTTGAGAGGAAGTTTGACTGAGTAATACAGTAGGATAGAATAGAATGGAATAGAATAGATTGTTGTTGATTTTTTTTTTTTTTTTTTTTTGCTATTGGCTTTACGTCGCACCGACACAGATAGGTCTAATGGCGACGATGGGACAGAAAAGGCCTAGAAATGGGAAGGAAGTGACCGTGGCCTTAATTAAGGTACAGCCCCAGCATTTGCCTGATGTAAAAATAGGAAACCACGCAAAAGCATCTTCAGGGCTGCCGACAGTTGGGTTCGAACCCACCATCTCCCGAATACTGGATACTGGCCTCACTTAAGCGACTGCAGCTATCGAGCTCGGGGAAGAGAATAGAATAGAATACTCCCATCCCCTATTTCCGGATTGTCTGGAACTGCGGAGAGATTAAGAAGGAAATTATTCAATGATGGAAATTATCTAAATCGAACTGTGGGAAAGTATGGGTTAAAATAATTATAATCATCACCGCTATCTATATCTAAGCAAGGAACTGTAGCTACTAATATTCTAAGACTTACCAAAGATAGTTACGTAATTCCCTTCAGTTACAATATCAGTGAAGCCCAAGAAAGCGATATTGCTGAATTGTACTTCCTTTGGTTTTGGAGCTCGCTGGAAAATCCCCTGCAGCACTTTAGCTTCTGTTTCCGAGTTGATGATTGCCAGATGTGCCCGTTCATGCTCGCAGATGTTGTACGCCTCCACCCAGGTCTTTCCTGTGGTGTGCAACTTGTAACGGCCGACCAGGGGGAAGAATTCGTAGTCACTAGCCGGTGCAGCCTTCGCCTTCACTGTAAAAGGAGAAAGGTATCATTGCGATGTCTTACATCTAAAAACTCGTATCTCCCAATGCTTCCTACTTTTGCCAGGCTCCTCCCTTTCTATCCTATCCGACCTCCCTTGGTCAACTCTTGTTCTTCTCTGACGCCGACGGTATTAGAGCAGTCGAAGTCTAGGCCTTCGCGACCCTTGTCTTCCTTTGGCTGATACCTACATTTTTCGAAGTGTCGGATCCTTTCTATTTTTCTCTCTGGTTAGTGTTACATAGAGTCTGGTTGCCCAGTTGTACTTGCTCTTAAAACAATAACCACCACCACCACCACTTACATCTAAAATGTCCCAATGCTCTTCCTATCCATTATTTTCTTTAAGACTGGTCACGCCCCGCAGTCAGATATGTATACGCAGACCATCAGAACAATGTTCGTTGCGTTCATTTTCGTATGCGAATGTGTAAAGGAAAATGGACTTAAAATACACAATATCCCTTCAATATGGTATAGTAATGTTTATTTTACTTTACACATTCGCATAGGAAAATTATTCTGCTGGACTACATATAAATATGTGTCTGGGAGGCGTGACCAGTCTTAAGAAATAAAATGGGTAGGAAGAGTATTGTGACATACGAGGTTACAAGAGCAACCCTCAACCTCCACGGTCTAAAAAAGAACCGTTGGTAAGTTCTCCTTTAAGGCAGAAGGATAAGAAAGGGGCAAATCAAAATGTAGATTTGATCGAAAAATAAACAGAGATATACAAATGAATGGAGGTGGGTGCCGGTAACCTATCTATTATATACAAATATAGCAGCTCACATCTCTTTAGAAAAAATCAGGAAATGATAATGATTATTGTGTTGAGAGGAAGTTTGACTGAGTCTTACAATAGAACACTCCCATCCCCTAGCTCCGGATCTTCTGGAACCGGGAAGAGGGTAATAGTTTATTGTAATCCAAATTATTTTTCATACATGCATGTTTTTCTTGTTACAATTAATTTATTTCTTACTACAGTGAACATTACAATTACGCCTAACCACCACTTACACCCAATCTCTAAATTGTAGCTTAGTATTTCATGTATTTACTTTTTGGTCCCAGACGTTATCTCCCTGTGGGTGAGGGCGGTAGAATTACACCCACGGCAACCCCTGCCTGTCGTAAGAGGTTACTAAAAGATGTCCCAAGGGCGCTGAACTTTGGAGCGTGGGTTGGTGAACACGAAGCCCTTAGCTGAGTCCTGACATTGCTTCCACTTACTTGTGCCAGGCTCCTCACTTTCATCTATCCTATCCGACCTTCCTAGGTCAATTCTTGTTCTTTTCCGACTCCGACGCTTTTAGGTTTGCAAGGCCTAGTGAGTCTTTCATTTTCACGCCCTTCGTGGCCCTTGCCTTTCTTTGGACGATATCTTCATTTTTCGAAGTGGCGGATCCTTTCCCATTTTTCTCTCTGATTAGTGTTACATAGAGGATGGTTAACTAGTTGTACTTCCTCTTAAAACAATAATCAACACCACTCCCAGACGTTAACAGTGTTATACAGTCTAGGGCAGTGGTACGGTATTCAAAAGTTTTGGTAGATTATCCCCAAAATGCAGTTGTTTTACGTTTGTACCCCCGAAGGACAAATATTTTGGGATTATATCAGAAATAAATTATTGTTGCTGGATGCTAAATAATACGAACTATAATAATAATAATAATAATAATAATAATAATAATAATAATAATAATAATAATAATAATAATAATAATATTTACCCGCTCTCCTAGGGTCCCTGCTCGCACTGAGGAATGACACATTTGTAACCAGAAATTTAAGGTCGCATGGCATTCCTGACATCGCCACCGCAGCAACACCAGGAATCAAACCACAAACCACGGTCGTCGGGATGACAGGCAAGCAGCTACGCCGCTACTCCACCCTGTTCCCCAATAACAACAATAATGTGTTGTATATATGTCGTCGCTGGGCAAAGGAAACCGCGCATCTCCTACGGAGTAACGTTTGCCGGAGAACTGTTCCTGGCATTTTCACTGATTAACGACAGCCCATTTATTCAGACATTTAAGTCCTTTATTTCCTTCTAAGGCAAGTATTACTACTAAAATGTTTTAATTCCTTGCCTGAAGCTGGAGGCAGGCCTCTTAGACGGTGACGCCGTCTCTCAGGCCGGGAGATTTGTTACGGTGAAGGTGATGCTCGGACAAGGTGAGGGTACTGGCGGCCGTGGTCTGTATAGGAACTGTCCCGGCATTCGGCTTAGTGACGAAGAACGGATAACCACAGAAAATTATTCTCAGCACAGCCAGCGGTGAGGTCCAGCCCTGTCCGGTCTCCCGAATGCAGAGGCGTAGAGCCACGGTAGAGCCGTGCCCACTTGTGGGCCGAGACCCACTCTGCATCTACCGACATCAGGCATGCGGCAAGCCTTCACAAGACGTGGTTTTCTCATAAGTGGAACTGCGAGGTTTTCATTACTATCGTTTATTTATTTACCGTATGACATTAAATATAAAGCACACAATTACAATTACAAATTCAGGTTACAATTTCACCACCAAACTCTGCAAATAGTCTATACAAGAAGGATTTGGTTGAAGGAAGTATTTTGGGTTACCCTAATAAGCACTCAGGGGGCATTGGTATTGTTCCACTATATGACGAACTGTTTGCTTAGGGGCACCGCAGCTACATTCCGGAGAGGGAAGTTTGCCTCATTTATAGAGGAAGTCAGCGCACTTTCCAGGGCCTGTATGATACGATTCAGGGTTGTCCAGGTTTTGCGAAGTAGCTCAAATCCTTTTGGTATTCTTGTAATACAGGGGAAGTTCTGATACTCAGCTGGAGCCATGAAGTCCCTTCTTGAATTCAATCTTCCTGCAGGCTCAATTAGTCAACCACGATTTTGGCAGTCCTTATTGGTGGATTTCTGGACCGATGTCTGTTGTTCAAGGCGTTGGGTATATCTCCATTAATTGGCAGATTGGAATTCCTACACAGCTTCTGGTACTCACTCAGCAAGGAATTCTTTCTCCGTAGGTGAGGTGGAGGAATATGGCTCAGAACTGGTAACCAAGAAGTGGGGGTAGATTTTATGGTTCCCGATACAATGCGCAAAGTATGATTTATCTGTGTGTCAACCAGTTTTGTGTAACAGCTGTTCAGCCAGACTGGAGAGCAATATCCTGCAGTTGAGAAGACAAGGGCAAGGGATGAAGTTCGTAAGGTCGAAGCAGAAGAACCCCAGGTGGTGCCACACAGTTCGTGGATGGTATTGTTCCATGACTGGAGTTTAGCTTTTGTCATCTTCAGATGTTCCTTGAAGGACAGTGTTCTGTCAAGGGTTACTTCGAGGTATTTTGGGTGTCTGTTGTGAAGAAGTCTAGTGTTCTGGAATTTGACATTAAGTTCACGGTGGGCCAGTTTGTTGTTGAGAAGGAAACATGAGACTTTACTTTTACTCAAACTAGGCCTAAGTCTCCATTTACGAAAGTACTGATCCAAGGTGGCGATATCAGCTGTCAGCGTATCTTCGGTGTTCTCCATAGATTTGCCCTGCGTTGCGAATGCACAGTGATCCGCATAACCAAATACTTTGGAGGCTGTTTTCTGTAAGTCTGATATGTATGAGTTATACAGCAGAGGTGCTAATACCGATCCTTGAGGAAGACCGTTATAAAGTATAATTTCCTTACTTGTCTTGTTTCTCAAAATTACACGAAACCTCCTACTGAACAAAAATAGATTTGAATGCGTTGATTTCGAAACAAAAAAATTAAAAAACAATGTAGAGTAAATAATCAGTTTTACTACCTAGTCATTGACAGATACAAACTGACACTTATTCAGAATTTATAGTTCGGAAATGGGACTCTGTGTAGTGGTAGACAAATAAAGTAAATGAAAACAAGATTTTATTGAAAATGAACAGGCTCAACTGCCCACTGCAAACAGTTAGGAGCCACGATAAATTTGTGTATCCCTGGAGACGACTCCGCGTACCACTGTTTTAGCGCAACTCCCCCTGCGGGTCAGCGCGGCAAAATAACAACCACGGTATCCCTGTCTGTCGTAAGAAGAGACTAAAAGTGTCCCAAGGGGCTCTTAACTTGGGAGCGTGTGTTGGCGACCTCGTCCCCCTGTGGCTGGTCGGTCGTAAGAGGCGACTAAAAGTGGCGCAAGGGGCTCTTAACTTGGGAGCGTGTGTTGGCGACCTCGTCCCTCTGTGGGTGGGGGCAGTAGAATAACAACCACGGTATCCCTGTCTGTCGTAAGAAGAGACTAAAAGTGTCCCAAGGGGCTCTTAACTTGGGAGCGTGTGTTGGCGACCTCGTCCCCCTGTGGCTGGTCGGTCGTAAGAGGCGACTAAAAGTGGCCCAAGGGGCTCTTAACTTGGGAGCGTGTGTTGGCGACCTCGTCCCCCTGTGGGTGGGGGCCGTAGAATAACAACCACGGTATCCCCTGCCTGTCGTAAGAGGCGACTAAAAGTAGCTCAAGGGGCTCTTAACTTGGGAGCGTGTGTTGGCGACCTCGTCCCCCTGTGGGTGGGGGAAGTAGAATAACACTCACGGTATCCCCTGCCTGTCGTAAGAGGTGACTAAATGGGGCCCCAAGAGCTCTGAAATTTGGAGCGTTGTCTGGCGACCACGGTTCCCTTAGCTGAGTTCTGGCATTGCTTCCACTTACTTGTGCCTGGCTCCTCACTTTCATCCATCATATCCGAACTCTCTTGGTCAAGTCTTGTTCTTTTCTGACCCCGACGGTATTACGTATGGAGACCTAGGGAGTCTTTCATTTTCACTTCCTTTGTGGCCCATGTCCGCCCTTAGCCGATACCTCCATTCTTCGAAGTGTCGGACCCCTTCCATTGTTTTTTTTTTTTCTGATTAGTGTTATATAGAGGAAGGTTGCCCAGTTGTCCTTCCTCTTAAAACAATAATCACCAGCACGGCCACCTAAGCTGAGTCCTGGCATTGCTTCCACTTACTTGTGCCAGGCTCCTTACTTTCATCTCTCCTATCCGCCCTCCCTTGTTCAACTCATGTTCTTTTCCGACCCCGACGCTATTAGGTTTCCGAGGGCTAGAGAATGTTTCATTTTCTCGCCCTTCGTGGCCCTTGTCTTCCTTTGGCCGATACCTTCATTCTTCGAAGTGTCATACCCCTTCCATTTCTTCCCTCAGATTAGTGTTATATAGAGAATGGTTGCCCAGTTGTACTTCCTCTTAAAACAATAATCACCACCACTACCATTCTACGGAACTCCAGCAGATGACATGACAACATTCCAATGACGATGGATGAATTAATAAATGAAATGAATTCATGCATGCATTAAAAAAGTAGTTTGTCTCCCAGACACGGATAACCAGGCCGGGGTAGCCTTTAACGAGAAAATATTCTTCGCTTCTATCAGTATCAACCTGGTCTAAAGAAGCAGCTCGTCAAGACATCCTCAGTGTTGGAGCTCTCGAGGCCTAGGCAGTCATTCATTTTCACGCCTTTCGTGGCCATTGTCTTTTCTTAGCCGATATCTTAATTTTTCAAATCCTCGGATCTCTTCCATTTTAAATATTGAAACATTTCTTTGCAGACAAAGTAGGGGTCCCCATACTTCGAAAAACGTACAATTAGGCAATTTCCTCAAATGGCCCCGGAAGGTTTCAATTTGTGAGTCTTTGGATAACTCTATCAAACTAAAAAATCAGTAAATTCAGATCCCTTCCGGCCTAAACTCGCTTGTTTCTTTACTCCTTTTCATTTTGATCCGAATTCCAGCCAAATTAACTTATTTACAAAATTATTTGTGTAATGTGTTCCTTGGTTCAAGCCACCTGTGGGTGGGGGTGGTAGAATAACAGCCACGGAATCTCCTGCCTTTCGTAAGAGGCGACTAAACGGGATCCCAGGGGCTCTTAACTTGGGAGCGTGGGTTGGCAACCACAGGGCCCTTATCTGAGTCCTGGCATTGCTTCGACTTACTTGTGCCAAGCTCCTCACTTTCATCTATCATATGTGACCTCGATACCTACGGAATGCCCTTCTTAAGAGGCCGGCCGAGTGGAGGAGAAGAACGAACCCCGCTGCAAACCAATCTTAGGACTGACTAGCTGATGTACCCTACACTATATACAGAGTTCTAAATGAAGTTCTTTTCTTGCTATTGGCTTTACGTCGCACCAGCACAGATAGGTCTTATGGCGAAGATGGAAAAGGAAAGTGCTAGGACTGGGAAGGAAGCGGCCCTGACCTTAATTAAGATACAGCCCCAGCATTTGCCTGGTGTGAAAATGGGTAACCACGGAAAACAATATTCAAGGCTTCCGACCGTGGGATTCCAACCCACTATCTCCCAGATGCAAGCTCACAGCCGCGTGCCCTTAACCGCACGGCCAGCTCGCCTGGTACAGTGGGGCTCGAACCCACTATCTCCCGAATACTGGATGCTGGCCGCACTTACGCGACTGCAGCTATCGAGCTCGGTCTAAATGAAGTACTGTACACGTTGTGAGTAAGAATTTATTACATAACATAGCTCTTAGTTTTACCAGAGAAACACGAAGGGAAGGCCATATATCGTTTATCATGTGAAGATCGTTTTGGGAGTTTTCATTGTATTGGCTGCTGCCACTCACAATTCATTTGGACATATTTCATTATAATGGCGTAACGATAATACTTAGCGAGTCAAGAGAATCAAAGAAGAGAACAAAAGAAGACAATTTACAATGGCTTATTCCAAATAAAATAAGACTATGACGTCAGCATTCTTGTTAGCATTCAACGTTAACCGACTGTAATGTCGTGGTTAAAAGCAATGCTCTCATACGAAGTGCTGGATCAAGTTAGATACGGCACACTCACTTTTCACCAACAGCACTGTACTACGCTGCCGTTCAAACCGTGCCAAGTTTCAGAACCGAAAGGATCCATCACAAGCAGCGCTGATCACTGCTCTTTTGCTGTCCGTTTCGTGAGCAACCTCCCCATTCCTATAACTACAGTATAACATGCAGGGACAGAATGTCTGGAATACTGTGATGAACCGGTGTGTCACATATCAGTAGTTATCATACCATGTATGAACCAGAGGAATGCCATGCTATAAAAGGAAAGTTACCTAACTCCCCAGTTACTTCCCGCTAATATTTAGGCAGGGTAGCTAACTCCAAATACAGTAGAGACAATACGCGACACTTCCGGATTTAGCCTTGTTAAATTGGGAGACAATTCGGAAGTGGCGCTCCTAGTGGCTTGACCTGAAAATTCGCGCTAAATTCAAATATCAATGGAAATGTATATACGGAAATGGATAAATAAATTACGTCTAGAAAGAAAGTGTTACTAAGATATTAACTTCAAAGTTGCTAAAGCAATTCTGGATAAATGAATGAAGAATTAAAGAATTTAAAGACTGAAATTAGACATATAATCAAGATGTGAAATGGACTGCTGTGAAAGGGCTTGATCTTTCATTTATGTATTACCTTTTTAGCTTTAGAATTCCTGCCTGAACGTTCACGGCTAGATTTTTTTTCCTCATTTAAAAGCGTCGTATCATCATATTAAAACACTTGTCAACAAAAATATCAGCGCATTCCTTACAAACATGATTCAATGAATTTACATTTAAGAGCTGGGCAATTTTCCTTTTAACTTGAAGCCTACTAACAGAAAGAAAATCCATAAATATAGCCTCAAAAACATTCAAACTTTCCCTGTAAGCAATACTTGCCATAATGCCATTACATTAGGGTAAAGCAAATTTGCGTCATCATATTGTTTCAACAAAATATGTACATTTATAAATCACCCATATTTTCTTTAGTGCTTGACAACGCATTACGGCATTCCAAATGGGGTAACTTGGAACACAACCAGCCACACTCATATGCATATTATTTTCCTGAATTAAATCAAACCCACAGATCACACCTACAACAACACATCGGTATTGAAGGTTAACTGCTGCACTATACGTATACAATAAAATAAGCTTATTATATTTTAAGCCAGTTAAAATGTGGGTAGCGCAGGTCAGATGTTTAGGAAGTACTATAAAAATCTCGTTGTAACTGGAAGAATATATATGCAAACACAATATTTACTTACATTTTCTTGTCACGAGGGAAACGGAAGAAAGACCGCGAATCCTTCTGCACTTCATAGTTATTGCAGCCAAACACAGCACATATCTTTCCACTCATACTGAGAGGAGATATAAAGGAATGACACACGCTACTATTTACTTATGTCAACTTAATGCAAACGCATAAATAACGCCAAAAACTTCACAAACAAATGCACGTGCTCTTATGACAGAATCAGTAACTCTCAGGTCACTCCCCTAGAGAGAGCTCTAATCGCTGTCCCTCGATATCTCGCAGAGTGTCGCGTATTGTCTCTACTGTATTTGACGAAGATGAGGAGATGATGGTCTGTGGCCAGTTAGCTACGTCGTGCACGTTCCAAGCTCCGTAGACCATAGGCAGGGGAAAGTATGCCCCATTGGAACGATAACAACTTGCGATGGCGTGTACAGTATGTATGTAGCTGCGCGAACTCCCCTCCTTCGAAGCAATTCACAATATAAAGTTTATTCACTGCCTCGAGATGTATTCCAGCGACGAGTATGTGGATATGTTACTTATCTATGGAGAAGCTAGGCAGAATGCATACCAGGCACAACACCTGTACCAAGAACGCTATCCGGATAGACGACATCCGACGGGCATGACATTTCGGAGTGTAAAGACGCCTGCAGGATACTACATCTCTGAGAAGAACGCGGCCTGTTTGAGATCATCCCGTGACGTCTGTTGACAATGAAGAGGTCGTGTTTGACGCTATTCGGTGGAACCCTTATACTAACACACGGGCCATTGCACAGGAGACGAACATCAGCCGAGCGTCTGTTTTGCGGATATTGCATACCCACCGGTTTCACCTGTACCTTCTGCACTTACACCAGGAGCTCCATGGTCATGATTTCGATGCTCGGGTGGCGTTCTGTCAAAGGATCCTACAGCATGTTGACACTGATCCTGCTTTTCTAGCTATTCTCTTATTTAGGGACGAAGCACGATTCCTCAACAATGGAACCGTTAATCTCCATAATATGCATTACTGGAGTGTGAATAATCCCCATTGGGTGCGACAGACAGCTTTTCATGTACAGTGGGGCGTGAATGAATGGTGTGGAATCATGGGTAATCATCTCATCGGTCCCCATATTTTGAGGGCCATCTGAGCAGCCAACGCTATCTGCGGTTTATCCAAGGAGAACTAACACCGTTTTTGGAACATGTGACACTCCTTGACCGATGCAGGATTTGGTTTCAACATGACGGAGCTCTACCGCACGTGGCAGTGGTCGTCCGGAACCGTCTCCATGCGACGTATCCTGATAAATGGATAGGAAGGGAAGGACCTGTCCCCTGGCCCGCCAGATCGCCCGATCTTGTGCCCCTGGATTTATTTTATGTGGGGCCATGTACAACAACTGGTGTATGCACAGGAGCCGGCCAGTCTTTGTCACCTTAGACAGCTCGTCACCGAGGCATGCCGATCCGTTTCGCCAACGGGCCAGATAGTCCTTACAACATCGCGCGCAGCTCTGTATCGACCACGGAGGTCGTCAGTTTTAGCAGGTGTTGCGTTAAACGACGTGGATAACTGAAATCCTGTCATATGTTTCCTAGCCTTTATCAACCTAGCTCCATACTAACGGCCCTTTTCAGGGCCAAATGAACAACTCAGTATGTGTAAAACACCAGAATTAACTATACAACCTTGCCACAACCCAGACAACTGGCTTAAAATAACACTTGCATCGGACGTGAATCTTCTAACCCTTGAGCATTGTCAACTATCACAATCCTACCGCATGCTAGCCATGTGAGTTACTGGGACACTTGACCTACGGCACCCACTTTCCAGTCTATACAGTTCCGTACTCCCAGTCTGTGGGTCCACCTCCTGTATTAAAGTACGTGTTCTGCGTATCTGTACTCGTTTTACGAATTCATTCGAGGTACCCATAATGAATTAATAGCGGCGCTCACTATTCCTGCTGTCTTCTAGCCCGTAAACACACATCACGTCACCGGTTTAAGGACAGGGACCGATGTCTTTGAGAATTGTACTAAATATGAAAGTGTGCATAAAACTGGATCACAAGGGGCTGGTGAACCAACCGGTATACTGGGGAACCCAAATAATGCACATAACGTAAAGATCCTTGAAATTTACTTCTATGAACACCAAATAACTTAAAATTTCTCCTTGTGATCGATAAGGCTCTCCGCTACCTGTGTCATCACCAAGGCCTGGATTCTGATGACATCTTGTCTTATAAATGGTTCACCACACACATGTCCGAATCATTGGCTCAATGGTCAGCGTACTGGCCTTCGGTTCAGAGGGTCCCCATTTCGATTCACGCCGGGTCGGGGATTCTAACCTTTATCGGTTAATTCCAATGGCCCGGGGGCTGGTGTTGTGCTGTCCCAAACATCCCTGCAACTCATACACCATATCCTCCTGTGGGTGGGGGCGGTAGAATATCACCCACGGTATCCCATGCCTGCCGTAAGAGGCGACTAAAAGTGGACACAGAGGATCTGAACTTTGGAGCGTGGGTTGGCGACCACGGGGCACTTAGCTGAATTCTGGCATTGTTTCCACTTACTAGTGCCAGGTTCCTTACTTGCATCTATCCTATCCGACCGCTCTTGGTCAACTCTTGTTTTTTCCGACCCCGACGCTATTAGGCTTGCGAAGGCTAGGTAGTCTTTCATTTTCACGCCCTTCATGGTCATTGTCTTTATTTGACCGATATCTTTGTTTTCGAAATGTCGGATCCCTTCTATCTTTTCCCTCTGATTAGTGTTACATAGAGGATGGTTGCCTAGTTTTTCTTCTTCAACAATAATCATCACCACGATCACCATCATACACCACACGTAACACTTTCCTCAAGCACAGTAACACACAGTTATCTACAAATGGCAGATGCCGCCAACCTTCATTGGAGGGTCTGCCTTACAAGAGCTGACTCGGCTATAAATCTCTCTCTTTTAGTCCAACCCTTCGTAAGGGTGTAGTGGCATCACGCGACAATCCTTTTGGTGATCTTCCTCCACGAGTCTCTGCTTTGGGCATGGTGACTTGCTTGCCGTAACCTCATCCTGGTCAAGTTCTTGATCTAGTCCATCCATCGTAACGGCGCACGTCCTCTAGGTCTTCGGCCTTCGACTTTTCCCTCTATGATAAGTATTTCCATTGCCTCCTGTCTTCTGGCAATATGACCAAAATGTCTAACTTGTTTTTGGTTGATAAGGGTCGACAGTCTTGTTGTGATGCCGAGCTGTTGCAGGATCGATTCATTACTACGGTGTGCTGTCCATGGTATTCGCAGTAATCTCCTGTAGCTCCACATTTCTAGAGCATCAATCCTGCGGCGATCCGCCGTCTTCATCGTCCAAGTTTCTGCCGCATAGATCGCGATAGGGAAGATCAGAGTTCGAATGAGGGTGATTTTTGTCTTATAAGTGATGGAGGTGTCCTTCCAGATGCGAGAAAGTTTTGCTGTTGAATTTCTCGCAATTGCAATGCGCTTGCGAATCTCAGGTTCACAGTCTCCAGTATTTGTGACAATAGATCCCAGATACTCGAAGCGACTGACAACCTCATAATCCGCAATTCTTGTTATGGCAGGTCTGTTGTTATTAAAACGGTCTACAATCATCACTTTGGTCTTTTTGTTGTTGATTTCAAGACCATATTCTCTGCTTGGCTCGCCTAACCTCCGCATGATGGCTTCTAGTTCATGATCATCTGTTGCAATTATCACAGTGTCATCCGCATATCTGAGATTGTTAATTTTCCTGCCACCAATTGCGATGCCGTCACTCGAGTCCTCGAGAATATCCCTCATAATGTACTCACTGTGTACATTAAATAGGAGGAGGGAAAGAATGCAACCTTGTCCGCACTCCAGCACTAGCAGATGTCTGAGAAGTCGCCATTAACTCTCACTGTCGTGGTGTTCGAAGAGTACAATTGTTGAATCAGGTACACTAAATGTCTCGGCGTCCCCATCTCAATTAGTATCGGGTAGAAATAGCCACGCGAAATTAATTAACCTCAGATATCGCTAACTTATATACAAATACTGTTCATGACACGCATACTTCTCATTTTTTCATTTTTCTGCGTATTTTATTTTTAGGTCATTTTCCCGCTCTTGTACTCATTATTAGGTCACTTTTATGCAATTTATTAGAATATTTTATACGTTTTGAGTCATTTTCTCACTTTCTTGGGCCAGGCTCCTCACATTTATCTATCTTATCCGACCTCCCTCGGACAGCTCTAGTTCTTTTTGGACCCCGAAGCTATTAGGTTTGCGAGGGCTAGGTTTCTTTCATTTTCACGCCCTGCGTGACCCTTGTCTTTCTTTGGCCGATACCTTCATTTTTCGGAGTGTCGAACAAGTTCCATTTTTCCTGTCTGATTAGTGTTATATATAGGATGGTTGCCTAGTTTAACTTCCTATTAAAACAATAATCAACACCACCATCTCAATGAAACAGCGATCAAACCAGTTCCAGTGTAGGGCAGAGAGTCATGGGTACTGACTGAGGCTATGGAGAAGAAACCGAATGTCTTGGAAAGGAAAGCGTTGAGGAAGATATTCGGGCCAGTGAGAGTTGGAGAGATATGGAGGGTTAGAACCAACGAAGAAATAAGTCTCTTGTATTAAGAACCTGACATGGTGGCCTCAGTCAAAATTGGAAGAATAAGATGGTTAGCGCATATACAACGGATGGAAGAAGACATATACCCAAAGAAGGCTCTAACAGGACATTCTGAGACGCCGACCCTGTGTGATATCGCTGGATGAGATGGAGGCGGACTTGAGAGCTACTGGAGTCAGGAGATGGCGTGGATGTGCAGAAGATCTAGTCTATTGGAAATCTGTGATCAAGGAGGCCAAGGTTCTCAGAGGATCACAGCGCTATGAAGGAAAAAAAAATAGGGACCTCAATTGTTTCCTATTTACTTCATTGCTGATTTTGTCCTTCCCAGTAGTTGGTTCATACTGTAGTTCTAATGAATGTCTTATATTTTGCCTGAATTCTGCTAAGTTTTAAACCATTAGGCTATGTCAGGAACTGGTATGAAGTAGGAGTGGTACATGATTGTTCTGACTTTTTGTGGTATCACCCAAATATAACTATAAAATTTGTCACAAATGGAACATAATAATTGCTTTTACACATATCAAGTGAAAAATCTGCGGCAAATTAAGAAATATTTGATTTTTGGAGAATATTATGTATACGTACTTTACCACTTTACAAGTACATTTGGTGTTGCGCTCACAGTGACACATGTATGTCTTTTGTCTTACACTTTCAACAATTTCGTGTGTGATATCTGTGTTCACTGAAGTTCTTTGCTTTCGTTTCATTGCTTCACTTGTCAATGACATCATTTCATGAATTGTATCGCGATATGCAACATTTAATAGGCGACAAAGTGGTATGGCCAATGTACATAAGAAAAATTCAGTGGACTAGTGATTTAATGGTCCAGGGATCATGCTATTTTTCTGTTGACCTCCATTTTGCTGTTTGAACTGGCCGCTCGAGTCAAGACCAACTACAATCCTCAGACCTCAAGGCAGGTTTCGATTAATGGCAATATGGCCGTGGGTGCGGGCCAGGCGTAGGTTAAATGTGATTGTGGATACGAGTTTAAAGCAATAATTGTGAAATAGGTATTTCGAGTGGGCATATGATCGTACTTCGTGATTTTAATAATAAATCTTTATTGCAACCAATGGTCAAATAAAAGAATAGAATACATAGCACTATTCACTACAGAGACTTTTCAGAGAGTAGGCTCTCTTTGGGCACTCCAAAGCGTGGTAACGACCACAAAGTCTATTGCACCATCGACATACACAGTCACAATTCGGATCGTGAAAGCGGAGAGTAGCACAAACCTTGTGGTGAAATCCGTGGACCGCTGCACGGGTCACCGCGTGTCTCATTTCAAAACAACTTTGTTGCCAGTCAGTTGTAGTCATTGCGTCGGTTGTGTAGAAGTCACTCCATATTTCGGTCTTTTTAAATTTCAACTTACGCAGGAAGTCTTGGTATTCTGTCGTCGATTGCACGGTCATAGAAAACCGTAGGTCTTCGATGAAAAACAGTTCTCTTGTCAGTTCGTAAACAAGTCTCGAAGGCGTGTATTTGGACACACAAAGGATTCGTTTAAGGAAGGTAGCTTTAACCCTTTCTAATTCCTTTAGGTCTTTCTTTTTCAAGAAGGTCCATATTAGTTCTAAACCGTAAGTTGCAATTGGAGTAATCTTTAGATGAAACAGTTTCATTGCTGTTTCAATACTGATACGGAAGTATTTGTGTCTCCAGTCGCTTTTACGTGGAAGCTTAAAATCCCTGTAGGTTAATTATTTCGTGTTTCAACGCGGTACCGTACAGGTTATGTGTTTGTTTATCATTGTGTTTGAGAGGTGGTGTTCTAATTATTGGCGTTTACTTAGAATGTAGTGTGCTGTATTGTGTGCCTCTCTGCAGGTCAAATTACGGAAATTCTTCGCGTATGTCTGCCCTCTCCATTTCGAGAGAAATGGATTCGGTGCATTGATAGGGAAAATTTTGCTGTAAAAAATGAACTTGTCTTGTGCATCAAATATTTTACTCTAAGGTCATTGTCCGCAAAGATATTATATTTCCCGTTGAGAATAGTGAACCTATTCGCTTCCCTAGGAAATATCTTAAATTGTCCATTGAGACCTGTCTCTCGCATAACATTTATTTACCTCGAGGAAGAAGGTGCCCTAAAAAGCATGAACAGCAACTGCCATTGAGAGACGAAGTAGCATTTAAACATTGGTGTGAAGATGATACAGATATTTTCAGCCTTTTAAGACAAAAATATGAGTCCATTCAACGTGATTGCGAAATATTATAATGTTCTCGAGACCTACAGTAGACATTCCATCAATATGAAAGTGACGAGTGACCTAGAAGTGCAAGTGTATTTTAAAATTATTGCATTAATAGCAGAAAAATTAAAGTTGATATTAGGATGTTACGGGCAAGGCAACCTCAATTGTGAGAGATAGAGACAATGTGAAATTCTGGTAAGTCACCTTGGTAATTACAGAGAGAGTAGTATTGAAATAAATGACATAATCTTTATTTTGGGGAACTTTCTGAAAATAGAGCCCTTGTTTTAGCCTTGTATTAACCTTTGAAAGTAACATTAATTGTTCAAGTGATGTGTGGAAGTGTGATGTTTCTTCGTCAAAAATTATAAAGGACTGTGTAAAAATTCTGGCCAGTAATTTTATCAACAATTATACGATCTCAAATGAAAAATTGCCAAGAAACTTCAAAAGAGGAGTTGTAGGATGTGTGTAGTGCTAGTTTTAGTCAACTTCAATATTTTGGTGAATGATGCATAATAGGATAATGGGTCACAGTGTTAATGTTCGGAAAACTACTTATTTGTTTGGTGCTGTGTCGATTTTTTCTAAAGTCCGTATTCGTGTTTTCAACGAAGTGACATTTGTTAGGCGTTGATAACTTGTTGTTTATTGTAATGCTTTTTTCTATTGCCAGTTATTCAACGTCACACTAACACATCATAAGTTCTCGGTGACGGAAGGATAGGAAAGAGGTAGGTTTTTTTTTTTTTTTTTTTTTTTTTTTTGCTAGGGGCTTTACGTCGCACCGACACAGATAGGTCTTATGGCGACGATGGGATAGGAAAGGCCTAGGAGTTGGAAGGAAGCGGCCGTGGCCTTAATTAAGGTACAGCCCCAGCATTTGCCTGGTGTGAAAATGGGAAACCACGGAAAACCATCTTCAGGGCTGCCGATAGTGGGATTCGAACCTACTATCTCCCGGATGCAAGCTCACAGCCGCGCGCCTCTACGCGCACGGCCAACTCGCCCGGTGAAAGAGGTAGGAGTGGGAAGGAAGCGGTCGTGGTCTTAATTAAAGTACAGCCTCAGCATTCGCCTGGTGTGAAAATGCGAAGCCACGGGACAGCATCTTCAGGGCTACAACGATGGGATTCGAACCCCTCCCATCTTCCGAATGCAAGGTCACGGCTACTCAACCCTGACCGCGCGGCCCTGAAGATGGTTTTCAGTGGTTTCACATTTTCAAACCAGGCAAATGCCGGGGCTGTACCTTAATTAAGGTTGCGGCCGCTACCTTCCCACTCGTAGCCCTTTCCTTCCATCCATCGCCAAAACCTTTCGATGTGATAGTGGACGTTAAACAAGAAAAAAATCCTCTAGATAAAGAGCACGTAAAATTACTATTTCTCTTTTACGTATCAAATGCTGTTTTTTTAAAATCCTTCAATAAATATTTTCGTACTGCAATATTCTCACGACCATTATTAGGTTACTCCTCGCCACGTCAGCTTTGGCCTGGTACGGCAGCCATGTTTTTTCTGTATTGTGGTCTGAGTATTGTAGTTGCTCTTGCTCTAGTCATATGGACAAAGATAATGAGAATCTACAGACATAGCACTCCCATTCCACGGTGCTAGCCCTGGACCTGAAGAAACTAACAAAAGACGGCACCAGCAGCGGAGTACGACATAAACCAGTCCTGTCTACAAGCCTTAAGTATGTTTTCATATTTATCAAATAACAATGGTATTTCTTAATTTGCCGCAGATTTTTCACTTGATATGTGTAAAAGCAATGGTTATGTTCCATTTTTGACAAATTTTATAGTGATAGTGATACCAATGCGCATCGTACCCTTTGTGGTATTTTATTGTCTCTGAGTAGGTTTCTGACTTCATTGTAGAAGTTTCATACTTTCTCAGTCCTACTCTGTCCTGCATGATAGTGTTGTCTTACAAGAGGTACTTGAAGTGAGAAACTGATTCTAATATGTTTCCTTCCAAACAGAGGTTTGAGTTTCTTCCCTTCTGTTGCTGTAACAATTCTGGTATAACATCATTATTTCGTCAGTCAGGCACTTTTGCATCTTGAGTACTTCAGGACATTCCCAGATTTTATTCCGAAGGACACTGTAGTAGACCTTTTCAATGTCCAAAAATGGATTCACAAAATCATTTCCATGTTCCCAGTATTTTTCTCTAAGTATCCTTAAGGCAAAACAGAGATCCACAGTAATTCGATCTTTCCTGAACCAGTGTTGTTCCTCCTCAAGCAAAGCCTGCCTTCCCAAGTATCGTCTCGATGATCTATTCCAGTGTCTTAAGGGTGTGTAATATCAGCGTTATGCTTCTATAGTTTCCACATTCCATCTGTTGCCATTTTTAAACAGTGGGGTCATGTTTTCTTTTGTCCAATCTTTTCGTTTTTGTTTTCTTCCTAGACCATTGAGAGCATTTTATACAGCCAATTTAAGCCTGGTATTCCATCGTTGATAGCCGACGAGTTTCAATTTCGCATGCTCTTTAGTGCTATTTCGACTTCAAGCCATGTTAATGTGGTTGGTTTTTATGGATCTCATCTATTGTACAGTTGTTAGTGATGGTGTTGTCTTCATTTTCATTTCATCTCTTATTCCTTACTCTGTTCTTATCAAACTGCCATCATTTGTATCCAGCGCAAGGATGTTTCCATACTCACTTCTTTACTTTTTACTATTTTGTATAGTGACATTCCACTTCCTCGGCAGTCTTCCTCTATCCTGATAGTAAAGTCATCCCAGCACTTATTCTTTCCTTTTCGGATTGGTCGTTTAACAGCTAAATTCTTGTTCGGGTATTACTGTGCTTGCTCTTCTATTTCTAATTCATTTCTTTTACCATCCATTTTTCATGTGAACTAATTTTCTCAACTAACGTCTGAAGAAGAATTCCACCTCCCATTATTTAATGTTCATAGCTTGTTCATGGAAAACAAATACAAACTAGTTCAACGTCTAAGTACTTCATTAAAAGATTAATACATGTTTGGTTCCTAAAGTATGGAAGATCTTCAGCTAAAAAATGTTAATGGGAAAATTAGCACTTGTAATTTAAAACACTGATGGCAATAATGAGGTTGAAAATGTTTGTATGTTATGCTTAAACACATAAAATATGTCGATGTTTATGTCCATGAGAAAATCTGCGTCCATGAGTAAGACGTGTTTGTAGAAAATGATATTCTTTCTTCAAAACGTAAGCTGGAACTATTGCTGTTGTTACTATATATCGCCATCGGCTTTAACTCGTTTCCGAGAAATTAACCTATTCCAGCATGGAATAACCATCCACACAGATTGCACAGAATTGTTGGAGGAGGGCGTGGTTGTGCTGCACGGAGTTTCTGTGCTTCTGTCCTGGCCTCTTCACATCTGCGTCATTCCCCTTCAAACAGATTGAAAGCAGCAGGGATGGTCCGGCGTCAGACTGAACGATCTTGAGTAAGCGTGCCCCAGGTTTGTGGATTGAGACCTGTCATCTTCATAGTGTGCTTACGCTGGTCCTTGTAAGCATCTCATAGGGGCTCTACGAGGTCTAGTGCTGGAACAAAGTTCACCATACAGGATTTGGCATGGAAATCTGGTATCACTCATCCAACGGACACGGCCAATCCATCTAAGCTGATGACCAATGATGGACAATTTTATGCTCTTGGCATGCACTTTCAGGGGATACCTGGCCGAGGCGGTAAAGGCGTGCTCGGTTCGCCCGGAAGGACGTGGGTTCGAATCCCCGTCAGGAAGTCGTGACCTTGGAATGTTAACGTTCTATCTGCCATTTCTATTATTTGGAGAAACTTGCATTTGAAAATTCAAAACATCATAATATTGTTCAGTTTTAACAAAAACACTTAAAATTTTCTGAATTACCTGATACACACACTAGACACAAAAGCACGGTGTCAGAAAATCAATATCGTTTCAATTTTACCGTAAACTGAAAGCGTAAAAATGCAGTTAGAACCTTGTCTGCTCAAGATAACGTTAAATCGTACGTTGACAGGGTTCTATGTGCTCTTAGAACCTTGTCTTGTTACATTTCACAGGATTATTACTTTATAATGCCTTGTTTGCTATCGTATACAATGGAATATTTCAGATAAAATTTGCATCTTCACCTGTTATTACATTTTATACGTTAAATATTTCAATTTTTCATTGGGATGAAGTAATTAAAACGAGAAAACCGGTTAATTAATGTCAGAAATTTCAACTTATTATGTTTATTACAAAAAGTATACAATATACCCATGTTGTTTTGTTGTTTGAGTTATCAGTCCACAGACTGGTTTGATGCAGCCCTCCATGTCATCCTATCTTGTGCAAACCAATTCATTTCGGCGTAACTATTGCATCCTACATCTGCTCTAATCTGCTTGTCATATTCATACCTTGGTCTACCCCTACCGTTCTTACCACTTACACTTCCTTCAAAAACCAACTGAACAAGTCCTGGGTGCCTTAAGATGTGTCGTATCATTCTATCTCTTCTTCTCGTCAAATTTAGCCAAATCGATCTCCTCTCCCCGATTCAATTCAGTATCTCTTCATTTGTGATGCGATCCATCCATCTCACCTTCAGCATTCTTCTGTAACACCACATTTCAAAAGCTTCTGTTCTCTTTCTTTCTGAGCTAGTTATCGTCCCTGTTTCACTTCCATACAATGCCACACTCCAGAAGAAAGTGTACAGAAATATCTTTCTTATTCCTATATCAATGTTTGAAATAAGCAAATTTCTTTTCTTAAGAAAACTCTTCCTTGCTTGTGCTAGTCTGCATTTTATGTCCTCCTTTCTTCTGCCATCGTTAGTTATTTTACTACCTAAGTAACAATATTCACTTCCTTTCATACTTCATTTTTTAATCTAATATTTCCTGCATCACCTCCCTTCGTTCGACTGCACTCCATTACTTCTGTTTTGGACTTATTTATTTTCATCCAGTACTCCTTACCCAAGACTTCGTCCGTACCACTCAGCAGCTTCTCGAGATCGTCTGCAGTTTCAGATAAAATAACAATATCATCGGCAAATCTCAAGGTTTTGATTTCCTCTCCTTGGATTGTGATTCCCTTTCCAAATTCCTTTTTGATTTTCTTTACTGCCTGTTGTATGTAAACATTGAAAAGGAGGGGCGACAAACTACAGCCTTGCATCACTCCTTTCTGGATTGCTGCTACGTTTTCAAAGCCCTCGATTCTTATGATTGCAGACTGAGTTTTATACAGATTGTAGATAATTCTTCCTTCTCGGTATCTGATCCCAATCACCTTCAGAATCTTAAATAGTTTGGTCAATCAACATTATCTAATGCCTTTTCTAGATCTATGAATGCCGTGTACGTGGGTTGTCCTCCTTAATTCGATCCTCTAGGATCAGACGTAAAGTCAGGATTGCTTCATGTGTTCCTACATTTCTTCTATAGCCAAATTGATCTTCTCCCAACTCAGCATCCACTTGTTTTTCCATTCTTCTGTAAATAATACGTGTTAAAATTTTGCAGGCATGAGATACTAAACTAATGGTGCGATAATTTTCACACTTGCCAGCACCGGCTTTCTTGAGAATACCCATATCATGTTCAATGACAACAAGTTACCTAGAACTAACATGATTGGAGCTTACATCTTTTACGATTATAAATACAGGACTGTGTTGTAGTATACTTTGTCTTGTAAAGGCATGAACTGCAACATGACCTTTATATATTTCTTCTTTTCCTCTGTAACCTGAGATACACTGACTGACAGAGCAAATGCAACACCAAGAAGGAGTGGTCAGAACTTTATGCCAATTGCAGGGTAGACTGACGTCACTGAGGTATGCTCATGATGTGAAATGTGCCGCTGTGCTGCGCACGTAGCGAACGATAAATGGGACACGGCGTTGGCGAATGGCCCACTTCGTACCGTGATTTCTCAGCCGACAGTCATTGTAGAACGTGTTGTCGTGTGCCACAGGACACGTGTATAGCTAAGAATGCCAAGCCGCCGTCAACGGAGGCATTTCCAGCAGACAGACGACTTTACGAGGGGTATGGTGATCGGGCTGAGAAGGGCAGGTTGGTCGCTTCGTCAAATCGCAGCCGATACCCATAGAGATGTGTCCACGGTGCAGCGCCTGTGGCGAACATGGTTGGCGCAGGGACATGTGGCACGTGCGAGGGGTCCAGGCGCAGCCCGAGTGACGTCAGCACGCGAGGATTAGCGCATCCGCCGCCAAGCGGTGGCAGCTCCGCACGCCACGTCAACCGCCATTCTTCAGCATGTGCAAGACACCCTGGCTGTTCCAATATCGACCAGAACAATTTCCTGTCGATTGGTTGAAGGAGGCCTGCACTCCCGGCGTCCGCTCAGAAGACTACCATTGACTCCACAGCATAGACGTGCACGCCTGGCATGGTGCCGGGCTAGAGCGACTTGGATGAGGGAATGGCGGAACGTCGTGTTCTCCGATGAGTCACGCTTCTGTTCTGTCAGTGATAGTCACCGCAGACGAGTGTGGCGTCGGCGTGGAGGAAGGTCAAATCCGGCAGTAACTGTGGAGCGCCCTACCGCTAGACAACGCGGCATCATGGTTTGGGGCGCTATTGCGTATGATTCCACGTCACCTCTAGTGCGTATTCAAGGCACGTTAAATGCCCACCGCTACGTGCAGCATGTGCTGCGGCCGGTGGCACTCCCGTACCTTCAAGGGCTGCCCAGTGCTCTGTTTCAGCAGGATAATGCCCGCCCACACACTGCTCGCATCTCCCAACAGGCTCTACGAGGTGTACAGATGCTTCCGTGGCCAGCGTACTCTCCGGATCTCTCACCAATCGAACACGTGTGGGATCTCATTGGACGCCGTTTGCAAACTCTGCCCCAGCCTCGTACGGACGACCAACTGTGGCAAATGGTTGACAGAGAATGGAGAACCATCCCTCAGGACACCATCCGCACTCTTATTGACTCTGTACCTCAACGTGTTTCTGCGTGCATCGCCGCTCGCGGTGGTCCTACATCCTACTGAGTCGATGCCGTGCGCATTGTGTAACCTGCATATCGGTTTGAAATAAACATCAATTATTCGTCCATGCCGTCTCTGTTTTTTCCCCAACTTTCATCCCTTTTGAACCACTCCTTCTTGGTGTTGCATTTGCTCTGTCAGTCAGTGTATTTGCTTCGTGACTTCTGGTTTTAGTTCCAAGATTGAAGAAGTAGACTGGAGAAGTAGACTGGGCATTCATCACTTTCTGTGTTGTTCAGCGCACTGGTTTCTCCAGCATCTTCAGGTAGACAACCCGTGGCTGAGAATCAGGAGAGTGGCTGAGCACAATCTGAACTTCATGTAGTGAAAAGGAAAACCTGCAACCTGTTTTCCAGTGAGTGACCGGGTCAGGGATGTAATGAATGAATCATATATATAAGCTATTATTACGATGGGGTCGCCACTCCCAAAGTGATGTATTAATGAATGATAGATGCTACGAAATGAGAATGGAGAGTGTTGCTGGAATGAAAGATGACAGGGAAAACCGGAGTACCCGGAGAAAAACCTGTCCCGCCTCCGCTTTATCCAGCACAAATCTCACGTGGAATGACCGGGATTTGAACCACGGTATCCAGCGGTGAGAGGCCGACGCGCTGCCGTCTGAGCCACGGAGGCTCCAACTTCATGTAGTACCTGACTAAATATTATAGAACTCACTTTCGTGAAGGGAATCAGTTTGTAGTTCAGAAGCTTCGCAGGGGCACCAAAGTCTTTAAAATTAGTGTCCTTCATTTGCACAATCTTGTAAGGTCTTGATCTATTGATGCCTTTAAATTCTGATTAGTCCTAAGGGAGGGAAAAATTCATTAACCCGCATGGCTTCTTCAATGCAACTAGGTACGTTGTCCACTTCCTGAACACACGAGTCACCTGGAGTGGAATATTTCATTGTGATGCGCTTCACAACATTTTTGTCTATCAAAAAATCTAACACAGCAAACGAAATATGCACATTCCTATTCTGCAGAACACACGAGTCGCTCCATGTTATCAGTTCAATATTGTTCTCTGCAATTACTCGATCCAGTAGTACCCTGAATGCACTGGCGATATCATTTCCTGTTCTTCCTGATTGTACCTCAGTCCAGAGAGCGCAGTAAACTTTTCTTGTTGTTGACAAAATAACGGTCAAATTATACGTGTTCAATTTTCTTCTATAAAAGAAAGAACTTATTTCTGCCCTAGGACAAGCAATCACATTCTGTAGATCAAAACTTAATACAGGTATGTCCTTGTTTTTTCTGTCTCTATCTTTCAGCTCGAGACAGAGTTCTATTCAGGAAATGCTCTTCGTATTCTGTTTTCTGCTCCTCGGTTGTTATATGCTGACCCTCCGAAACCTTATAAGCTTCACACACATCGCAGCGATCATTCTTCGGCCTGTGAAAGTCTAGATTGTACTCCGTAACAAAGATACGCCTATACAAGCTCTGCTTCGTGGATTGCGGGGATGGTGATTTTGCAGATGTGATTGGATGAAAATATTATAAACTGTGTTTCTATTGGATCGCTGTTTTCTGCTCACATGCAACAAGGAAGTAAAAATGACAGGGTGTATCTGCTAGCCGGGAAAAAGGTGGAACAAAGAAGGTTCTATCTGCTCCACATCAAGTGTCGAGGTTACGGATGGTGGAAGCCTTCACTTTCCACCCCTCCCGGGGCCTTCATGGCCTGTACGGAGATGACTTTGCTTTACTTTTGCATGCAGTTTCACAAGAACAGCAATGGTGGTGGCATGGTCTTCCCTTGTGATCCTAAGGCTGGATCGAAGTTTTCGTTGGTGGAAGCACTCAAGCTTTTCCAAGTCACTTTATATAAACTTTGCATAACTTGAAACTTACTTTGGTGGACTTAACATTTGAAGTTTTTTTTTTTTTTTTTTTTTTTTTTTTTTTTTTTTTTTTTTTTTTTTTTTTTTTACGATGACCGGGGAAACTCCTTGCGAAGCCAAAGTTGAAGTTAGGTATTGCGTGAACTTGTTGGTAAGGCATTTCCTTTCAGCATGTTTCTTCCTTTTACTGCTGTCTTGTCCTAGTCATTCCACCAAGATGCTTCCTTCTCTTCCGGTATCGCACTTTCTTTTACACAGATTTCCTTATCTTCTTTTACAAGAGTTTCTTCGAAGAAGGTATATTCTTCTTCTATCCCCCCCAATCTCAGTTTTGCGTCATTTCGTGGAAAATTCTACCCCCCCCCCACACACACACACGGAGGCGGGTAGGTTACCTAGGAGAATGATGAACTCGACCGTGGAGGGTAAGAGAAGTACAGTAATACTAAGGCAGCAATAGTTAGGGTCAGTGGTAAGTTAATGATAAAGGGTGTTGAAACTAACGAGGCCACAGAACTAGTTACAAATATAAGATTTTGGAGGAACTTCGTTAATTCAAGAGGCTTTCAGACTGAATGCTGAAAGGCGTAAGACTACTTTTTCTTCTTTCCTGGCCGTATGTGTGTCCACAGTGGGCACTCCTAAGTATCAATCAGGGTCGGCTCTTCTGATCCCTAGAGAGTACTCCCTGCGGCTGGATGTCTCCGCCACGGGAATGCCGCTTCCATTCAAGGCCTTTTCGGCTGTGCGATAAGGGTTTGATTATATAATAATAAATAAATAAATAAAACATTCAATCTATCGATGAACTTCATTTTTCGAGGAATAGGGTATGGTCCTTTCTTTTCTCTTCGTCATTATAAGTTGTTAGGCCGATGTAGGCCAACTAGCAAATCATACCGGTTAAAGCGCCGCTTAAGTACAGGTACGAGGAGTTTTTTCCTGACGACTCTGCGTCTCCACGTGTTATATTCAGCTGCCATGGCACCACCTCCCCTTCAGCAGCAGCTTCAGAACTGTGTGCCACCTGAAACTGGAGAAATAGTAACACATTCTTAGTGTCTTTACATCATACTTGTGTCTCTTGGAAAGATAAACAGAATTGTGTGTGTTTGTAATACTTTCCCTGAGGATTTGATTAACTAGGATTTCGTAAGGGATATTCTATCTACAGGAAATAAAATTAAAAAGTACAGATTTTTCTGTACACTTCAAACTTTTGCCCCATACTTAGCCTTTATTTCCAATCAGGATACACTGAAGTCAAAAGTAGGTTAAATTTATTTCTAGTCTGTCTGTCTGTTTATTTTTTATTTTTTACGGCGGAATTTAGAAAGGGAATCATAATCCAAAGAGAGGAAATTTTAACTCTGAGATTTGCCGATGAGTCTACTAAAGATCTGGAGAAATTACTGAATGGAATGGGCACGGTATTGGAGAAGGTGTACTAGATGGAAATATATACATCCAAAACAAAAGTAATGGAGTGCAGTCCAAACAAGTCAGGTGAAGTAGGCAATATTAGATTAGGAAATGGAGTCTAAAAGGAATTAGATGACTTGGGTAGTAGAATAATTAACGGTGCCAGAATTAAGGAGGACATGGAATTTAGAGTAGCACAAGCAAAGAAGGCCTTTCTTAGGAAGATAAATTAAAATTATGTTTTTGATGATTTTCATTTGGAGCGTGGCATTTTATTGAAGAGAAACATGGACGATAACTAACTCAGAAAGGAAGAGAATAGACGCTTTTGAAATGCTTTAGGAAAAATGAAATGGCGTATGGCTCTTAGTGCCGGGAGTGTCCGAAGATAATTTCGATTCGCCCGATGTAGGTCTTTTGATTTGTCTCCCGTAGGAGGCCTGCGCGTCGTGATGAGGATGAAATGGTGATGAAGACGACACATACATCGTGCCAGCGGAATTAACCAATTATGGTTAAAATTCCAGACCCTGCCGGGAATCGAACGCGTGACCCCTGTGACCAAAGCCAGCACGCTAACCATTTAGCCATCGAGCCGGACATGCTCTAGATGAGCTGGGTGGATCGAATCACGAGTGAAGAGACAGTGAATCGCATTAGTGAGAGGAGAAATATTTAATAGCATTTGTCCTAAAGAAGAGGACACATAATAATAATAATAATAATAATAATAATAATAATAATAATAATAATAATAATAATAATAATAATAATAATAATAATAATAATAATAATAATGGTTTTACGTAAAAGCCTCCGTGGCTCAGGCGGCAGCCTCTCACCCCTGGGCTCCGTGGTTCAAATCCCGGCCACACAATGTGAGATTTGTGCTGGACAAAGTGGAGGCCGGACAGGTTTTTCTACGAGTGCTCCAGTTTTACCTGTCATCTTTCATTTCAGCAATACTCTCCAGTATTATTTCATTTCATCTGTCAGTCGTTAATCACTGCTCCAGAGGAGTGCGACAGGCTTCGACAGCCGGCACAATTTCTATCCTCGCCGCTGGATGGGGGCTTCATTCTTTCGATTCCTGACCCGGTCGAATGACTGGAAATAGGCTGAAAATTTTCATTTTCATATTGGCTTTATGTCCCACTAACTACTTTCACGGTTTTCTGAGGCGCCGATGTGCCTGAATTCAGTCTCGCAGGAGTTCTTTTACGTGCCAGCAAATCTACCAACATGAGGCCGACACATCTTCAGCAGACACCTAGAACTTGTTCAAGTAGTTTTTGAGGGAAGTGTAGGCAGTAAGAAGAATGGAGGTAGACCAAGAGGAGAGTATGACATAGAGATTAGAGTTGAAGTATGATGTAATAGTTACGGTATGTAGAAATGAAAAGGTTAGCACAGGATAGGGTGGCATGGAGAGCTACACCAAGCCAGTGTATGGCTTGATGACCCAAACAACGACAGCTATATAGAATTCCCCGAAATTTGGTATTAAATTTGAAGGACAGAGGAGTTGAGCTCTGGGATAAATAGGTCTAATTATTCGTAACCACATCAGGTCACTGATTGTATAGCGATGTAAAATACTAAGATTAACACAAAGCAATAATATGTAACGTGGAGGAAACTTAATATTAACGAGTCCTTTAGGAATCAAAAACAACAAAGAAACATGGAGAAACGGGTATCATTACTAACGATCCGTCGGGTTTATCAACAGGGGTAGTACCGAACTGATCCGATGGACGAAACGTTCCAAAGATACAGTCACTCGCATAAGTATTCGTCCATCTGTCCTGTTCATATATTGAACATCAAAAAAGAATTACAAGGCTTCGGGTACGTTCAGAAACAAATACGCAGTGCATATGCAATATATACGTACAATAATACCGGCAGAATATACATCTTGCACGTCAATACTAGTTAGTAAATGATAATGAGTGTGGTTGGGCTAGGAAATGTCAACGTAAAAGTATTCATCCACCTTGTGCACTGGCTTGTAGAACGAACCCAGCATTGAGGAAATGAGACACATCACCAAGCTCAGTCCATCAGTGATACGGACAGTGTCGGTGAGTTAACACCTAGTGCATGCCTTGAGTATAATGGGTAAGATAAGGGAACGAACTGTTGTTGAACGCCAACGAATTATCCAACTCCACCAACTTGGTAATTCGCAACGAGTAATTGCTGAAAAAACCGGAATACCGCGAACTACAGTCGCAAGTATCATTCAGCGATATAAGACCAGTGCAACTGTACTCAACAGAGCAAGACCTGGGCGGCCAAGGAAGCTGACAGCACGCGAAGAGCGAAGGATTATACGCACCGTCCAGAAAAATCCTCATGTGTCTGCACCTGTGCTTCGAACAGAAGTACAAACCTCCACTGGGAAGAACATCAGTACCGACACCGTACGACGTGTGTTACACAGGGCTGGTTTGCAGGGGCGTACAAGTCGGAAGAAGCCCTGGATAAGTGAGGTGAACCGTAAGAAGAGGCTGGCGTTTGCCAAACAGTACGTTATGAAGCCACCAGCATTTTGGAAACGCGTGTTGTTTACGGACGAGAGCAAATTCTGTTTATTTAATTGCTCTGGAAAGCGACGTGCATGGAGAAAGAAGAACGCCGAGCTCCAAAGTCAAAATCTGCAAGCAACCGTAAAATATGGAGGAGGTTCCATAATGGTATGGGGTGTATGTCGGCGGCTGGGGTAGGCAACTGCCATATAATACCTGAACGAATGGATAAGATGGTGTATTTGAATATATTAAAGCAACACTTGCCACCCAGCGTAGCAAAATTGGGTCTTAGTAGTGGATACTTCTTCCAGCAAGATAATGACCCTAAGCACACTGCTCGGGTTGTTCGGGAATGGCTACTCTACAATACACCTCATGTGCTGCAGACACCACCCCAGTCCCCAGACTTAAACCCCATAGAGCATTTATGGGCGAAATTAAAGTGTGAATTGAGCAAGCAGCGTATTCCCAATAAAGAAGCTCTGAAGCAATCCTTCATGGAAGAATGGCACAAAATAGGCCCGGAAGTGACTGAAAAACTGGTGACATCCATGGTGAAACGCCTTCAAGCCGTGATTGATTCCAAAGGACGTTCGACGCGCTTCTGATACTTAGGCAATGACTGAACATTCCTTGAGTTCTTATTGTGGATGAATACTTTTGCAACGTGACTTTCCTGCAAGCAGTGCGATTGTTTTCTATTTATTCCAAATGCCAGCGCTTAGGGTGTTATAAATTATGTCCTCAGCTGTTCAGATGGCAAATAAAACATACTATTACTTGTTTACAATTAACTTCTTTATTGTATTGGTGCTGTGGGCTATTGCCCTAACATGACGAACGCGGACGAATACTTATGCGAGTAACTGTATATTTCTGCCATAACGAAAGGTCGCGGTTGAACTGGTCCGACGGGTAGTTGTCAGGTGGACGCAGAATTCCCGAATATGTCACTAACCTGATCCGCCACCCTTCAACAACTTCCTCATTTCTCTACACTCAGTGTCAGTGCAGTGTAGTACTGCTAGAAGGGTACAATGTTAAGTGAGAGGGGCTTTAACTTAGTCGTGAATACATATTCAAAACGTGACAAGAAACAATCGGGTCAAAAAGTGGCGATCCTCAGCTAACTGAAAAGCCACTATATACAGGGTTATTCGCCAAACATGTTACACGCAAATAACTTCTAAACCATTGAAGATATCAGCATTCTGTTTTCATATTCGTAAATGGTACGCAGCGTCCTGTAAAATAACGTGCTACATAGTCTCATGGGGGTGATTAACAACCGTGATATTGAAACTAACTCCATTTTTTAAAATGGAACGGCACAAATTCATACAGCTGATTTAAAATTTCATCTGCGTACAAGTTCAAATATGTCAGTATTTTCAAAATCGGACAATTACTTTTTGAGATATAAGTACGAACAGCAAGTGCTGTTTTGCATGCCGCATTAGACGGCGTGAAGTCGGGCAAGGACATATTGAGATGCAAGCAGTTTCCTGGGAGTGAGTTCAGCCACAGAACGGATACCAGGCATGTAAGCACCTCGTACACATGTGCAAAGTGTGTATGAACTGGCGAACACAGGACAGAAAGGGTTGATGTGTTTAAAAGGAATAGAATAAGTACTTTGCCTTGAACGGAACATAACGAAAGCTATAATTGTCACTTGTTTTAGTGTACAGTTCATACTACTCTATGAGTTGAGACATAAACATAATACAAAATACCGGAAGACCTCCTTCTAGAAAAGCAAATGGTCAGAACCGATCGTGGTGAGATGGCAGAAACGCTATTATTTATGTTTTATTTTACACGCATTAATCTCCGCAGAGCTCCAGCGCGACTGTAGTAGCGTGCATTCGGGAGAGCGTAGGTTCGAGTCCTGCCTCGCCCAACCTGAAAGTGATTTTCATGGTGTTCCATGTTCAACACCAGGCAAAAACCGGATAGGTACCTTTGTGATAGGCCACGGCCGACTTCCTTTCCAAATCCTTCCCATTCCCATCCGTGAGAAAAAAAAAACGCTAAATTGAGCGCAAACTATTATGTCAAAACAAAAGAATTTTGATCTCCCTTCCCCGTTGTGTGTTCGCCAGTCATACAATAACGTTACGCGCAAGTCACCTACGGGTGTCAAATAGAAAGACCTGCACCTGGCGAGCCGAACCCGTTCTGGGATATCCCGGCACTAAAAGCCATACGACATTTCATTTCATACAATAACGTTGCACACCCAGGGTATGTTACGGTACATCATATTATGTTTACAGTGCATGCCTGGTATCCGTTCTGTGGCTGGAATCAAGGCCAGGAAGCAGCTTGCGCCTCAATATGGCCATGCCCGACTCACGCCGTCTGATGCGGCAGCAAAACCGCGCAGTGTTCTTATTTATATCTCAAAAAGTAATTGTCCGATTTTGAAAATACTTACATTTTTGAATTTGAACGCAGTTCAACTTTTAGGCCAGCTGTATGAAATTGTGCCGTTCCATTTAAACATATGGAGTTAGTATCAATATCTCGGTTATTAATCACCCGTGAGACTAAGTAGCACGTTATTTTACAAGGCCCTGGGTGCGATTTACGAATATGAAAACAGAATGCCGATATCTTTAATGGTTTAGAAGTTATTTCTGTGTAATATGTTAGGTGAATAACCCTGTATATATATATATACACTTATATATTCTCTTGTGTAATTTTATTGAGACGGTTGGTATAATGTATGAGTGGACGATAAGATTTCTTCGATCCTTGGTTTTCATATTTTAGCGTCGGTCCAGTTCGACCCCACCTACTGTGCTAATCATCAGACCAATTCGAAAACACCTTGTCAACAGAGAATCGATAACTTACTCCTTAATTAGTACATAAATACTTTAGATTGGTTTTGAAGAGATGGTAGAAAATGAGGAAATCAGTTCGACGAAAGGCATTTGCTGTTGTAGAAAGTCAGTAGAATACGGAACGATGTTGCAGTGTTTGGTTCAAATGAGAAACATGGAGTAGTGGTCTATTTCGGGTTCTACATACAACGGGAAATGTGGTAACAAAGATATACATTTACGAGTATCGTTAGTAAACTCTTTGAAGAAAGCAGAAATATGTACTTCAGACATTTACTTAAGTCCAACATGTTAAATGTGACAGGATTTGTTGGTATAAAACTATCTAAGGACAGGGACACGGGCTTTCATACTGAACGCAAAGAACGAGAATACGTGGCAAATTTTACAGACTTCGTGGTGATGACCAAATGGGGGAGCCGAAATAAATGATAGGAAAAACATATGTACAGGAGTGTAATTACAGATATAGCTACATACTGTAAGTTCGAATAAAAGTCAAAAGACGGTATTTTTCTTCGTCAATATACTAAATATCATGAATAATTCCAAGATCTTCAAACTGAGTAACAGCCTTCAGTGGAGTGGCATTTATTTCATATCCATGGTTATGATCACATTCATTTAGGACTAGTATTCCATCTCCGTCTAGTCCATCTAGTCACTCAGTCGTACCACAATTTACAAGCATTTTTAGTATACTCACAATAACATCAATTAACTATATTTTCGAAGACTTTTGGATCATCTGCGCATAGTAATATTTCAGCCACAAACGGAGTAAACAGTAGAAATGATAGAATTCCGCCTTGTGGGAAGACAAGTGATTCATTTAACCAGGAGAACATGGAGCCTCCACTCACTGTTCACGATCGAGAAGACAGCTTGTTATTATAAGGGTTAATAGATTGTCATGGATATTACACCTTTGGTATAGTTAGTTTATAATGAGATTATGGTTTATAGAGTCCAACGTTTTACCCAGGTAAATGACCTACATTTGCGTCTTATTAGGAAGTAACAAATTGATTGACATCAGATAGGTTTGTTAGGCATGATTTACTCACCATAATCCCGTGTTCCTTGTGTGAAATGATAGGGTCTGTGAAATACATGAGACGAGAGTGGAAAATTATATAAATGATTGTTAAAATTTATTTTATTTATTTATTTATTTAGGATCGTCAACAGCATAACGCCGAATTACTAAGACCCGAGCTATGTACAATAGATACTATACTAAAATTTACAACAGTAAAAATTATGCACAATAAAAACATAACTAAAAACATTTATAATACATACATATATATATATCATATGTAATACATATAATACAATAAAATCGTATATAATACATATTTACATAAACAACGACATTAACAAAGGAAAATACATTTACAGTAAATACACGAGCGGAAACAGGAAAGAACAAGAAGGAAAATTAAGTTACATGAGAAATATCATGACAGAAGGAAGGAAAGTACTAAGATGTCTAGGTTCTTGTTGATAGATAAGGTATTACACATTGCTGGAATACGTACAGAAAAGGACCTTTGGGTGAGAGAAAGGCGGAAGTAAGGAATATGGAATAAGGTCTTCATTCTGGTACTATGCAGGCGTGGTTCTGCCTTTAGGTCACATGGTCACGTGCCCCTCCACCGATTAAAACTATTATAAATCAGAACAACATTATGCACGATTACTGTCACAACCACCTTCAGTGAGTTCAAGAGGCTATGATTTACCATGGTTGTTCTTGTTCTAGCAGCCCTGGACTAAACTAGGCAACATAGTAAAGGTCTAATCCTGTATGGGACCGACTCGTTCTTATACCTGAACATCATCCCCTCATTCTGTGAGCTGTGAGGGGAGAAGGGGGTTATGGCAAATTCCATTGACCGGTCACAGTATTTCTACGACGTGACACTTCAGCGCTAGTTCGTATTTTGAACTTACTTCTCCTACAGCCGACTAGATAGCACGCAGCTACACTTTCTTGTCGGCACATGTATTATTAACGCGCGCAAAAAGTAGTGTTTGTAGCAAACCTGTTATTAGATTAATCGTGTCCATCGGTGTCGATGTTCATTGTAAGTCTGAAAAGTGTGTGAAGATTAGTGTGATGTATCGGAGTGTATTCCTGTGCGAGCATAAGTGTTTTTAAAATGAATCAAGTGAGCTACTTACAAACAAAATCTCTTAATTACGAAAACAGATTATTAGCTAAAGAAATGGGCCGACCAAGACCAGAGCTTAGCATAAATCGTTCAAAGATAAAAATAGAACCTACGATCGCAGTTTTATATACAAGAAATAAAAAGGGAAGATTAATTTAATTGATTTAATTGATTCCTAGTGTTCCTAGTATATTGAATGTGCCCCACTCATTTTTATAATCACGAGCCGCCACTGGTACTATGGGATGGGACGTGGAAGGGGAATAAGTAAACGAAATCTGGAGACCAAAATAGACCATAGCTGCTTTGTACAGTAGCTTTAGGTCAGCTAATTTCCTCCGAGTTTCCCCCTGTGGGTGGGGGCGGTAGAATAACACCCACGGTATCCCCTGCCTGTCGTAAGAGGCGACTAAAAGGGCCCCAGGGGCTCTGAACTTCGGAGCGTGGGTTGGCAACCACGGGGCCCTTAGCTGAATCCTGGCATTGCTTCCACTTACTTGTGCCAGGCTCCTCACTTTCATCTATCCTGTCCGACCTCACTTGGTCAACTCTTGTTCCTTTCCGACCCCGACGCTATTAGGTTTGCGAGGGCTAGGGTGTCTTTCATTTTCATGCCCTTCGTGGCCCTTGTCTTCCTTTGGCCGATATCTTCATTTTTCGAAGTGTCGGATCCCTTCCATTTTTTTCCCTCTGATTAGTGTTATATAGAGGATGGTTGCCTAGTTGTACTTCCTCTTAAAACAATAATCACCACCACCACCTTCCTCCGAGTAGAGAGAGTTTTGAGTTTCAATTTCCCAAGCACTTGGATAGTGCTTAAATGGCGACATGTAGGGACCCTGGATCTGACGATAGCACAGAGAAAAAAGATTGTACACGGTCAAGGTGGCTGAGATTTGAAGAAGCAGAATTGGACCAGACTGGAGAGGCGTATTCAACAATTCGGTAAAATACAAGAAACGTAGAATGCTCTGAGGGCATTTACAACTGTGATAACAGTAAACATCTACCGGGCGAGGTGGCCGTGCGGTTAGGGGCGCGCAGCTGTGAGCTTTCATGCGGGAGATAGTGGGTTCAAATCCCACTGTCGGCAGCCCTGAAGGTGGTTTTCCGTGGTTTCCCATTTTCACACCAGGTGAATTCTGGGGCTGTACCTTAATTAAGGACACGACAGCTTCCTTTCCAATCCTAGGCCTTTTCTAACCCATCGTCACCATAAGACCTATCTGTGTCAGTACGACGCAAAACAAATAGCAAAGAAAACCACTAGAGTAAACTAAGGAGTGACGTAGCACGTGAGGTGACCGTGTTTATGTGTGAGACAAACAACCATTTACAATGAACTATTACGAAGCGATTTCCCTTACGAACAGATCTCTCGATTTGTTTAAAAAATCTAAATTTTCAGTATTTACACAGGTGTGAAACTTTTGATAACATTATTCCACTCTTCGAGATAAGTAACAACCAACCCAGTTAGGTTGCAGATAACCAAGATTGCGTGCCAACAGTCACCACAACCCTTCTAACAATTTAAGGTTTACACGGTTCAATTAGCGAATTTCCACCTAATTAAACTGTAGGTATATTGAATTGACACGTTGAATTTCACATCAGAGAATAATTTCCAGCACAAAAATGTTCGCATCTTTAAAAATTACCAAATACGAAGCCGAATGTCACTCCCAGGTGCAATGTAGTAAAATTAACTCGCGTCGTTCCGACATTTTGAATCGCTGAATACGGGAGCATCATTGTAGCGATGCACTTCAGACATCCACAGATGAGAGGTAATTCATCAAGGATCTGACTTACCAAGATGATGATTAAGGTAAAACCTTCGATAACATACAGTTGAAACTAACAGTACTGCCCTAGGGAACAGGCATATACAGCAGAAGCAACGGTCTCTCATGAAATAATATTAAAAAAATCATTTTGGTCCCAATAGTAGAAATTATCACCCACCACACAAGTTTTAAGACTAGAAAGCACTAAATGAGCATGCTAGGGTGGTTCGAAGATACACACGACCCCTTAGAGGGAAACCTCTACCGGCATCTTGCCTGTGTCGGAGCATCACATCACAACAAACCGTTTCATGCGGCAGGCACAAAAGTGCGTGCGCTTCAAAAACAGTTGAAAGTGGAGCGGCGAAGCTCACCAATACCAGGTTCGTAAACAACAATGTGTCACTAACATCCAATAACGAAGTGATTGGCCGTCGATATATAATTTAGTCCAATCAGGTCTTTTATATGCATAACAATTAGCTATTTACGTCCAATTGCTGTGTAGTATTACATGGCGCATGGTTAAATTATGCTTTCCTTTCTGCTTTTAAATCCCACATGTTCGAATTTCAGGTGTAGCGGTAATCCCACATAGTCCTCATGATTATACCGCTACACTGTGGGAGAATCGATCGATCTGCTTGAAGGTTTTTCAATCATCTGCAAAGAGAAGGTTTTACATGAATGATGGGAGACGTTATTGATGAGGTCATCAATAAACAAGGCAAAAAGGAAGGGACCTAGGACACTGCCCTGTGTGACACCAGAGAGGGTGGTGGTGGGAGAAAAACTTCATCCATCAAGGACCACGCGCTGTACTCCTTCGCTCAGAAAGCTATTAATTAGAGCTAGGATTCTCCCATGCACGTTAAACCGTTCAGAAAGTTTGTGTGCAAGAAGCGTGTGATCCACAGTATCGAAGGCCTTCACGATATAGATGTAGCATACATCAAGTTGAGAGGCCGTGTGGATGACAGACGTGGCTGATGGAGGAGGATAGCCAAGTTAGTTAAGCATGAGCTTCCAGGAAGGAAACCATGCTGCAGGGGGGATATGTATGGAATTGTAAAAGCAAGCAAACACTGGTGGATGATCTTTTCACAGATGATTGATAATGCAGGAAATACAGATACCGGGCGATAATTTGCGATATCCGACCTCTTTTCATCTGTAAAACGGGTGTGATATAAGCAAGTTTCCAGGAGCTCGGAAAGTAGCTAACTGAGAAGCACCCACTGAATATCACGCTAATAGGGTATGAAAGAGTTGCTGCTGTATTCTCAAGGAAGATCGGAGTGAGATAATCAGGACCAGTGGGTTTATTTTCTGGCAAAGACGAAAGTAGGGAATACACTTCAGATTCAGTGGTAGAAATATTACTGAGGGTAGAAATATTACTGAAGTGATAGATGTGATCGATGTGAGTGTGTATGAGGAGGGGTTAAGACAGTCATGGGATTTATGGATGGATATTACATTAAAACTATAGCCAAAACTATCACTATCTTCTGGTTTTCAAGCACGTCTCATTATTGCAATATCATTGGTGTTGTTCCTGTCCCGATAATTAACGTGCTGTAGTGTCAGCCGGTTGGTCCGAGGACTTTAGTTCTGAACTGATGGTACATCGAGATTCACTCAGTAAGGTATATAAAGAGTAGCCGGCCCCGTGGTGGAGGGTAGCGTGCCTGCCTCTTACCCGAGGCCTCGGGTTCGATTCCCGGCCAGGCAAGGGATTTTTACCTGGATCTGGAGGCTGGTTCGAGGTCCACTCAGCCTACGTGATTATAATTGAGGAGCTATCTGACGGCGAGATAGCGGCCCAGGTCTCAAGAGCCAAGAATAACGGCCGAGAGGATTCGTCGTACTGACCACACCACCTCGTAATCTTCAGGCCTTCGGTCTGTGCAGCGATCGCTTGGTAGGCCAAGGCCCAACAAGGGCTGTAGTGCCATGGGATTTGGTTTGGTTTTAAATAAAAAGTAAACTTGTGCAGCTCTTTTAAAGCACACTCCAATTGAGGTGAGCTGCATGCACTTTAACCACGTATCAGCCTTCCTACCAATCTTAAATTTCTGCAGATACCGGTAATCGAACCGGGTTTCGGACGTCAGTTAATAGAGCTATCCGTTAAGCTACGGGGTGGACACTCAGTCTGGTGAGGATCTGTCGGATGTGAGGGGCAATGAGGTTAGTCAAGCAATGTGGTCGAGGAAGTCCTTGGGCTCACAGCGTGTTATTTCAGTATCTGTCTAGGCAGTAGGAACTATGTTTGGTTATCTTGTACCCTAAAAATATATTATTTGAAGAACCAATCTCTCACCCGATTGAAAAATTCATCATCATCATCATCATCTGTTTACCCTCCAGGTTCGGCTTTTTCCTTCGGACTCAGCGAGGGATCCCACCTCTACCGCCTCAAGGGCAGTGTCCTGGAGCTTCAGACACTTGGTCGGGGATACAACTGGGGAGAATGACCAGTACCTCGCCCAGGCGGCCTCACCTACTATGCTGAACAGGGGCCTTGTGGAGGGATGGGAAGATTGGAAGGGATAGGCAAGGAAGAGGGAAGGAAGCGGCCGTGGCCTTAAGTTGGGTACCATCCCGGCATTCGCCTGGAGGAGAAGTGGGAAACCACGGAAAACCACTTCCAGGATGGCGGAGGTGGGAATCGAACCCACCTCTACTCAGTTGACCTCCCGAGGCTGAGTGGACCCAGTTCCAGCCCTCGTACCACTTTTCAAATTTCGTGGCAGAGCCGGGAATCGAACCCGGACCTCCGGGGGGTGGCAGCTAATCACACTAACCACTACACCACAGAGGCGGACCGATTGAAAAATGAACAAACAAAATAAATGTCAGTCGTAAGAAACTTAAAGTGTTAAATTTATACCTGCGTTATTTCGTGTCCTGTCTGGTTCCAGTGGCTGGTGATCGATAAACTCATCGAAGAGACACTTTCAATAAGCATTGTGGTCGAGAAGATAAATAGTAGCACAGCGACCATTATTTGGCGCTCCATCTCAACCTGAAACAGAATTGAAACCAGTGTCAACTTTGCAAACACAGTGTTTTGTTACTGTTTTGAAGGGCGTACAGGCCTTCAGTCTGTGCAGCGATCGCTTGGTAGGCCAAGGCCCAACAAGGGCTGTAGTGCCAGTCGCAAGAGCCCATTGAAAGGGGGCTCCCCATGGCACTCAAACCGGGAGCGTAGTTTGGAGACATTTGGGCCAGCTAGAAGTTGAGTTGATCGGGCGAGTTGCCCGGATGTCAGAGGCACGCGGCTGTGAGCTTGCATCCGGGAGATCGTGGGTTCGAATCCCACTGTTGGCAGCCCTGAAGATGGTTTTCCGTGGTTTCGTACTTTCTCACCAGGCAAATGCTGGGGCTGTACCCTAATTAATGCCACGCCTGCTTCCTTCCAACTCCTAGGCCTTTCGTATCCCATCGTCGCCATAAGTCCTATCTGTGTAGGTGCGATGTAAAGCAACTAGCATAAAAACGTAGTTGAGTTGAACATACTCCCTATCCCACTTCCTTTGGTGAACTGTTGTTTTCTTCTGAAGCCAGCGGTATCAAGTCTCCGAAGCATAGAGGATCTTTCATTTTCACCCGTTCGTGATCCTTGTCTTTTGCCGGTGCTGACTTTCTCCAAAGGTTCGAAACTCTTCCATTCCCCACTGCAACCTCCGTAGTATTAAGACTGGTAGGTGTTCGGTAAGAATTCACGAGCATTACATGTGCAAATAGACGATGAGCCGGGCCGATGACCTTCGACGTTAGGCCCCTTTAAAAAACAAGCATCATCACAAGACGATGAGCCAGTACAGCTGGTAGCGCAGTTCAAGTACTTTGGCCAGATTACCACAGAAAATTTACAATACCATCACGTTAGGTACATAATAGGTTTGTGATTAGAAGCAACAGAGGATGAATCAGTATGGGTTTCACAGTACGGTACCCGTGATTAGTACCACTATATGCGGAACCCACGGGCTTACGTTGCCTGTGATTAGTACCCACTATGTGAGCAACATCATGGGTTTGCGTTGCCTATGATTAGTACCCACTGTGTGAGGAACATCATGAGTCTGCGTTACCTGTGCGTATTACATTACCTGTGAGTAGTACCATAATGTGTGGAAAACCGTAAGTCTACGTTACTCATGTTTAGTACCGCTACATGAGAAATACCATGGTTCTTTCCTAACGATAATTACCATTATGAGGAGCCGTTGACCTTGATTTTGGACCCCTTTAGACAACAAGCATGGTCGATTCAGGATTGTGCTTTGGAAGCAGTCCGTTGGTCGGTATATATTATTGTTTTGAGATCGTTTTTGGGAAGGGTCGAATCCACTAATTGTTTTAAGTTCATAATTATTTATCATTGTCGTTTTTTATTCAAGTCAGTGGATTAATTTTGGAATTATTTTTAACTTTTAAAAATGCGAGCTGGATCCGCTGATTATTTTAAATTCATATTCATTCATTCTTTATCATCACGTTTTGAATTCTGGTCAATGGATGTGGTTTGGACTTTTAAATTGTCATTGCATGTACCATTAGCGGCCGATGACCTAGATCTTAGGCCCCTTTGAACAACAAGCATCATCATCATCACCAAGAAATTAGTATTTGAGTATCTATGACAAAGCAAGCATTCCTCTTGCCCTCAGATTACGTACACGAATAATGGATGCGTATGTT
Source organism: Anabrus simplex (assembly GCF_040414725.1). Lineage (NCBI taxonomy): Eukaryota > Metazoa > Arthropoda > Insecta > Orthoptera > Tettigoniidae > Anabrus > Anabrus simplex. Next base: position 31,736,400 of record NC_090271.1, read on the forward strand.
TGTTCTGCTGCGTTGCACTCTACAGAAACCTGGAGGTTGAAAGATTTCGAGATATGCTGTTGGCGCCGGACGCTGAAAGTTATTAAAAGAAGAAAATGACAAATGCTAAGGTGTTAGAAAACGTACAAGAGAGAAGGTAGCCTCTGAATCAAATTGGGAAGAAGAACTCATGTCGATAGGCCCTAGGCTTCGTCATGACTGAAGTTAGCGTATGACTTTTAATGCTAGGGGTGTACGAGGGCAGGTTCGGCTCGCCTGTTGCAGATCTCTTATATGACGCCCATGCGCGGCATGCATATAATGATGATGATGCTGATGATGAAGGGAGAGGGCGGAACCCCGCTGTCAGCTCTTAGCCTACTTCTGTCGTATAACATCAAGGGGTCAGCTCAAGGCTTAACTTCCCCTTTTAAAGGACGAATCACGATAAACATCATCGTATTCTCTCACTTCGTACGAGCATTTCTGATGGGGGAGATGAGGGTTCGCTCCAATCTGAGTTTCGTCTTGACGATGAAGGAGGTGTCCTTCCAGATACGAATGAGTCAGCTTTGCTGTACAATTTCTCACCACTGTCATGCGCCTGCGGATTTCAGGCTCGCAGTCATCAGTGTCAGCGACTCGTCGGCGGATGAAGAGTTGGTCTCAGCCCACAAGTGGACACGTCTAGTGCGTGGTCCGACAGCTCTGCACTCCGACCGGCCAACTGAGCTGAGGAGGCGTGGCCACTGCTTTACCATGGCTCTACATCTTTGAATTCGGGAGACGGAGAGGGCCTGGTCTCCACCGTCGACTGTCCTGGAAATAGTTTTTCCGCGGTTTTCCATTCTCCTGCACTAAGGCGAATGTCGGGACAGTTCCTAGTATAGGCCACGGCCGTCAATCCTCCCAACTTCACAGAACATCTCCTTCTCCGATGTAAATCTCCCGGCCTGAGAAACGGCGTCACCGTCTAGAAGGCCCGCCTCCCCCTTCAGGGGAGAAAGGAAAACATTTAGTAGTAGTAGTTAGCGACGGCAGACCCCAGGTATTCAAGGCTGTTGCCGGTCCAACACCCAGCGACTCTTCAGATTTACGATCATCATGCTGGTCTTCGAATGGTTGCCGGACAATTGCAGTCACGGACATTTGCTGTCACTGCAGCAGATAAAAATGTTGATCTGCAAGGAGCGAGAAGGAGCTCAGACAGGTAAGCGAGGATACCCATAGATTAAGCTAATGAGGCTCAACCCTGCTGTAGTGACTACAAATGTCCGTGATTTTGTGATGACTGCAAATGTCCGGACACCCTTCGAATTGTTGGTTTTGATTTCGTACACTCTGCTCCGTCCGCCTCTGTGGTGTAGTGGTTAGTGTGATTAGCTGCCACCCCCGGAGGCCCGGGTTCAATTAACGACTCTGCCATGAAATTTGAAAAGTGGTACGAGGGCTGGGACGGAGTCACTCAGCCTCGGGAGGTCAACTGAGTAGAGGTGGGTTCGATTCCCGCCTCAGCCATCCTCCAAGTGGTTTTCCTGGTTTCCCACTTCTCCGCCAGGCAAATGCCGGGATGGTACCTAACTGAAGGCTCCTTGTCTATCCCTTCCAATCTTTCCATCCCCCGCAAGGCCCCTGTTCAACATAGCATGTGAGGCCGCCTGGGCGATGTACTGGTCATCCTCCCCAGTTGTATCCCGACCCAGAGTCTGAAGCTCCAGGACACTGCACTTGAGGTGAACGAGGTGGGATTCCTCGCTGAGTCCGAGGGCAAAACCGAGCCTGGAGGGTAAACGGATTAAGAAAGAGAGAAAGAGACTCTGCTCCGATCATCTAATCTCCGCAAGACCGTCTCTAGTCCATGTTTACCTTTGTCTATTAGCAGAATGTCATCAGCGTATTGTAAATTGCCGAGCTGAGTGGCTCAGACAGTTGAGGCGCTGGCCTTCTGACCCCAACTGGCAGGTTCGATCCTGGCTCAGTCCGGTGGTATTTGAAGGTGCTCAAATACGTCAGCTTCGTGTCGGTGGATTTACTGGCACCTAAAATAACTCCTGGGGGACTAAATCTGGCACCTCGGCTTTTCCAAAAACCGTACGGTATAAGTAGTTAGTGAGACGTAAAGCAAATAACGTTATTATTATTATTATTATTATTATTATTATTATTATTATTATTATTATTATTATTATTATTATTATTATTATTATTATTATTATTATTATTACTAGCTGATCTACCCGTGCTTCGGTACGGGATTCTCAGAAAGACTGACTGTGTGGTTTTCCTAACTGAAATCAACATAGGTCATTACAAAAACGTAAGTATGAATGTAGCGATTAAAATCAATGTTATATAAAATACTCGATCAAATGGAAAGCCGCACGTTTTATCACTTTTCACGAACAGTAATATGGTGCCAATCTAATAGTCCAAAGTTCCAGAGCTGGGATGACCAGGCCGCAGATTGCCATGAACACTCATCTGCCAGTATTCCGCTAAATATGCACACTGTTCATTCCAATCAGTGCCTCAGAGTAGGGATTGAATAGCCCGAATGTTATGATGATCCAGTGTGTTACGTACCAGTAGTATCAGAAAATTTATAAACCAGGAGAATGGCATGCTAAAGAATAAAGTTATCTAACTCCCCAGCTACTTCCCATCAATATTCAGGCAGGCTGTTACACTCTGTACGACTGGGCGAGTTGACCGTGTGGTTAGCGGTGCGCAGCTGTGAGCTTGCATCCGAGAGATAGTGGATTCGAACCCCATTGTCGGCAGCGCTGAAGATGGTATTCCGTGGTTTCCCACTTTCACACCAGTCAAATGCTGGGCCTGTACCTTAATTAAGGCCTAAGGCACTCCTGACCCTTTCCTATCCCATCGTCGCCATAAAACCTATCTATGTCGGTGCGAGTAAATCAAATAAAAATACTCTGTACGCAGCAGTAATCCTATCTACCGGAGATGAGGGGCAACAGAAGACGCAAAGGACATCACGACAAACAATGGTCAATGTAATATTATTGTTGATCATTGTTATGACCTTTCTATATTGTAGGCCTTCACATTTATTTTTCTTTCGACTCTGTGATTTGTAAAATAATTTATGCCGTAAACTGTAGTTTCTTATTCTCCGACTTTACATACCGATTTTCATTAAATACTGTTTACCCATTTTCCCGTTACTCGGCGCTGATATAGACTTAGTAACAAAAATCAAAATTCATGAATATCTTTGTGATCATAGCCAGTACGGTAACAATGTATAAGACATTAATAATAGGAAATGTAATATTATATAACCTTAGTTATGTAGCATTCATCGATTACACCTCTAATTTGAGAATTAAATTTTAGGCCTTCCCCTAAACTACCATTTTTCTCCGCGTGAATACAATTATTGATAGCCTAGATTGTAGCAACTTATTCCCCAACTTTGCATATCCATTTTATTTAAAATACGACCACTAATAACATAAATAGTTGAGAATTCAATTTTAGGCCTTCCCCTAAACTACCATTTCGCTTAGCGTGAGTAAAATGATTTATAGCCTAGATTGTAGAGGCTTATCCCCCGACTTCACATACCGATTTTCATTAAATTCTCTTCAACCGTTTTCTCGTGATGCGTGTACAGACAGACAGACAGACAGACAGACAGACAGACAGACAGACAGACAGACAGACAGACAGACAGACAGACAGACAGACAGACAGACAGACAGACAGACAGACAGACAGACAGAAATTACGGAAAAGTAAAAAGTGCATTTTCTTGTTACTATGGACATGACTGATACAGAAATACCATTATTTTCAAATTCTGAGCAATGTACAGACAAAACTCTTATTTTATATATATAGATTATAGTAATTTATCGTAAATTGTTAGTCCGACTCCTTGGCTGAATGGTCAGCGTTGAGGGCTTCGGTTCAGAGGATCCCGTGTTTGATTCCCGGCCGGGTCGGGGATTTTAATCTCGCCCGATTAATTCTTCTGGCTCGGGGAGTGGGTGTTTGTGTTTATCCCAATAATTTCCTCTTCATATTCATACAACACAATTCACTACTAACCACCACAGAAACTCGCAATAGTGGTTACATCCCTCCATATAGGGTTTGCGTCAGGAAGGGCATCCGGCCGTAAAACAGGGCCAAATCCACATGTACTACACAGTTCGCACCCGCGACCCCACAGGTGATGGAAAAGCGGTAGAGAAAGAAGAAGAAGATCGTAAATTGTTAATCTTGTTGTGACGAACTGGGATGCCGCTCTTCCGGTCTTCGAGGATGTGCTCATTGTAGAAATTGCCTCACTCCACCACCAGTTGAGAAGATGCAGCGATTAACGAGTACCTAGGCATAATCCATTTGATCTACTTACAGGATAATACAATTTAGCTTTCACCCATAAATAAGCATCAACATTAATTTCAGCTTGTTTAATTATAACTGTTATAGTAATACGGTAAATCAGCGTGTTAGAATGTTCCTGTAATATCGTTCAAAATGGCAAGAATGTTGCATATCCAATTAAAATTTCAAGTGTATTACATCATTATTATGGCACTTATATACCTAATTAGTTTAACAAATATATCAACATTACACATTTAATAAGGAATGACAGTGCGAACACTTTTCTTTTATGTAAATAGTAAATAAAGGAGAAAAAAGAGGCAAAGTCATTTCCTTCCAGGTCACGAAGGCCCTTGGAGGGGTGGAAGGTAAAGAATACCACTATCCGTAACCTAGACACTTGATGGTGTAGTGTGTTTGGTTCTATGCCCGATCACCGTACCCTCCGCGAAGCAACCTGGTTACTCATTTTTGGTGCAGACTGCGTGAGACTCAGGTTCATTTTTTACCTGAATCGCATTACAAATTTAAAATATCATTCTGCATGGATATACTGCACAACGTCTATCCACGTACACATCTCTCGGTGGCTTTTTCCCCTGTGTTTTATCATTCCCGCCTAATGTTCCTCAGAATTTGTTTTTCACATCCCTCTACATCTTTCATATAAACGATCTAGGGTACGTAGCTGCACGATACATAACTGCTATTTATGACCGCCGCTACTTCTGGGTGGGAGTGGTAGAATACATCCTAGACATCCCCTGCTAGTCATAAAAAACGACTAAAAGGGTAACCAGGGGCTCTCAAATTGAGAGCATGCGTTAGGAACCACGGCTATGCGAGCTTAGTTTGGCATCGCTTCTACTTACTTGTACCGGTGTCCTTATTTTCCTATCTGACCTCGCTTGTTGCACACTCGTTATTGTTCTTTTCCGACTCAGACGGTATTAGGTCTGCGAGGCCTTCACGCCCTTCATGATCCTTTCCTTTCTCCATTCCTCGAAGTGTTAGTTGGACCTCATTCATTTTCCTTCTGATTTGAGGATGCTTGCCCAGTTGTTTTTCCTCTTAAAACAATAATCATCACCACCGCCACTTTACGGCCTCCATGCTCTTGATCATTCATGCAACATTTATTCAGGAGATTCCAAATTCAAACCATCAAAATATCCTACATACATCGTATTCTACAACCTTAGCGCTAGAAGTAGGGCAATGTATGTTCTAAATCACTGGCGTCAACATTTTTGTGCTGATTCATCGTCAGAGGTCATTGAACCCCAGTAGTGTACCTAGGGGGCTCTGACCCGTGGTCATTGATCCCAAGGTGAGAAGTAGGGCAATGGGGATTCGAGGAATTTGTGTAGGAGAGCAAGCCTAACCTCACGGTCACAACCTTGCAGGGGCCTAACCTCACAGGGCCTAGTTTTACAGCCAGATGTCTTTCCCGGTGCCATCTTCGAGGGGGTCTAACCTCGCAGGGCCTAGTTTTACGGCCAGATTCCTTTCCTAACCTCACAGGGCCTAGTTTCACGACCAGATGCCCTTCCTAATCTCACAGGGCCTAGTGCCCTTCCTGACGCAATATTCGAGGACCTAACCTAACAGGGCCTAGTCCTACGGCCAGATGCCCTTCCTGGCACCATCTTGGAGAGGTCTAACCTCACAGGTGGGGGCGGTAAAATAATACACACGGTATCCCCTTCCTGTCGTAAGAGGCGACTAAAACGGCCCCAAGGGCTCTGAACTTTGGAGCGTGGGTTGGTGACCACGGGGCTTTTAGGTGAGTCCTGGCATTATTTCACTTACCTGTGCAAGGATCCTCACTTTGATCTCTCCTATCCGACTTCTCAAAGTCAACTCTTGTTCTTTTCCGACCCCGACGCTATTAGGTTTGCGAGGGCTAGGGAGTACTTCATTTTACGTCCTTCGTGGCCCTTGCCTTTCTTTGGCCGATATCTTCATCTCTCAAAGTGTCGGAACCCTTCCCTTTCTTCTCTCTGATTAGTGTTATATAGAGGATGGTTGCCTCGTTGTACATCCTCTTAAAACAGTAATCACCACCACCACCCCCACCACGATCACTGGGCCTAGTTTTAAGGTCAGATATTCTTCTCTCATCACAGACGCCATTTTGGAGTGGCCTAACTAAACAGTCGCAATTTTGGGGCCCAGTCTTATGGTCAGATTCTCTTCCCTCCGCACAGGCGCCATTTTGGAGGGGCCTAACCACGCGGTCAACATCTTGGGCCCAGTTTTACGGTCAGATACCCTTCCCTATTCACAGACCCCATTTTAGAGGGATCTACGCAGATTTACGCAAGATGACTTTCACGGCGCCATCTTGGCGGGGCCTAACCTCACAGTGCGTAGTTTTACGACCAGATGCCCTTCCCACCTCACAGGGCGTAGTTTTACGACCAGATGCCATTCCTAACCTCACAGGGCGTAGTTTTATGGCCAGATGACATTCTCGATGCTATCATGGAAGGGCCTAACCTCACAGGGCCTAGTTTTACTGCCAGATACCATTCCCTGTGAGATATGCGCAAGGAAAGGCAAACTCTCAAAGTTTAGTTGCGTTTAGATTTCATTCCACGTGGTTTCATTTTCAGCCGTTGCGAGAGCGCAAGAAGCGAGTAAAGAAAATGGCTGCGGATGGAGAGCAGAAGTCGTTCTGTGTGCTTGATTACCATGTAAACAAGTCCGTGATTAGTTTTCAACGGCATTTCTGTACCAGGTATGGAAGAGACCCACCTACTGGAAAAGCCACTCGTGCGTGGTATGCAAAATTCCGAGACACGGGCTGCATCTGTAACCGAAAGTCGACTGGCCGTCATTCGAAGTAGTATAATGCAGGGATTCTGCGGCCTCCTCCCGCGGGAAATTTGAATTTTGGCGGGAGATTTGAATTTGTAAACAAAGCCACGTGCTTTTTGACAGCTGTCATCGACAACAACGCATCGCTAACCTCACTGCTGCCATCTTGACGGGCCTAAACCTCAGTAGTGCCAACTTAACCTAACTAGCGTGAGGTAAACAAAGCCACGTGTTTTTTTGACAGCCACGTGCTTTTTGACAGACAACAACGCATCGCTAACCTCAGTACTGCCATCTTGACGGACCTAAACCTTAGTGGTACCAACTTAACCTAACTAGCGTGTGGTAAACAAAGCCACGTGCTTTTTGACAGCCACGTGCTTTTTTGACAGCTGTCAACCGCCATCTTTAATCACGTGCTGCCCTCTTTAGCTACTTACCTTTGAAATGTGGTGGCGGTAAATTCCACGTGCTTTACAAACCCATGTGATTTTCTGACAGCTGTCATCCGCCATCTTTAATCCAGAGAGAACAGTGCTGCCCTCTATGTGGTGGCGGCAAATTCCACGTGCTCTTGTTTGGAAACAAATCAACATGCTTTTTTGACAGCTGTCAACCGCCATCTTTAATCACCGTGCTGCCCTCTTTAGCTACTTACCTTTGACAGCTGTCATCCGCCATCTTTAATCCAGAGAGATACGTCACAGCAGTCATCCGCCATCTTGCATCCGAAACCTCAGTGCTGCACTCTTTAGCTGAAATGTAGTGGCGGCAAATTCTTTATGCTCTTGTTTGGAAACAAAGCCACGTGCAGGTATCATCCGCCATCTTTAATCTAGAGAGCACAGTGCTGCCCTCTTTAGCTACTTACCTTTGAAATGTGGTACGTCACAGCTGTCATCCGCCATCTTACATCGCAAACCTCAGTGCTGCACTCTTTAGCTAGATACCTTTGAAATGTAGTGGTGGCAAATTCCACGTGCTCTTGTTTGGAAACAAAGCCACGTGCAGCTGTCATCCGCCATCTTTAATCCACAGAGCACCGTGCTGCCCTCTTTAGCTACTTACCTTTGAAATGTGGTACGTCACAGCTGTCATCCGCCATCTTGCACCGCAAACCTCAGTGCTGCACTCTTTAGCTAGATACCTCTGAAATGTAGTGGCGGCAAATTCTTTATGCTCATGTTTGGAAACAACCTATGCGCTTTTTTTGTCAGCTATCATCCGCCATCTTTAATCTAGAGAGCGCCGTGCTGCCCTCTATGTGGTGGTGGTAAATTCTACACGCTTTACAAACCCATGTGCTTTTCTGACAGCTGTCAACCGCTAGAGAGCACCGTGCTGCCCTCTTTATGCCGGTGATAAATTCCACGTGCTTTTTGACAGCTGTCATCCGCCATCTTGCATCACAAACCTCAGTGCTGTACTCTTTAGCTAGATACCTTTGAAATGTGGTGGCTGTAAATTCCACGTGCTCTTGTTTAGTAAACAAAGCCACGTGCTTTTTTGACAGCTGTCGTCCGCCATCTTACATCGCAAACCTCAGTGCTACACTCTTTAGTTGAAAAATGGTGGCGGATAATTTAAAAAGAAAAATTCTACAGCAGCCATCTCTCGACGCTAATTGCACAAGATGGTGGCTATAATGACTCCTTAAAGGTGCTTATGCGAGATGATCGCTACAGATAGTTTCTTATGAGACGCCCTTGGGATGCTTGCGCAAGATGGCGGTTATACAAGGCTCCTTATGAGACACCCTAGGGATGCTTGCGCAAGATGAAGGTTGCTCTTATGAGGCGGCTTAAGGATCCTTGCACAAGATGCCTAGACACGCCCTAAGGATGCTTGCGCAAGATGGCGGACGCAAGATGGCGGCTATACATAGCTCCTTATGAGACAGCCAGTACTCGATACAACATGTGATCAGAACATTGATTGATGTGTTCAGAACACAAAATAAGTGATCAAGACTAGAATCGAACACTGTACTCGAAGTCGTTAACTTCAACATGTGATTAAAACATTGCTTGGTGTGTTCAGAACACTACATAAGTAGAATCGAACGCTGTACAACATGTTAGGGGATACCTTTGTGCTAAGAAGATCAGATCGAAACATAATAAGACTAGAATCGAACACTGCACTCGATGTCGTTAACCTTAACATGTGAACAGAACACTGATTGATGTGTTCAGATCACTAAACAAGTAGAACCGAACACTGTACAACATGTTAGGGGATACCATTGTTCTAAGAAAATTAGATTGAAACATAACAAGACTAGAATCGAACACTGCACTCGATGTCGTTAACCTTAACTTGCGAACAGAACATTCATTGATGTGTTCAGATCACTAAGCAAGTAGAACCGAACACTGTACAACATGTTAGGGGATACCTTTGTTCTAAGAAAATTAGATTGAAACATAACAAGACTAGAATCGAACACTGCACTCGATGTCGTTAACCTTAACATGTGATCAGAACATTGAGTGATGTGTTCAGATCACTAAACAAGTAGAACCGAACACTGTACAACATGTTAGGGGATACCTTTGTTCTAAGAAGATCAGATTGAAACATAACAAGACTAGAATTGAACACTGCACTCGATACAACATGTGATCAGAACATTGATTGATGTGTTCAGATCACTAAACAAGTAGAACCGGACACTGTACAACATGTTAGGGGATACCTTTGTTCTAAGAAAATTAGATTGAAACATAACAAGACTAGAATCGAACACTGCACTCGATGTCGTTAACCTTAACATGTGATCAGAACATTGATTGATGTGTTCAGATCACTAAACAAGTAGAACCGAACACTGTACAACATGTTAGGGGGTACCTTTGTTCTAAGAAGATCAGATTGAAACATAACAAGACTAGAATTGAACACTGCACTCGATACAACAGGTGATCAGAACATTGATTGATGTGTTCAGATCACTAAACAAGTAGAACCGAACACTGTACAACATGTTAGGGGATACTTTGTTCTAAGAAGATCAGATTGAAACATAACAAGACTAGAATTGAACACTGCACTCGATACAACATGTGATCAGAACATTGATTGATGTGTTCAGATCACTAAACAAGTAGAAGCGAACACTGTACAACATGTTAGGGGATACCTTTGTTCTAAGAAAATTAGATTGAAACATAACAAGACTAGAATCGAACACTGCACTCGATGTCGTTAACCTTAACATGTGATGCGATACAACATGTTAGGGGATACCTTTGTTCTAATAAAATTAGATTGAAGCATAGCAAGACTAGAATCGAACACTGTAAGAACATTGTTTGATGTGTTCAGAGCAAAAGTACAACTTCAATGATTTACCTAGTGTAAAACACACACTGTGCACATATCGCATAGCTATCTCGCCTATCACTTGCCTAGTATGAAAATCAAAAACACACTGTGCACATATCGCATAGCTAACTCGGCAACACTTCAAATGATTTGCTTAGTACGAAAATAAAAAATCTATACCGCGTAGCTAACTCGTTCATCGCACTGCTAAGACGCTTAGTAATTTCAAATACACTGATATATGTCATACGAAAATCAAGAAAGCACACTGCGTAGCGAACTCGCTCGGGTCACTGGCTTAGTAATTGCAAGACGACTAGAACACTGATACACACACGGATAAGAATGTTGCGAGATACTATATACTTACATGTTAAAAAAATATTGGGGGTGAAAGATCATAAATTATATGTACACATGTTGTCTCCTCCAAGTTGTAAGACGAAATAGACGCAGTACTGCGAGTTTCCGCTCTAGCTGGCGAACGGAAGTAGCGTGATATCTCAGCAAAAAAAAAAAAAATAAAAAAAAATGCGTGAGCTTGCATACATGCAAGTCAGACACAATGATGGATACCGCGATTCAAATCCTGGCAACTTGTGCCGTCAGGAAGGGCATCCGGCGAGCATCTAGCTGTAAATCCCCGATTCTCATGTTAGAAAGGGCAACTTGTTGTAAAACATTCTTAATCCCAGTTCTTTGACGTCAGGAAGGGCAACCGGTCGAAAACAATAGTGTATGATGTAAGAGGCTAGATACTGCTAGTTTTGCGTCAGGAAGGGCAACTAGTCTTAAAACAAATTCTTGCGATTTAAAATCTTAGTTTTGCGTCAGCAAGGGCATCCGGCTGTAAAACAATAGTTCATGATACAGCGATTTAAAATCTAAGAAGAGCATCTAGCTGTAAATCCCCGATTCTCGTGTTAGAAGTTGAAAAACAGATTCTTAATCTGAGTTCTGTGACGTCAGGAAGGGCAACAGTTCGAAAACAATAGTGTATGATGTAAGAGGCTAGATACTGCCAGTTTTGCGTCAGGAAGGGCAACTAATCTTAAAACAAATTCTTGCGATTTAAAATCTTAGTTTTGCGTCAGGAAGGGCATCCGGCTGTAAAATAATAGTTCGTGATACAGTAATTTAAAATCTAAGAAGTGCATCTAGCTGTAAAACCCCGATTCTCGTGTTAGAAGTTGTAAAAGAGATTCTCAATCCGAGTTCTTTGACGTCAGGAAGAGCAACCGGTCGAAAACAATAGTGTATGATGTAAGAGGCTAGATACTGCCATTTTTGCGTCAGGAAGGGCAACTAGTCTTAAAACAAATTCTTGCGATTTAAAATCTTAGTTTTGCGTCAGGAAGGGCATCCGGCTGTAAAACAGTAGTTCGTGATACAGCGATTTAAAATCTAAGAAGAGCATCTAGCTGTAAAACCCCGATTCTCGTGTTAGAAGTTGTAAAACAGATACTTAATCTGAGTTCTTCGACGTCAGGAAGGGCAACCGGTCGAAAACAATAGTGTATGATGTAAGAGGCTAGATACTGCTGCGATTTCAAATCTTAGTTATGCGTCAGGAAGGGCATCCGGCTGTAAACAATAGTTCACGATACAGCGATTTAAAATCTAAGAAGTGCATCTAGCTGTAAAACCCCGATTCTCGTGTTAGAAGTTGTAAAAGAGATTCTTAATCCAAGTTCTTTGACGTCAAGAAGGGCAACCGGTCGAAAACAATAGCGTATGATGTAAGAGGCTAGATACTGCCAGTTTTGCATCAGGAAGGGCAACTAGTCTTAAAACAAATTCTTGCGATTTAAAATCTTAGTTTTGCGTCAGGAAGGGCATCCGGCTGTAAAACAATAGTTCGTGATACAGCGATTTAAAATCTAAGAAGTGCATCTAGCTGTAAAACCCCGATTCTCTTGTTAGAAGTTGTAAAACAGATTCTTAATCTGAGTTCTTTGACGTCAGGAAGGGCAACCGGTCGAAAACAATAGTGTATGATGTAAGAGGCTAGATACTGCTGCGATTTAAAATCTTAGTTATGCGTCAGGAAGGGCATCCGGCTGTAAACAATAGTTCACGATACAGCGATTTAAAATCTAAGAAGTGCATCTAGCTGTAAAACCCCGATTCTCGTGTTAGAAGTTATATAAGAGATTCTTAATCCAAGTTCATTGACGTCTGGAAGGGCAACCGGTCGAAAACAATAGTGTATGATGTAAGAGGCTAGATACTGCCAGTTTTGCATCAGGAAGGGCAACTAGTCTTAAAACAAATTCTTGCGATTTAAAATCTTAGTTTTGCGTCAGGAAGGGCATCCGGCTGTAAAACAATAGTTCGTGATACAGCGATTTAAAATCTAAGAAGTGCATCTAGCTGTAAATCCCCGATTCTCGTGTTAAAAAAAAAGCATCTAGTTGTAAAAGAGATTCTTAATCCAAGTTCTTTGACGTCAGGAAGGGCAACCGGTCGAAAACAATAGTGTATGATGTAAGAGGCTAGATACTGCTTTTTAAAATCCTAGAAGGCTATCCTGTTGTAAAACGGATTCTTGTGATTTAAAATCTCGCGTCAGGAAGGGCAACCGGTCGTAAAACGAATTCTTGCGATTTAAAACTCATGCGTCAGGAGGAGGCACTCGGCTTTAAAACATATTTTTAATCACGGTCCTGCTAAGTTAGGAACCACATCTAGCTGTATAAACAGGAGCTTCAAACATTTACAGTTTTAAGCTTTAGGAACGGGTTATGGGTTACATTTTCTGTTCTACTACATAGAACACTATCTTTGAAGTTGTATCGGCGCAGTCATTCAGAGCGAGGTATGGAATGCATGTGTTAGCTGAAATTGTACACTCGGCTTCCGGCCACACTAACCTTGAACGAAGACACTGCATGCTGATGAGCGACTTGTAACTCACCGTGTAAGCTCCTAACATAAATTATCATGATTGTACGGAGAGGTTAAAACACACAGTGATAGCATATAGCCCCCCCCACCTCCTATCGAAAGAGCCTGCACGGCGCCAGCATGTAGGCTACTCCTGTTGAAGGAGCCTGTACAAGGTTTAACACCCCTCTATCAACAGCCCTTACTTAATACTAGCTTTTTTGCACACCCTCGAAACTGCCTAAGAATGTAATATACTACCGTAGGGAGAGGGTAAAACTCGGTGCCAGCACATAGCCTACTCCTACCGAAGAAGCCTGCACACAGCTTAACGCCTCCATCCCACAAATGAATCACCCTCAACACTCTTGTACTCACAATCAGTTTCGGGGAAGCCTGCACAAGGTTTAACACCCCCATCAACAGCCCTTACTTAATGCTGGCTTTTTGCACGCCCTCAGCCTGCACACAGCTTATCACCTCCATCCGACAGATGAATCACTATCAAGATCTTGTACTCACAATCATTTTCGAAGGAGTCTGCACAAGGTTCAACGTCCCCATCAACAGCCCTTACTTAATGCTGGCTCTTTGCACGCCCTCGAAACTACCTGAGAATGTAATACACAAGAGTAGGATCACCCCCATCCGACAAATGAATCACCCTCAACACGAGTTTTACAGCTAGATGCACTTCTTAGATTTTAAATCGCTGTATCGTGAACTATTGTTTTACAGCCGGATGCCCTTCCTGACGCAAAACTAAGATTTTAAATCGCAGGAATTTGTTTTAAGACTAGTTGCCCTTCCTGACGCAAAACTAGCAGTATCTAACCTCTTACATCATACACTATTGTATTCGACCGGTTGCCCTTCCTGACGTCAAAGAACTCGGATTAAGAATCTATTTTACAACTTCTAACACGAGAATCGGGGTTTTACAGCTGGATGCTCTTCTTAGATTTTAAATCGCTGTATCACGAACTATTGTTTTACAGCCGGATGCCCTTCCTGACGCAAAACTAAGATTTTAAATCGCAAGAATTTGTTTTAAGACTAGTTGCCCTTCCTGACGCAAAACTAGCAGTATCTAACCCCTTACATCATACACTATTGTTTTCGACCGGTTGCCCTTCCTGACGTCAAAGAACTCAGATTAAGAATCTCTTTTACAACTTCTAACACGAGAATCGGGGTTTTACAGCTAGATGCTCTTCTTAGATTTTAAATCACTGTATCACGAACTATTGTTTTACAGCCGGATGCCCTTCCTGACGCAAAACTAAAATTTTAAATCGCAAGAATTTGTTTTAAGACTATTTGCCCTTCCTGACGCAAAACTGGCAGTATCTAGCCTCTTACATCATACACTATTGTTTTCGACCGGTTGCCCTTCCTGACGTCAAAGAACTTGGATTAAGAATCTCTTTTACAACTTCTAACACGAGAATCGGTGTTTTACAACTAGATGCACTTCTTAGATTTTAAATCGCTGTATCGTGAACTATTGTTTTACAGCCGGATGCCCTTCCTGACGCAAAGCTAAGATTTTAAATCGCAAGAATTTGTTTTAAGACTAGTTGCCCTTCCTGACGCAAAACTAGCAGTATCTAACCTCTTACATCATACACTATTGTTTTCGACCGGTTGCCCTTCCTGACGTCAAAGAACTCGGATTAAGAATCTGTTTTACAACTTCTAACACGAGAATCGGGGTTTTACATCTAGATGCTCTTCGTAAATTTTAAATCACTGTATCACGAACTATTGTTTTACAGCCGGATGCCCTTGCTGACGCAAAACTAAGATTTTAAATCGCAAGAATTTGTTTTAAGACTAGTTGCCCTTCCTGACGCAAAACTGGCAGTATCTAGCCTCTTACATCATACACTATTGTTTTCGACCGGTTGCCCTTCCTGACGTCAAAGAACTCAGATTAAGAATCTGTTTTTCAACTTCTAACACGAGAATCGGGGATTTACAGCTAGATGCTCTTATTAGATTTTAAATCGCTGTATCATGAACTATTGTTTTACAGCCGGATGCCCTTGCTGACGCAAAACTAAGATTTTAAATCAGAAGAATTTGTTTTAAGACTAGTTGCCCTTCCTGACGCAAAACTAGCAGTATCTAGCCTCTTACATCATACACTATTGTTTTCGACCGGTTGCCCTCCCTGACGTCAAAGAACTGGGATTAAGAATGTTTTACAACAAGTTGCCCTTTCTAACATGAGAATCGGGGATTTACAGCTAGATGCTCGCCGGATGCCCTTCCTGACGGCATAAGTTGCCAGGATTTGAATCGCGGTATCCATCATTGTGTCTGACTTGCATGTATGCAAGCTCACGCATTTTTTTTTTTGCTGAGGTATCATGCTACTTCCGTTCGCCAGCTAGAGCGGAAACTCGCAGTACTGCGTCTATTTCGTCTTACAACTTGGAGGAGACAACATGTGTACATATAATTTATGATCTTTCACCCCCAATATTTTTTTAACATGTAAGTATGTAGTATCTCGCAACATTCTTATCCGTGTGTGTATCAGTGTTCTAGTCGTCTTGCAATTACTAAGCCAGTGACCCGAGCGAGTTGGCTACGCAGTGTGCTTTCATGATTTTCGTATGACATATATCAGTGTATTTGAAATTACTAAGCGTCTTAGTAGTGCGATGAACGAGTTAGCTACGCGGTATAGATTTTTTATTTTCGTACTAAGCAAATCATTTGAAGTGTTGCCGAGTTAGCTATGCGATATGTGCACAGTGTGTTTTTGATTTTCATACTAGGCAAGTGATAGGCGAGATAGCTATGCGATATGTGCACAGTGTGTGTTTTACACTAGGTAAATCATTGAAGTTGTACTTTTGCTCTGAACACATCAAACAATGTTCTTACAGTGTTCGATTCTAGTCTTGCTATGCTTCAATCTAATTTTATTAGAACAAAGGTATCCCCTAACATGTTGTATCGCATCACATGTTAAGGTTAACGACATCGAGTGCAGTGTTCGATTCTAGTCTTGTTATGTTTCAATCTAATTTTCTTAGAACAAAGGTATCCCCTAACATGTTGTACAGTGTTCGCTTCTACTTGTTTAGTGATCTGAACACATCAATCAATGTTCTGATCACATGTTGTATCGAGTGCAGTGTTCAATTCTAGTCTTGTTATGTTTCAATCTGATCTTCTTAGAACAAAGTATCCCCTAACATGTTGTACAGTGTTCGGTTCTACTTGTTTAGTGATCTGAACACATCAATCAATGTTCTGATCACCTGTTGTATCGAGTGCAGTGTTCAATTCTAGTCTTGTTATGTTTCAATCTGATCTTCTTAGAACAAAGGTACCCCCTAACATGTTGTACAGTGTTCGGTTCTACTTGTTTAGTGATCTGAACACATCAATCAATGTTCTGATCACATGTTAAGGTTAACGACATCGAGTGCAGTGTTCGATTCTAGTCTTGTTATGTTTCAATCTAATTTTCTTAGAACAAAGGTATCCCCTAACATGTTGTACAGTGTTCGCTTCTACTTGTTTAGTGATCTGAACACATCAATCAATGTTCTGATCACATGTTGTATCGAGTGCAGTGTTCAATTCTAGTCTTGTTATGTTTCAATCTGATCTTCTTAGAACAAAGGTATCCCCTAACATGTTGTACAGTGTTCGGTTCTACTTGTTTAGTGATCTGAACACATCACTCAATGTTCTGATCACATGTTAAGGTTAACGACATCGAGTGCAGTGTTCGATTCTAGTCTTGTTATGTTTCAATCTAATTTTCTTAGAACAAAGGTATCCCCTAACATGTTGTACAGTGTTCGGTTCTACTTGCTTAGTGATCTGAACACATCAATGAATGTTCTGTTCGCAAGTTAAGGTTAACGACATCGAGTGCAGTGTTCGATTCTAGTCTTGTTATGTTTCTATGTGATCTTCTTAGAACAAAGGTATCCCCTAACATGTTGTACAGCGTTCGATTCTACTTATGTAGTGTTCTGAACACACCAAACAATGTTTTAATCACATGTTGAAGTTAACGACATCGAGTACAGTGTTCGATTCTAGTCTTGATCACTTATTTTGTGTTCTGAACACATCAATCAATGTTCTGATCACATGTTGTATCGAGTACTGGCTGTCTCATAAGGAGCTATGTATAGCCGCCATCTTGCGTCCGCCATCTTGCGCAAGCATCCTTAGGGCGTCTCTAGGCATCTTGTGCAAGGATCCGTAAGCCGCCTCATAAGAGCAACCTTCATCTTGCGCAAGCATCCCTAGGGTGTCTCATAAGGAGCCTTGTATAACCGCCATCTTGCGCAAGCATCCCAAGGGCGTCTCATAAGAATCTATCTATAGCGATCATCTCGCATAAGCACCTTTAAGGAGTCATGTATAGCCACCATCTTGTGCATTTAGCGTCGAGAGATGGCTGCTGTGGAATTTTTCTTTTCAAATTGTGAAGTGGAACTGGGAAACGATATATGTGCCAAAATCAAACATCGTGGGAAATTAAAGAAAACTATATTACGTTGAAACTAATATGTTTTACTACATTTTGACAATTTCCAGGTATCATTTAGGTTAAAAGAAAGATAATGATATAGAACAGTGTAGTACAGTCCTGCTCATTGAGACGCAGAAGTGCAACAAATGTACAGTTTTCGGGAAAGATATAAGTGCCATGCGAAATGTCTTTAGAAAGTGATACAAGTGTGAGGAGCAGGGAGCATGATATCGACAGTGACAATATTATTATGTTGAACGGAATTTATTAAAGAACATACTATACTATGCAACTGATGACAAAAATATGAGAGAGCAAAGTAGGTCTAATATCGTTCATTCATAACATTACGTAACAAAGGTTCCCAGCATTTCTCACTTACAAAGTTCTTTATAAAAGTCATAATACTTTGGATCCATATATTCCAGCATTGCCAGAAGATCTTTTTTTTTTCTCTGCTGAAATTTTGCTGCCAGAATTGGAAGGGCTGAACTTCAAAGTTAAAATATCTTGCACTTTCTTCCCTTTTTTTAGAACTTGGTGTGTTGTCCACTCTTCCATAGCATTGAATGTGCGCCTAGTTTTGATAGTCGTGGGAGTAGTGGAGGAAACCTGAATCCATGAAACCTTACTTATTTGTACCTTCGTAGTATTCAGGAACTCATCGGCCTTAGAAGCAAAATCCAGGAAGTCGCTACTTTGCATAGCTGTTACTTTGAAAGGTTTCTTAATCCTGGCCGACCTAACAATGTTATGGAGATCCTCCGGCACCATAGCTTTACACACTTTCTTACGTTTCTCGATCACACCGAAATCCCGATCACATGGCATATAACTGTGGCCACTGACAAGAAATTTCATATCTATGTACTCAAACTGCTTTTGTGTTGCTAGGTACACTAGTACCATTAAAATCATTCGATTTTTGTTTTGTCCGGCGCAGTTATCACACCACAGTGTCAGTCTCATCTTAGTATTGTTATGGGATGTGAGAACACGGAAGAGACATGAAGCAATTTCGTTGCCTCCGCGACCTGCTATACCCTCGTGCCACATGCACATGTAGCTATCACCAGTATCGCCAATATTAACACACAAATTGAAATTTGAGAGCTGCCTTGAATAGAACATAGCACTATGTGTTAAGGTTGGTGTGAAAAGAACTTGCTGCAGGTCCATGGATACACATAACATGTCACTTAAAGGCATCTGTGATGCATGTCTATCTTTGCTTAGTAAAGAAAGTGCTTTCTCAGCCTTACGTTGATGTAATTCAAGTTGCTTTTCTATTGCAGTCTTTGTAGCTGGAGAAGCTTTAAGTTGAATATGCATATGATCACAGGTACGGCATGTGTCAGTTTTAGGCTTACCAAATGACACATTCGGAAAATCGTTCTTTAAAACTCCTTGATAATACTTGTACTGCACATGGGATTCAGGATATTTGAGCTGGAATGCATGATACATGCGACTGACATTTAAATCAGCACTCAGATACAGCTTGCTACTAGCATTCCTTCCATAATAGCTCTCCTCTTTCGGAAATGACTGTATGTGCTCGCGAACGAGGTTATGGTCTTCCTCAGTATACTTCATCTTATGGATGTGAGACAAAGGGTATCTTCCTCTTTGATCATTGTAGGCGCTGTTGCCCAATTTCTTCTTCATATTCAATGTTTGTATCCTTCTGTTGGACACACCAAAAATTTCTTTAAATGTTTTCGCACATACCTGGACAAGACCGTTTCCACTCGGAACTGAATAACACATAGTCGCTTGTCGCTTGCTTTCGCTGGGATCCGAATAAGTTCCATGTCGCCTTCTAGCAATGTTCACAATGTCTATGCGATTCATGAGGTATGTTCCCTGTTGCTCATTAGAAAGCTCGTAAAATTCTAAGAAGAGTCGTTCTTTCTGCTCCTGCGACAGGTCTCGGCACTTGTATTTACACTTGCAGCTCGCCTGTAATAAGCAAATGAGGATTATAATCATGAAATCTTAATTTAGTTAAGGTGATCACGATAATCGAATTTAAATGGGAGAGAGGTTTATTGAAATTTAATTTTGTTAGCAGTCGTGAATGTATACATAACCTACATGCATGGCTGCAGGCGGAAAAAATATATCATACATACCGTAGATGGAGGCGGAAGTTTCCCTGGTTTCATTTCACCTTTGCCATTAACATAAGGACGTCCATGAATGCGACGTTCTCTGTTAACAATACGTTGTTTTGCTTTTGTCCCACCATTCGCAGCTTGCATTTTGCTAACTTTCTGCAAGTAAACAACTCGTTGGCGCGCAAACAGTTCCACAGAGCGAGCTGGCACTTGTATCACTCCCTACAACAAATGCCGTTGGACTTGTATCAGGCTCCATCTATCGGACAGAGTTTGAACTACAAAGGGTGGTTGGTTCAACTTATATCCTTTTCCATATTATTGGCGATGGCACATAGATCACTTTTAGCGAAAAAAACGCATTTTGCATTTTGTGGCACTTGTATCGTTTCCCAGTTCCACTTCACAATTATCCGCCACCATTTTTCAACTAAAGAGTGTAGCACTGAGGTTTGCGATGTAAGATGGCGGATGACAGCTGGCAAAAAGCGCGTGAGTTTGTTTACTAAACAAGAGCACGTGGAATTTGCCGCCACCACAGTTCAACTAAAGATGGCAGCACGGTGCTCTCTTGATTAAAGATGGCGGATGACAGCTAACAGAACTTTTCAAATTACCCGCTACTACAGAGAGCAGCAAGGTGCTCTGTGGATTAAAGATGGCGGATGACAGCTGACGAATTTACCCGCAGCACAGTGCTCTATTGATTAAAGATGGCGGACGACAGCTGTCAAAAAAGCACGTGGCTTTGTTTACTAAACAAGAGCACGTGGAATTTATCGCCACCACATTTCAAAGGTATCTAGCTAAAGAGTACAGCACTGAGGTTTGTTATGCAAGATAGCGTATGACAGCTGTCAAAAAGCACGTGGAATTTATCACCGGCATAAAGAGGGCAGCACGGTGCTCTCTAGCGGTTGACAGCTGTCAGAAAAGCACATGGGTTTGTAAAGCGTGTAGAATTTACCACCACCACATAGAGGGCAGCACGGCGCTCTCTAGATTAAAGATGGTGATTGATAGCTGACAAAAAAAAAAGCGCATAGGTTGTTTCCAAACATGAGCATAAAGAATTTGCCGCCACTACATTTCAAAGGTATCTAGCTAAAGAGTGCAGCACTGAGGTTTCGGATGCAAGATGGCGGATGACTGCTGTGACGTATCTCTCTGTATTAAAGATGGCGGATGACAGCTGTCAATGGTAAGTAGCTAAAGAGGGCAGCACTGTGATTAAAGATGGCGGTTGACAGCTGTCAAAAATGCATGTTGATTTGTTTCCAAACAAGAGCACGTGGAATTTGCCGCCACCACATAGAGGGCAGCACTGTTCTCTCTGGATTAAAGATGGCGGATGACAGCTGTCAGAAAATCACCTGGGTTTGTAAAGCACGTGGAATTTACCGCCACCACATTTCAAAGGTAAGTAGCTAAAGAGGGCAGCACGGTGATTAAAGATGGCGGTTGACAGCTGTCAAAAAAGCACGTGGCTGTCAAAAAGCACGTGGCTTTGTTTATCACACGCTAGTTAGGTTAATTTGGTACCACTAAGGTTTAGGCCCGTCAAGATGGCAGTACTGAGGTTAGCGATGCGTTGTTGTCTGTCAAAAAGCACGTGGCTGTCAAAAAAACATGTGGCTTTGTTTACCTCGCACTAGTGAGGTTAAGTTGGCACTACTGAGGTTTAAGACCGTCAAGATGTCAGTACTGAGGTTAGCGATGCGTTGTTGTCTGTCATAAAGTACGTGGCTGTCAAAAAACACGTGGCTTTGTTTACCTCACGCTAGTTAGGTTAAGTTGGTACTACTGAGGTTTAGGCCCGTCAAGATGGCAGCAGTGAGGTTAGCGATGCGTTGTTGTCGATGACAGCTGTCAAAAAGCACGTGGCTTTGTTTACAAATTCAAATCTCCCGCCAAAATTCAAATTTCCCGCCAAAATTCAAATTTCCCGCCAGAATTCAAATTTCCCGCCAAAATTCAAATTTCCCGCGGGAGGAGGCCGCAGAATCCCTGCATTATACTACTCTTCGACCGGGGAAGAGACAGTGGAACGTATTCGCGCCAGTTTCGTGCGGAGTCCGCAGAAGTCCACCTACCGGGCAGCGAGGCAACTTGAACTTCCACAGGCAACTGTTTGGCGCATTCTGCGGAAACGTTTACGAACGAAACCTTACCACTTGCAACTGGTGCAACGAGACATTGGCATAACGCTGGATAGGTCGTGCATCTCAGGAGGATCGAACTCTCATTCGTTGGCCATCGCGTTCCCCCGACTTAACCAGATGTTATTTCTTCTTGTGGGGTTTCGTAAATGATCATGTTTACGTACCACCTCTTCCACTAACATTGGACGACCTTCGTGCCCGCATCACAGCAGCCATCGCAGATATTGACCGCGACACACTACACAAGGTTTTGTAGGAGATAAACTATCGGCTTGATGGATGTCGTGTTACGCGAGGTGCTCACATAGAACACTTGTGATATGACTGAAAAGAACTTTGAGAGTTTACCGTTCTTAGCACATGACTCACATTAGGATATGTTTATTAGATTTCACAGAATAAATTTAGGAAATCGTGTCCATAATTTTGAATTGTCCTTCATTCTTCTCACGATATAATTAAATTCGAATTCAATTACGTTAAAATTTCAATAATTGTTATCTCTCCAATTCTTCACTGTGGACAGAAGATGCTATTTTATATCATTGCCAAGGGGCTCACAACTCGCGAGCGGCTGCTTTTGCAGACAAATGAGAATACTTACTTGCAGATATGTTTTTACTATTAAACTGAATAAATGTTCATTAATTCACAACTAGAGGCCCGGGTTTCAAATTCCCAATAACAAACTATCAGTTAGAGCATCAATTGTAATGTTAATTAGTAAAAATATAATTCTGTTTTTCGAACCCGGGGATCTTAGCGCACAAAATTGCCGGTCCTCCCCCCTCCCTCTACCCGCACACCTGAGACAAGATTGAACCTGCACTGTTTGCGGCAGGAAGGCCAGCACCGTCCGAGCCATTCAGCGTAACAGGGTAAGGTAAGTAGTAGTATACAAATTCGAATTATTAGATTGTGTGTGCTAGAAAAAAGCCATCCTCTCCTCTTTGCAGCGAGGGGCATATAACGCTGATAATGGCTTTTTGTCTGATGGATGGGGACGTAAAGCTTTGTGCAGACCTTTTGATGCTATTCGACAGGAGAAGGGTTTTACCCTCTCCCTTCCTACTATCATATAACATGTTATTCATTTCATCTTATTATCTTGCGTAATAAGCTTGAGGTCAGGAAGGGCATCCGGTTATAAAAAATCCATTCATAACAATCATCTCATCACAAATCCCTCTGACGTCAGGAAGGGCATCTAACTGTAAAACTAGGTCAGATGAGGATAGAAGGGCGTACTACCTTAAAAAACTGAGCCAGATCAGGAGGAGTACGCTACTAGGAAGATGATGAGGAGGAGAGAAGAGCATCGGTCAGTCAAACAAGGTCAGTTGAGGAGCGAAGGGGATCTGACCGTAAAACTAGGCCAGGTGAGGAGGGAAGAGCACCTGTCCTTAAAACTGGGCCAGATGAGGAGGAGGGATGGGCACCTGATCGTAAAACTTAGCCACATGGGGAGGAGGGAAGGGCATCTGACCGTTTAAACCGGGCAAGATGATGGTGAATGTGAGGATAGGCCCCTACAAAATGCCGTCTAAGAGGAGAGAAAGACATCTGACCGTAAAACTGGGCCCAAGATGGCAACTGTAATGATAGGCCCCTCCAAAATGGCGTATGTGAGAAGCGAATGGGCATCTGACCGTAAAACTGGGCCCAAGATGGCGGCTATATACTTAGACCCCTCCAAAATGGCGCCTTGATGAGGGAAGGGCATCTGGCCGTAAACGTAGGACCTGTGAAGTTAGGCCCCTTCCAAGATGGTGCCAGAAAGGGCATTTGACCGTAAAACTAGACCCTGTGAGGTTAGGCCCCTCCAAGATGGGGACTGTGGTGTTAGGCTTGCTCTCATATACAAAATCCGCGAATCCCTTTTGCCCTACTACTCAAGTGGGGGTCAATGACCTCGGGTTAGAACCCCTAGGTACACTACTAGGGGTCAATGACCTCGTGTGCTGGCTCAGCACAAAATATGCTATAACTCAGATATATAAAAAGTAGATTATACAACATTATTCTGGGGGAGTATTAATTTCTTTCCTCATTAGGAATCTTATTTGATCTTTGCTATTAGAGTCTATAGAAAGTCTAATTACGCAAATCCACCAGGGAAGCGGGTAGTTCTTTTGCAAACAGAGTAAGTCCGGGATCCTTATACGTGGATACACTGCCTGAACTGCTAGTAATATTAAACTGGAAACCACTAAGGCCCGGTTTCTTCAACTCTATGTTAAATTTTGCTTAACAAATGTTAACTAATAATTGTTATTAATTTAACACTTCGTTTAAAAGTACCCTGTTTCACGAACTTATTTCCAACATTTGTTACGAAACAATTGTTAAAGACAAATTAACACATTTCCGTAAGATTTCTGAACGCGTTTAGCAGTGAGCGTCTTTTGTTTCTTTACATATAGCGCTCCTAGTGGCGTGTTGAAATAGTATTTTGTTACACAGCACCGCCGTCTCGATCCTCTTATACTGCCTGCTCTATGCCACTAGTTTAACACAGGAAGGCGCGACTACCAATAGTTCTCCAAATCGCCGTAAGAGTGCAGCAGTAGACGCACAATCTTCGCTGTCGGTGTGGGTGTAGCACTGTATTATTGGTGCATGAATGTGTGTGAAAACCTGGTATATTTTGTACAATGAGTAAACGTGTCTGGTCACTTTCGTTCGTACAAGATATATTTTGAATAGAACTGTAAAATGAATTAATCATGTTATGTTTATAGATATTTCAAGTGATTTTAAGGTGTTGATACTTGTTTCTTTCCGTTCGTGCAAGGTATATTTTTCGTAGAATTGAAAATTCAGATTCTTTCCCCGAAATATTCAACTGTTGTATACCATGTTGCCAATCTCGTCAAGGTTGTTCGCAGCCAGAAAATATACGACTCCATGAAATACCGTCTAGAAGATAATTGCGAGAAAAGCGGCTGTCGGCTTTATCAAATACAGTAGAGACAATACACGACACTTACGGATTTCGCCTTGCTAAAATGGGAGACAATTCGACGGTGGCGCTCCTAGTGACTTGACCTGAACAAATCGCGCTAAATTCAAATATCAATGGAAATGTATATACGGAAATGGATAAATAAATTACGTCTAGAAAGAAAGTGGTAATGAGATATTAACTTCGAAGTTGCTAAAGCAATTCTGGATAAATGAATGAAGCATTATTTAAAAGGTTATTATTCAAAGACTGAAATTAGACATATAAACAAGGTGTGAAATGGACTGCTGTGAAATGGCTTGATCTTTCATTTATGCATTACTTTTTTAGCTTTAGCATACCTGCCTGAAATTTTACGGTTGGATTTGTCTTTTTTCCTCATTTAAAAACAATGTATCATAACATTAAGACATTTGTCAAAAAAAATATCGGCACATTCCTTACACATATGATACAATGAATTAACATTTAATAGCTGGACAATTTTCCTCTTAACATGAAGCCTACTAACAGAAAGAAAGTCTATAAAATCCCGGCTTTAATCTGAGAAGAGGGATAAAAGAAAGAAAAGTTTGAAGATGTTGTCGATAGTGATGCTTTGAGGAATATTTACGTACAATTAGAGTAAAAATGTAACATACCCTTGGCTGTATAGTCGAGGATTTTTAAAGTCGCTGGCCTGGAAATGATCTGAACAGATCTTATAATTCTTGTACAAGCGTAACGTCCCTTCTTTCTTGTACACTTTATCCAAATTGCTTCTGTGACATTTCAAAACCCACAGATCACACCTACAACAACACATCGGTATTGAAGGTTAACTGCTGCACTATACAATAAAATATGCGTATTATATTTTAAGCCCGTTAAAACATGGGTCGAGCAGGTCAGAAGATTATGAAGTACTATAAAAATCTCTGTCACTGGAAGAATATATATGCAAACACAATATTACTTACATGTTCTTGTCACGAGGGAACCTGAAGAACGAGGGCGCATTTTTCTCTACTTCGTAATTACTGCAGCCAAACACAGCACATATCTTTCCCCTCATGTTGAGAGGAGATATCAAGGAATGACACACGCTACTATTTAATTATGTCAACTCACTGAAAACGCATAAATAACACCAAAAACTTCACACAAAAATACACGTGCTCTTACGACAGAATCAGTACCGTTCAGGTCTATCCGCTAGAGTGAGCTCCAATAGCTGTCTCTCGATATCTCGTTCAGTGTCGTGTATTGTCTCTACTGTATTTGGCTTTATCTAGGCAAGGACCTAATGAAGGAAGTAATTGGATATCCTCAGATTACTCTCGCATCTGTGCCTTTACACCTTATTTCAGAATTTGATGGAGCCTCCGCGGGCTCAGACGGTAGACGCCGGCCTCTCACCGCGGGGTTCTGTGGTTCAAATCCCGGTCACTCCATGTGAGATTTGTGCTGGACAAAGCGGAGGCGGGACAGGTTTTTCTCCGGATACTCCGATTTTCCCTGTCATGTTTAATTCCAGAAACACTCTCGAATATCATTTCATTTCATCTGTCATTCATTAATCATTGCCCCGGAGTGGTGCGACAGGCTTCGCCAGCCGGCACAATTCCTATCCTCCCTGCTAGATGGAGGCTTCATTCATTCCATTCCTGGCCCGGTCGAATGACTGGAAAAAGGCTGCGGATTTTTTTTTTTTCAGACGGTGATTAAAGCCGTGGAGGATAGTGGATTCCTTATGATAAACATTGTGACGGACAATCACAAAACGCCTTCATGTTTAGACATTTTGGACAACCTCAGATATCCAGACGATAATATTCCAATCAAACTAGAAACAGGAAATCAAATCCTAACTTACGGGTACTAGGTTCGTGTTGTTGAAGAGAGGATGGAGTGTGACATTTGTGTCAACATCTCACTGCCTAGAGCTTCGACACCTCTAAATGGAACTGATTATACATCAGGACAGAGGAGGAGTTCGATACCCGAAACCTAGTTTTGTTGCTCTGGTGAAGCATCTCCAGGAGTTCGTTTAAACTGATGTGCCCTATTGTCGAAGTCCTTCAAGCGTATGAGCGTAATACGAGGACTTGCGACGTCTTCCCTTTCAGAATACCGGGCGAGTTGGCCGTGCGGTTAGGAGCGCGCAGCTATGAGCTTGCATCCGGGAGATAGTGGGTTCGAACCCCACGGTCGGCAGCCCTGAAGTTGGTTTTCCGTGGTTTCCCATTTTCACACCAGACAAATTCTGGGCTGTACCTTAATTAAGGCCACGGCCGCTTCCTTCCCATTCCTAGGCCTTTCCTATCCCATCATCGCCATAAGACCCATCTGTATCGGTGCGACGTAAAACAAATATTTAAAAAACTTTCAGAATGTGTTTTGTTACAGTGCGAGGTCAAAGAACATCAGCAAAATGTTAGTGATATTATGCTAACTAAGTTCGTAAGACCTCTATTATTTGATATTGCGTTGGCAAGAACACAAAATGTACGGTACCACTCCAAGCCTTCGTCCAGGAAAATCTTTAAATTGTGCATGAAGAGGCCAACTGCGACTTCGTGCAGGTAATTTTGCCGATATTTAATATTACTGATGTAATTTACGAGCTTCAGTGAACATATGACCATACTGCATAGTGTTTTGTAGGCTGTCGTCATTAGAATAAGTTTAGACCACTGTGCGTCTATGCCTGCCATCTAGCGGAGAAATTATGTCTCAGCGTAGTCGCAAAAAGACTCGCATAGAGCAGGCAGTATAGGAGAATCGAGACGGCGGTGTTACACAGACACATGGTTGACATTATTATAGGTTATGGTTAGCGGAGACCGCTAAGAAGTAAACATGTCAAGTAAGACGCAACAACAGCGTTATTATGATGAATGCGAGACAAATATTGTTATAGTTTTAATTTAAAATTATGCGAGTGTGCTTCAAAAATGAAATAACGGACTGTTATATCACAACATTCGATATAGCCTATTCTTGTAGGAGTGCAATCTAAGGTTCCTACATCACCGGGAAAATGTGATAATTGATATGTTTTGAATGATTTTCGGGCATTCTATTATTGGGGGGAAAATAATGTAATGCCTTGTTAATGCTGCAATGGCAGCAAGAATTCTTTGTAGAATTCTACACACTCTTTTCTTGCCCTCGTGAACATAGTCGCCTACAATTAGGCCTTTTTTTTTCTTAAAAAAAACCTATTTGTTCCAGAC
This sequence comes from Anabrus simplex, assembly GCF_040414725.1. Lineage (NCBI taxonomy): Eukaryota > Metazoa > Arthropoda > Insecta > Orthoptera > Tettigoniidae > Anabrus > Anabrus simplex. The sequence continues at coordinate 31,764,755 of NC_090271.1, forward strand.
GTCGACCTATGAAGATCTTTTGCTCCTACAATTAGTCCTACACGGAAAGTGTCTCGAGGTCAGATGTCATTACAAACATGTCACGTCCGCAACCTAATAACTTCTGAAAAATTGATAAATCCCCGATTCCAATGGAAGGCGTATATACTTAGGAGTTGTGGCATAGTGGTCATCGTACTTGTCTGCGAGCGTCGTAGACGTGAGTTCGAGTCTCATTTCAGGGAACGTTATTTAAAATTTGGAACAAAAATATTACGCAAATTGCAGTACCGGTACACTTTGTTTTCTACCTGAAATTAATATAGGTCTAAACGTTCTCACAGTTACTGCTGGATCTCTTCTTAATCTGTTTATCCTCCAGGGTCGGTTTTTCCCTCGGACTCAACGAGGGATCCCACCTCTACCGCTTCAAGGGCAGTGTCCTGGAGCTTCAGACTTTGGGTCGGGGATACAATTGGGGAGAATGATCAATACCCCCCCCCAGGCGGCCTCACCTGCTGTGCTGAACAGGGGCCTTGTGGAGGGATGGAAAGAAGATTGGATGGGACAGGGAAGGAAGCGGCCGTGGCCTGAAGTTAGGTACCATCCCGGCATTTGCCTGGAGGAGAAGTGGGAACCCACGGAAAACTACTTCGAGGATGGCTGAGGTGGGAATCGAACCCTCCTCTACTCAGTTGACCTCCCGAGGCTGAGTGGATCCCGTTCCAGCCCTCATACCACTTTTCAAATTTCGTGGCAGAGCCAGGAATCGAACCCGGACCTCCGGGGGTGGCAGCTAATCACGCTAACCACTACACCACAGAGGCGGACTATATTAATTTGAGGTTGGAAATAAAATTCCACTGCAATTTGATCATTACTTTTATTCGCATTTTTACCTTCTCATTCCCTGAAATAATTAATTAAATTTGTATATAAAAAAAGTAATCTAGGGCGGGACTCGAACTCTCATCGTCGTGGTTCGTAGACAACTACGATGTCCACTCGGCCACTGCTACTCTTGACTAGTGCGCAACTTTTTAAGTATATACGCGGTGCTTTACAATCGGGAATTCGTATTTTTTTCGGAAATTATTAGGTTGCGGACCTAACAAGTTCAAGTTAAATGTGTTCGCATTTTAGTGTTCTATCCCTTCCACGTGGTCCGAAGCGGATCCTGCCTCATGACATTTGTCCTCATTTATTTCGAAAACGAAACTGTACGGTATTGACCCAAACCCTTCTACACGAGTTACTGTTGAGTGTCCCCGAACAGGTACATTAAGCTAGTTGAAGTCGATTGGACGCAGGGTCTGACCCATCCTTGTAAAATCTATAAGCAACTGCTGCATTGGAGAGATTGGTAAGTTGCAATCTGTTGGAAACTCTAACCTATATCGTCTAGTACCTTGTTCATTATGGCTTCGGTAATTAGAAATCGTTCTTCTGACAACTCTAAAAGGTCGTTATTTCTTAGTATGGGTCGTCCTTTGCCTTCTTCAGTTTATAAATAGTCCTCATACAGCAATAAAGCTTCAAACTTACGTCTTCTACATTTCTCCATTTTGAAATTTTTGCAATTGTTAAGAGGTTTAACACAGGGGTGCTGCTAGGTTAATTTAACACAGGATTTAACAATTGTTAGAGTTAACAATTCTTGATGAGACGACCATTTTGTTAAATTGTGTGTTAAGTCTCCTTAACAGCAGTGTCAACACTTCACATTCGTTGAAGAAACCGGGCCTAAGTATTCTTGGAATTTAAGTTTCAACAATTCCTAGGAAGAAAATATCTGTCTGTGTTGTGACGTATGCTTTATGCGATATAAACCAATCTAACGGGTGAAGTATGCAGGATTTAGAATAACATTTCTCTTCGCCTGCACGCTTTTTCTAACAGGTCGTAAGATCTTTCGCGGCAAGGCTTAGTAGCCGGCTAGGCCCATGCTAGACACAGCAATACCGACAGGGACTGATCGCCTGAGACTGGAACTAAACAACAGTTGCGATGATACATTGCTCCCTTACTAACGTGACCTGTGAAACAACCAGCCCTGCATGTACAGTCTGCTAAATGCCAGGTTTAACCTACAGGCAGTTTTCTATTTTCCATCTATGGAGATTTTCCCTCGCCTTATCACCTACTTCGAACACCACTATGCCTCATGGCTACACAGTATCTTCCTGGTAGAATAGGGTGACCAGATGTCCTAGTCCTTCTGTAACCCCTATTCTGAAGTCCGCATTAACACCTTAAGTGCCACGTATGCAGTAAAAAAAAATCCATCCAGGCCATTCTTTCTTGTTTTACTATAGAGTATAAAATGGTGCACCTTATTACAGAAATGTACCTTTTAGTCACCTTTGGCCAAAATTGTAGTCATAACATTGTGTTGAAATTGTGGTGACACATTGGTCTCACGCGGCCACTGACACTACCTTCCAGCTCTATAGGCGTATCCTAGCACAGTTCTCACCTTCCTGACACCTGGTATACGTCTGTCTCATTAGCTCATGAACTACTAAAGAATAAAACTCTTATCTTTGGAACACTGAAATCTAATTGGAAGTATAATCCAACCGATGTTACTAAAAGGAAGTTAGCAAGAGGAAAGACAAGAGCCCGGGAAAGTAACACTGATGTGGTTGTTCAGAAATGGCACGATAAAAGAGACGTCTTAATTTTGACAACTAAACACACTGGTGAGATGGTCACTATTCAGAGGAGGGATGGTGAAGAGCAAAAACCACGAAGTGTTATAGAGTATAACAAATACAAACCGTACATTGATTTATCAGATCATAAAAAAGAGCTATAGTACTTCCCTGAGACGGAGTAAAATGGTACAAAAAATAGCTATAGAGATATTGATTGGCATAATTATAGTAAATGCCATCTATATTTCCAATCAACTTGGGAATGAGAGTATATCTGTTACCCAGTTCAAAGAGGACATTGTTGAACAGTTAACGGGTACCGGTATCAAACATTTTCACATTCCCTCACAAGTACCAAAGAAACAGGTATTACCCCACCGACTGGAGGATGTAGGCTGACAGGGAAGACAGAGATGCAATAATTGTTATGAAGAGATCCATCAGGAATCAAGAAGGCCATATGCCATGAGGAAGACTCTACAGTCTAAGTTCAAATGACCAACCTGTGAAAATTTCTTCTGTTTGGACTGTTTCTTCAAAGTGCACAGATTTGTAGTGTGATAGTGATTGTAAAACAGAACGTCTCATTTGTTATACTTTAAATTCATATGCAAAAAGTGTACCAATTTTGTGATGTGATTGCGAATGAGACAAAGTTACAAATATTTTTTCTAGAAAGTTCATGTAATTTTTTTGTCCTATGTTTTCAATTTGTCTATAGGCCTAGACCCCGATATGAGACAATGAACAATGAGTACACTATACAGTACAATATTTTGTTATTTGTACACATAACACGATCAGAAAACAATAAATAATGTCATAATTTATTTATTGTGGGTGATATATTACAGTGACGTACAGGCTACGTGGTGCCACACTGGACTCTCAAATGAACAGGCCAAGAATAGATTAATGACGTACTGGCCACCTACTTTCATTTAACATACGTTTACATGTCAAATGTGATGACAGTATGGCACCACGGGGCCTGAGACTTTGAGAGTGCGCGTGAGTCCACAGCGGACGCACGCGGCCCGAATGGCATTAAGTTCTGTGAGTCAACGTTGGTCTCACGTGGCACTCAAAGTGTTAAGTAACGAAATACGCTAAAATGTCCTGTCCTTTAATATTAATCTTGCTAAAAGTCCAGTAAAAAGTAATTTTAAGTTCACTTTTGTCCATTCTCGATGAAATGTAATAAAGCGAGTGTCGAAATCCGGTTAAAATCACGCGTTTCTTTCTTTATGGTGAAGATGGAATATTTTCTTTCCCAATTCCATTAAAATCACCAATTTGCAAGGCACGAGAGAGCCGAAAGTAAATCTGATGAGATATAAGGCAAAGGTTGTGGCACACCACGCATTATAATTATCAGAGTGCATTAAATTTATTATTATGTTTACTTGTATATACAGTTGTCGTCGCCGATAAACTTCGATGTGTTACTGATGAAATTAAATTTTCACTAAATTCTATTCACCTATTTTCTCGTGGCTTGGCGTTGATATGGACTGAGCACGAGAAGTCTAAATTCATCAATATCTCTGTTATAATAGCCCGTACGTTAAAACTGTATACGACATAAATAATCAGAAATTGTATTCTATATAACTTTTGTTATGTAGTATTTATCGATAGGACCCTAATAATTTTTGAGAATAAAAATTACTTATAGCTTAAAGTATAGTGCTTTATTCCCTGACTTTGCATTCCAATTTTCATTAAATTCTCTACAGCCATTTTTTCGTGATGCGCGAACATACAGACAGACAGATAGAGAGAGAAAACGGAAAATTAAAAATTCCATTTCCTTCTTACTCTAGAGAGCACCGATACAGAAATACTATTGTTTTCTAATTCTGAGCAATGTACAGACAAAACATTAAGTTATATAAAAGATGATTTTTTTTTCCAAACCTTGTCCCGTTTCTCTACGGGGTCGTGTATGAGGTGAGAAGAATCTGTCGTGGTGAGTTTTTATGACCGGATGCTCTTCCTGACGCTAACCTCATCGGAGAAGTTAATGAGATGAAATGAGTGACGTGATGTATGATAGTAGGAACGGTGAGGGTGAAGCTCGGTGCCGGCACAAGAGGTCTGCTCAAGGCTTAAAGTCCCCATCCGACGGACGAACCACACTAATCACACTAAACACTACACCATAGAGGCGGACCATTATCATGCATATACATCTCAAAGTGGTGAAATTCGCTATTGCTAGCAGGCAACGTTTAGAATTTAGAAACAATAACAATTTGATTCCTCAGCTATTTCCGTGAATGTGTGAATACACTGACGGATGCTGCTGGTCAGTGTAGTAAACATAGACTATTCCTAAACAACTACAAAAGAACCTTACAAGTGTACTTTGAAGTTGCAAGAAAAATACCCTCTAGAGGAGGAACTCCGAAACTGTGTATCGCGGGCCCCTGTGTGGGAGAGCGAAAAATAACATCCATGTAGCCCCTGCCTGTCGTAATAGGCGACTAAAAGGGGATCCAGGCGTTGTGAACTTTGTAGTATGGTTTGGCAATCACGGGACCCTTAGCTGATTCCTTGCATTGCTCCTCGCTTTCATCTATCCTATCCGACCTCACTTGGTCAACTCTTGTTATTTTCCGACCCCGACGCTGTTAGATTTGCGAGACCTAGGGAGTCTTTCATTTTCACGCCCTTCGTGTCCCTTGTCTTTCTTTGGTCGATATCTTCATTTGTCAAAATGTCGGATCCCTTCCATCTTTTCTCTCTTATTAGTGTTATATAGACGGTGATTGCCTAGTTGTACTTCCTCTTAAAACAATTATAATCGATAGCTGTAGTCGCTTAAGTGCGGCCAGTATCCAGTATTCGGGAGATAGTGGCATCGAACCCCATTGTCAGCAGCCCTGAAGATAGTTTTCCGTGGTTTCCCATTTTCACACCAGGAAAATGCTGGGGCTGTACCTTAATTAAGGCCACGGCCGCTTCCTTCCCACTCCTAGCCCTTTCCTGTCCCATCGTCGCCATACGACCTATCTGTGTCGATGCGACGTAAAGCAGCTAGCAAGAAAAAAATTCCGTTATTCATGTCGGGAGCTTTCGCTTTTGAATACTACGAAAGTGTGCGCATTCTAAATCTCGTTTTCAAACTGTTAGAATTTTCACTTTTCATTCCTTGGTATCTTGAGTAATTCTCAAAATGACTCCGTAGTGTATCCACAGTGCCTTGTACAAAATCTTTAACGGGTATAAATGAGAAAAAAAAAGGCAATTAAGGGAAAATTATGAGAAGGTCGTTAGAGATATTACAGTATTTCAAACTGTCAAACGAAAATGTACGCTTAAATTAGTGTCTCGTAACTTTCTATCCCGACAGTGTTCAGCGTGCTATTGCATCTTGTCTGTTTGTTCAGATTAATTCCATGCTGTTCGGTAATAAAATCAGCACCTACTCTATAAATATTTTAGTTGCATTTCACTATCTCCAGTATGGAAATACCATAAACAACGTCTCAGTCTTAGGAAGAATATTAAAACAAGTTAGCCTGTAAATCTACAGAACATGAGCGAAATTAGAAAAAAACTGCATATCATTAGGCTGTAAAGTAAACATTAAACGCTATCCCCCATTTAGATCCTTATAGACACTATAAAATGCTTCTAGTTGTCCTTATTTGACATGAGTCATGAATATAATATGTTATTTTTAAACTTAATAATAATAATAATAATAATAATAATAATAATAATAATAATAATGCTATTTGCTTTACGTCCCACTAACTACTCTTTTACGGTTTTCGGAGACGCCGAGGAGCCGGAATTTAGTCCCGCAGGAGTTATTTTACTTGCCAGTAAATCTACCGACACGAGGCTGGCGCATTTGAGCACCTTCAAATACCACCGGACTGAGCCAGGATCGAACCTGCCACGTTGGGATCAGAAGGCCAGCGCCTCAACCGTCTGAGCCACTCAGCCCGGCATTTTGAAACTTCATCTAAAAAGAAATAAATAGGCGTTTGTTTAAACGCAAGACTTAATCATATTCCAATTTATTGTAGAGCTCCACCACTTTAAATGTTCGAGTTTAATTTCCCAATATTAATCCTCCATTACTTAAAAACCAAATACACTTGAAAGCCATACCTGTTTTAGATCAAGCAAACAGACTAAGTACTTCTACGTCTTGGATATCGCACAGACTTTTATCTCACATCAATGCTGACCAAGCTGTAATGTTACATCCATATATATACAGTAAATCAGAAGTCTCCAGTGAACTGTAAATTATGAAAGTTATCTGGACTGGAAGTTGCCAAAGCACAACATATAAGTTATCCCTTGACCCCTGACACAGACGCGACACATCGTTACAAAGCTCAAAACAGCAATTACCACGTGGGATGTTTATCATTGAACTCAGCAAGAGAGTTGTCAAGGTTTAATTCCTAGTATAGATTCGATGGACTATATATGTCCAGTGTGCTACAAAAAGGATATTCCTCTTCACCGTTCTTTCTTTAATAATAATAATAATAATAATAATAATAATAATAATAACAATTTTATTTAATCTGTTCACCCTCCAGGGTTGGTTTTCGCCCGGAATCAGCGAGGGATTACCTCTACCACCTCAAGGGCAGTGTCCTGGTTCGTGAGATATTTGGTCGGGGATAAACCTGGAGAGGAGCACCACTAAATCGTCCAGACGGCCTGACATGCTATGCTGAACAGGGGCCTTGTGGTGGATGGGAAGATTGAAAGGGATAGACAGGAAAGAGTGAAAGAAGCGGCCGTGGCATAAGTAAGGTCCCCTCCCGGCATTTGCCTGGGGGAGAACGGGGAAACCACGGCAAATCACTTCGAGGATGGCTGAGGTGGGAATCGAACCCACCTCTACTCAGTTGATCTCCCAAGGCTGAGTGCACACCATTCCAGTCCTTGTACCACTTTTCAAATTTCGTGGCAGAGCTGGGAATCGAACTTAGGCCTCCAGGGGTGGCAGCTAATCACACTAACCTCTACACCACATAGGAGGGCAACAAAAACAACAACTATAATAATATTATAATACCAGTGGCACACTTTCTCCGGCTATTTAAACTCCGCGCTTTCTCTAAGGCCATCTATGTAAACAAGCTTGAACTTGTGAACCACCAGAAACTTTTGACCTCTACAGTTAGATGTCTCTACCATTGATTTAGTGGCTCCCTCTCCCGGACTAAACATTAACTACTAGATAGAGTAATATTTTTTAAAATCTCAATACACTCCCACGTTATTCATTAATATTTTTTGGTTTTTAAAGCGTAATTTGAATTTTTTCACAACTTTAATTGATTAACTACTCGCCTAATGGCATTATCTAGCTTCCGCTATGATATTGTAATTTCCGCTCCTTGCGAGCCTTAAGTTACTTCTACTTTCTTACACTGATCGCTCTTGCATGATATGGTGTATTTCTTTTATTATATGGGGATGCACTTTCTAGCCAGTCGGTGAACTAGGTGATTTTAGGGTCACGTGATTTGATTCTTGTCATTGGTCATGTTAATTGCCGATATTCAGATGCTTTATTGCTCGTGATACAGTCAGGATATATTTCAGAATGACAACGCTTCTGGACCCTGGTCTTGGTCCATGGAAAGAATGTTGTGTCATTACTGCTCCTGGCTAAGTGAACTGTTACAGCTCTTTAAGTTTTTTACGTCGGCAGCAATCTTCTAGCTGTTAGCAACAATTTTGGATATGGATTTTACTCCCATGGTCAACTTTTACCAAACATTTATATGGTAGCGTAACTATCTTATTTCTGGTGAATTCTTTTAATCTTGAAAATTGGGCTTTAAAGTTGATATGGGTTTTCCCAGTTTTACAACTGGCTGCCCTTCCTGACACCAGATATATGCAGAGGCTTTATTCACTATTACGTGTTTCTGTGGCTGTAGTGTTATTTGTTTTGTATAAATAAAGATGTATCTTAACTGTTAATGGTCAAAATCCTCGGTAGGGTCGGGAATGAAACTCAGGCCCTCTGCAGCGAAGACCGCTAAACTGACCATTCAGCCGAGGAGCCGGACTCTTATAAGAAGAAGGAGGAGAAGAAGAAAAACCGGGCTGAGTGGCTCAGACGATTGAGGCGCTGGCCTTCTGACCCCAACTTGGCAGGTTCGATCCAGGCTCAGTCCGGTGGTATTCGAAGGTGCACAAATACGTCAGCCTCGTGTCGATAGATTTACTGGCATGTAAAAGAGCTCCTGTGGGACTAAAATCCGGCAACTCGGCGTCTCCGAATAGTCAGTGGCACGTAAAGCCAATAACATAATAATAATAATAATAATAATAATAATAATAATAATAATACCCATATGTAGGCCAAAACTGATATTGTCCGAGGAGAAGAAAAGCAGGTACGCGTATTGACAAGATAGCCTTAGGTTTTATACGGTCCATATCTGGCCGAATTCAGATTTAAAATAATAATAATAATAATAATAATAATAATAATAATAATAATAATAATAATAATAATAATTTTCTATGTTATTGTTTTTACACCTCACGAACTACTTTTGCTGTTTTCGCAGGCGACGAGAGCCCATAATTTTGTCTTGCAGAGGTTCATTATCGACAAGAAGCTACAGATTCACGAAACTTTAAGTACCACCGGAGTGAGCTATGATCGATCTCACTAACTTGAGCTCAGAAAGCCTACACTTCCTTTTCTTCTTCTGTCCTCTCTTTCTTCAAACCATGGGGTGGGGGAAGGCGATCGTGGAGGTGATGATGTGTTTGTTTCTTCTAAGGAATGAAGAACTCCGTAACCATCTTTTCTTAACTAATTTTACAACTTGCTTTTTCGCACCGACACAGATAGGTCTTATGGCGACGATGGGATAGGAAAGGTTTAGGAGTGCAAAGTAGTGGCTGTGGCCTTAATTAAGGTACAGCCCCTGCATTTGGCTGGTATGAAACTAGGAAACTACGGAAACCCATCTCAGGGCTGCCGACAGTGTGGTTCGAACTCACTACCTCCCGAATGCAAATTCACAGCTGCGCGACCCTAACCGCACATTGACTAATCAGGAGAAAGAATGCATAGCCCGATCCTTCGAAAATTGAATATATCGACGAAGGAAAGGGAAAAGCCTAAAAATAAAAGACTCGCTGGTCCTCGGAAACCTACTGTCAGTGTTGGAAGAGAACAAGAGTTGTCCAAAGAAGGTCACGAAGAAAAGATGAATAGAGGAGCCTGGTAAAAGTGAAGTCAATATCAGTCTTTGCTAGGGACCCCGTGGTCACCAAAATACTTGAAAGTCCCTGTAATCCCCCTTTTTAGTCGCCTTCTGCAATAGACAAGAGATACCCAGGATTTATATTCGATACTGAGTGTACCAGCAATTTGCAGTTTTCTTCACTTTTTTTTGTCATGGCGCCACAGATGAACTAGCTAACAAACAATATGTTTCTTTTTTAGAGCTCTCCTTTCCTCTCAGCCTGTCTTTTCTTATCCCCCACAAGTTTTCGATCGGAAACATGTCGGGGGAGTTCCATGGCCATTCCTATACTTGATTATTTAATTCCTCGAGTATTGTTTTGCCCAACAATGTCGAAATATTGCTTTGGTAGTCAGTGCTCCCTGAATACCCCGGCGGAAAATGAAATTCCAACACCTAGAAGATAAACGAAGAGGCGTCTTTGCACATCATCGCATCATAAGGTCATTTTATTCCCTCTCCTCTTACGAGGAGGGGGCGGGTCATCAGCTCAACGAGGAGCTCTTCGGCCATACTATAGAGCTCGTGCGCATCATGTGATTTTAGTTGCTGGCGCTCGTAGCGGTGACTTGTGTAATCTTTCAGGGGGACGGTAGTAGCTTGTGCAACTACAAGCGCAGGGAAAAATTGAATGTTTAGATGTCGACTCTAGATATTTGTGTAGAATTTCGTTAAGTTCAGTGGGATGCATCGTATTTCAGAGCTCCTTTAAAGAAGGGTGAAAAAAAAAAAAAAAAACAACTGAGACAGTCATCGCATACTACAAACAAGGGAAGCGTTTGGAGAAGAAATAACCTGCTTGTGTTTGAGGGAAACAAACATTCATCAGCCGCCTTATGCTGTTAAAATTAAAGTAAGCATCTGTTTTCTGTTTCTACATAATAACGTAGCACAGTATTTGTATCTATTGCAGTTATAATTGGATGCCGTTATGCATCAGTAGACTAAGCGCCATTTGATGAAAATTGAGATTTTAGCGCCATCTTGTAGAGGAAGGCTTGAACTATTTATAAAAAATTCCCCACTGCATTACAAGAGGCCGTTAGTTGTTAGTAAACAGAAAACCTAAGCGACAAAGCGGAAATCAGTAAAAACGTAAATTGCATCAGTAGACTATGCGACTTTCCAGTCTGCATCATTGGATCAAGCGCCACATTCCTCACATTGCGCGCGGATGACAGCGTGGGAGCCCGCATTTTCGATAGTGCTGACATTTTTACGTGGTGATACATTGAGTGGTTTATCAAGTGACGAAATTCAGCGATGTATCAAGTACTTCCAAAAGTAAGGAGAAGGACAATGTTACTAATGCAGCTTGCTAAGAAGGTTGCGTCTGAGAATCATTCTCTAGAATTTGATGGTGAATCTCAGGAAGTAAATCTAAATAAGTCAAGACAGGGACGACCACGGGAAAGTAGAGTTCCATTTCACCAGGCATTAATACCTCTGTGGCCAAAAGGAAAACCTATTATCTCTGAAGCCAAACTAAGAGACTTTGGTTCGCTGATGCACCTAATACCTATAGATGCCAAACAATTTTACCAGAATCTTCAAGCAGATTCTCAGATCGTGGATGACGTAGATGAATTTAATGGAGATCCTGATTTCGAGATTGAATGAACTGAGAGTAACAATCTTATTACCTGTCCAGTGATTTGTGTGTATTTACGGGAGAAAATATCTTTAATCACATTTTCTGTCTCAAGCAGAACAAAACTTACCCATAGGCTTAAAAATATCACGTCAATACTGTACTCTCAGAATATAATAGGCCTATCGTGAAGGAAAATCCATTAAAAATTGTATAGACTAGAATGGCTCATGTCTTACCATTTGTATTTGACTCAAATAAGTTGAAATTCCTAAAATCAGTCAGTCGTTATAGCAACGACCTTAGAGAATAGCTTCCCTTCTAGAATTTCTCCATCTAAAACTTGAATAATGTACCGGAGTTGTGGCGCGGCTCGTGGTGGTTCAAGCACTTAGCGGGCCTTTTCAGACAGTAGGAGATTCAGCTTTTAATCATGGCTGCCGCCACGTTATGTTTTTTGAAGTTTTACTCAGTAGATACTCAACAGTTAGGGGTTATTGGTGTAGCATCGTGATACATTATTCGCACTTGAGAAAAACCTTAAATTGCATCAGTAGACTAAGCGCCATTTCTTGAAGAAAATCTATGTAGTGCGATTATAAAAATGTTGAAATTTGGTGAGAAGGTACAATCTATTATCCTACAACACCAGTAATACCATATTTAGTAAAATTATGTTCGCCCGAATTTACACATAGAACCAAATTTAAACGCGATTATCTCGCAACCAACTTTTGGCGCTTGGTCTAGTGATGCATAACGGCATCCAATTGTTTTTACAGTTAATTTACACAAGATTAATCTTTCTACAGATTGATTGCGGCAGAAAGGTTAAATCAGATGAGTGCGATTGCAAAGCCGGACTTTCACAATGCTGTAAACATATTTCTGCATTGTGTATTTATATCAATACTGAGAGGGATTCTTCCCAGACTTCCTCTCTGCAACAATGGGAGGAACCTTAAAACATTATTGCAGAGTATTTTAAAGAGAAAATGCAGAAGAAATACTAAACTGACCATCAGATAAGCGGCCAATTTATTACGCGTCGGAAAGTGAAAATGTTGAATCCTTAAGTAAAAGTTAAGGTCATAGACTGTGCTTTCTCGAAAATCTTGAAAGCAGAGTGTGAAGGTGAATCTTTCTGTACCTCTACTTGCATAGTTCAAAACATCGTTGGAAGCGTCGTAGAGCTAATGGACTTCTTATTTCAGTGTCTTAACCAGTTGGGCAAACAAACAGTTAATAAACTATTAAGATGCTATCTTGTGAATAATTTGCCTGGAGGTAACATATCTCTACCTTCCACAAATGAGTGCATGTTGCCAAATAATATAATATAAAAATTTTGTTGTGAAAATGTTAAAGTAACAAATTGACAGAAGCCTCAAATTGCAGTTGAGACAGGGGAACAATCTTTATGTCCTTCCTGGTTCCAGCAAAGGAAGTTAGGCATTTCGGCCAGCCAGAATGTACACCAGATCAAAACTCTACAGAATGGAGATTACGAAAGGCTGACATTAGCGTTTCTTTAATCTAAGAATTTAAATATTCCTGCAGTGAGATATGGCAGAGCTAATGAGCGGAAGGCACTTGAGAAGTACTGCTTATAAAAGAAATGTAACCTGATGGAGTAATGACAACAAGAAATTTGACTGTAAATTATTTCTTATAATGAGAAAACATTAAAATTCTTTGATGAGCACTGTAAGGCTGACATTAGCGTTTCTTTAATCTAAGAATTTAAATATTCCTGCAGTGAGATATGGCAGAGCTAACGAACGGAAGGCACTTGATAAGTACTGCTTATAAAATAAATGTAACCTGATGGAGTAATGACAACAAGAAATTTGACTGTAAATTATTTCTTATAATGAGAAAACATTAAAATTCTTTGATGAGCACTGTAAGGCTGACATTAGCGTTTCTTTAATCTAAGAATTTAAATATTCCTGCAGTGAGATATGGCAGAGCTAACGAACGGAAAGCACTTGATAAGTACTGCTTATAAAAGAAATGTAACCTGATGGAGTAATGACAACAAGAAATTTGACTGTAAATTATTTCTTATAATGAGAAAACATTAAAATTCTTTGATGAGCACTGTAAGGCTGACATTAGCGTTTCTTTAATCTAAGAATTTAAATATTCCTGCAGTGAGATATGGCAGAGCTAACGAACGGAAGGCACTTGAGAAGTACTGCTTATAAAAGAAATGTAACCTGATGGAGTAATGACAACAAGAAATTTGACTGTAAATTATTTCTTATAATGAGAAAACATTAAAATTCTTTGATGAGCACTGTTAGGTCTTTCACATGGCACTTCACTGCAATCTATAATGCACGTGCAATTTTCAAGTGTTTTTCAAGAGCATTAGGCATTGTGTTTTTGATAGTGGATCATTGTGGCCAGAAAATCCACTCCTTTGTTTTCTCAAAAATATGATGGAGAGCGAATTTAAAAATAGCAGATGCTGAAGTCGTATGACAGTTAAAAATTGCGCCTAGAGTGGCGAAACTAATACCGAGTTTACATTTTATTAGCAGTAGAAGCAGCACGTTTTCTTCGGTAAATATGCAGTTCTGATGAACAGAGGGTAACAAGGATAAGATAATAAAAAACCACTGCAAACTTAACAACCTGCTATTTCAAGATGATGTTGTTCCTTGTCTTTCACTGGCCTGTATCCATGAAATATATATTTGGTGTCCACTAAGTCCACGTGAACACCACAATCTCTCTTAAAGTAAGTGTCAGTCGTCGTCTGTATATTCACTCGAGGCATTGGAAAATTTGTTTGAACTTCCGCTTCACAATTATTTTTCAGAGCAGAAAATAACACATTCACACTGGTTTTGTTACCATTGGTGCGCATCACTTCAGTCTGCGTGCTTGAATCACTGTATGATTTTGAAAATCTTCCGTGGTACTAGTTTCAGCATTCTTACGTCTCCGTTTTCGCCTCTTGTATCTAGTAGTCACTCGGTGCTCCTCTTCTTGCTGACGTTCAGTCGAAACAAACGGTTTTACAAACAATCTCGGTACATAACCAGGACTGTCAGGATCTCTCGAAGGCATTCCATTCACAAAATGCCGACTACAAACACGCGAGTTATTCGTGGGTTCCTATGGTTTACCATAACTAGTCTGTTGTTTCAGTGCCGCAATCCAGGCATGCTGCTTTTTATTTGGAAACACAAAAAACTTACTGCCAGGAGGACAGTTAATATACGTAAAGTTGCAATCCACCACAGAACATTTTTTCTACTGTTTCGAGAACAGTACAAACAGTATAAACAAGACCAACACAGGCACAGGCACTAGACGGCGACTCCCCCTGATTGTTTAAGTGACTTGCCGCCAGAGCGTAGCACCCATCATGCGCACGAGGTCTATAAGAAAAGCAACATAGAAAAATGACAAAACTGAGGGTATGTACCGTACATACCATAAAAGTACGATAGTAATGGAGTGGGCGCAGGGAGACCGCGACAAACAAGCCGGAACCCAGGGGCGGGAGGCCGCAAAGCACCCACGTGAGTGAACCCTACGGATACCAGCACAAAAGGAGCGAGAATTTTATTGACATAGCAGAGTATCTCGGGCGCGCAGTACAGGAAAGGAAAGTGTTACATAGAAGAGTATTTACATTGTTTGCGCCGGGACAGGGAGTGAGTTCGGGAGGAAGTTATAAGGAGGAGGACAAGGGTAATATTGTAAGAGGAGATAATAGAGGTTAGTGGTGATATTGGTGACGGAATTGGCAAGTAAACGGAGAAGTTCCAATATGGAGAGCGGCGGTAACGTTAAGGGAGGTTGTGGGGCAGGGGGGTAGATGGCTTGCGGGGGTGGGGTGGGTGGCGGCACGGGACGGGGGCGAGGAGAGAGGGGACGGGAAGGAGAGGGCACACGGTGCGGGGTGGGGAGCGAGAAGGCTCCACTCGATAAGTTCGCCGGTGAAGTTGGACACCGTTGGAGTCTTTACACAAACAAACAAACAAACAAACAAACAAACAAACAAACGTAAGTTATTTCATTCCCGCCGCAAGTGCGGCGGGCGGGCCAGCCGAACTAGCGGCTCTTAGGCCTTGCGAATCAAAAATGGAGAGTGAATTTAACAAAAAATGGCAAGTATGTTGTGCACATACGTAAAATAAAATGTAGAATGTCCCAGCGCATTAAAATTGTGGAAGTCTTGCAGCATTCGTTACAGAGAATATGTACAAAAGTAGTCACATATGGTGAGCAGGTACAGGTAGGGAGGTTGAGAGGAAGGTATAATTAGACGGACGCGGGTAGTATTGGAATATAATATAGGTTAGTTGTAAGATTTGTAACGGAAGTGGCAAGTAGACGCAGAAGTTCTAGGATGGTGAGAGGCGGCAGGCTGAAAGGGGGTTGTGGAACAGGGGGATAGATCGCTTGCGGCGGTGGGGTGGGTGGCGGTGCTGGGCGAGAGCGAAGAAGGGGGGGGGACGGGTGGGAGAGCGTACAGCGCGGGGTGGGGAGCGGGAAGGCTCCACACGGTAAGTTCGCTGGTGAAGATGGACGCCATCGGTGAGCAAGCGGTTGACGTCTTCATTGGTGGGAAGCTGAAGGCGTACCATGTACGTCGGACCGTGGACGTTGAAGATACGGAAGACGCGCCGTGCCAGTGCAACCCGACAAAGATAAAAACAGGAATGATAATAAAACCCCATAAATATAACCAAATGTGCACAAGAAGCAAAATACTTACCATCGAGCAGGAGCAGTATTAACAAAACCAGCGTGGAGGGCACAGAACATAAGGGAAAGGACTGGATCGAGCTAACTACTTGAGGGGTTGCCAGGTCAAGATTGCTAACTGAAAGCAAGATTAATGTTTAAATAACTTGAACTTTACTTAAAATTAGGAAAAATATAAACAGAATTTAGGAATGAAAACTGCAGAGCAAAAAAAATAAATCTGTAAATAATGTCTTTAAATTATAGATAAAAATCAATTTTCAAAGCAAAATATACTATGAGTGCGCACTCGGATAACAACGTAAAATAATTTTTATGTAGTAATAAATAAGTAAATAGAAGAAAGATAAAAATTGTAATAATTCAACTCATTAAATTAGGAGACAAATGTCTATTTTTAGGATAAATAAAATCGTGAAAACACACTCAGATTACAAGCTACACTTTGCCTTAGAATCAATGAATGACAAATGTTAAAACGGATCCGTGCATTAAATATTAATTACATAACTGGCCAGCTTTTCTTTGTGAGTAAGTATACTACAATTAATCACAATAAACTGGAATTTGCTTCCGGAACCAGTACACAAGGATTTCAATCACCCCGAAACACGGAAAAACACTCAATATTTAAGGCAACGATAGCAGACCCAAAAAAAGGTTCCACACGTAAATAATTGAAAGGACACAAGAGAAAATCGCACGAACCCGAATAAAAATATGTCTCAAATAAACTACAAATTACGAAGGGAAACACATAAAATTTCACAGACAACAAAACAATGGTACACACGAAGCATACAGCTTCCCAAAACCGAAGCCAACATCCGACTTAAAGAGACAATAGGCAAAGCCCACACAAAATTAGCGTACCGGAGATAAGATAAAAACATGGCACGCAATAATGAAAGAAGAAGGAAAGAAAAACGGACGCGAATAATCTGAGGAGGGCAAAAGTATCATCAAGAAATAGGGAACAAATTCCAGTTTATTATAACCAGAATATTACAATAATTATGTATAGTCTTTTAAATTTAACATTTCTTCCAACCAAAATATTAATAAAGGATTTAAATGCCGGTTACACAATTTTAATTTTAGGAGGCCTTGGAAAACGGTAATGGCCGAATAAGACCGGAAATAAACTATCCCATTAAGTAATTAAACAATGAGCCATTACGAAAACAATACTAGTACATAACGTCTTTCAAAACGTTGTCAACAGTCCATCGGATGCCACAAATATGAACCAAGAAATGTAAAAAGTAATCCACCAACAAAATTAATAATAATAGTAACTTTAAGAAACAGAAAAAGGCAGCACAACGATAATCTCAGTTAAATTAAAGTAATGGAATAATAGGTCTCTCACCCGCGCATATACCATGTTCCAGAATTACTCCATAAGAATAATTTGGATATAGAACATTACCAAAATCACGTTAAGTTACATTTTAATATTTAGCAGATACAATTTATATCATTAAAATGTCCGATGAAGAAGAAAGTCCAGCTTAATTTAATGAATAAACGGTGGTCGCCAGGTCCATAAACTATAGGCCTAATTTCAATTACAGTAGCGGAGTAGAGACGAAGTAATATTAACAGCGTTGCCAAAACATTTCTTCTAATATAATAGTTGTCGCAGATAGCTTGATACACACGTTCTTCTCCAAATAATCCGGCAGCAGAACAGTTTCGAAACAATTAAGTAGATACTTGTACTTACATTTTTGGGTGTCCAATTTAATATACTGTAATCCAATAGCTTACATTCTAGCTCATTTTGTAATGAAGAACCCTCCTTCAGATAGTTCGGTCACACTAATATTAAAAAAACTGAAAATATGAAACACACAACATTATCGCGCTTCAATTAAGGCAATGCCTTAATTAACGAGGCTATTGGTCTGGTTTATCAAACTCCACTCCAACAACTTTCAATTGCATTTTGTACACAACTTCTCCAAACGCGTCCATCTTGGCTATCTGCCGGGAACAGACTGGCGTTCAGTCCAGTCAAGCCGCGGGTCGCTCAGTTGAAGATCGACACTGCGCACGCTCAAGTCAAAAAAATTTGGTTATTGATCCAATCAGAATTTCGAAGCAACCGACGTAACAATGGCAAGAAGATACATTTTAAATCGCCACAGTTTCAGGCACATAATTTAACGGCAATGCAAACAATGGCCGAGAATTGCAGATAAAAGTCCCCACACACAAATGTATATGTCCAACAAATGAGGGTATGGAAAATTATTGTCTCACCGGGACCCCTGCCGTGAGGAGATCGGTAAGTAGATCCTGTTCAGAGATCGCAGGGTCGACGCCACGAAGGACACAGCTCGACACTGAAGGTGGTTGATTGGCCGTGGTAGCGCCAGATGCGCCGTAGGAGGCTGGCTGAGCAGTAGTGGCGGTATCCAGCGAATCAGCAGGGGGCAGTTGGGGACTGGGGAGGGTCGTAGATAGGGAGGGGCTGGGGGTAGACATGATGGGGGAAGGATGACTGGACGTAAGAGTGGCTATAGAAGAAGACGGGGAAAGCTGAACAGAGCTGGTAACTGTAGTGTACGTAGTAGTAGTAGTAGTAGTAAGAGTAGGCGAAGACTGATGGACGGAATAAGTGACAGTGGTAGTAGTCGAAGTGAGACAGGAAATCGGAACTGTAATAGGGAAAGTATGATCAGAGGCCAGTTGTTGTAAGAGATAGTCGGGAGTGGGAAGAACTTTGTGCTGGACGTGAAAGAGAGAGATGGTGCCTTGAGCGATGAACTTTGGTCCGTGAATGGAGTATTCAAAGAAGACCAAAACGTTGGGCGAAGGTTGTCCAGATAAGGCTTCCTGGAGACGGAGAACCCACTTGGTCGCAACGTTGTCGTTCTGAAGCGAGATCCGGATGTCTTTAGGTGAATAAGCGGTGTCCACATTCTTGATGAGACAAGAAGACATGGTGGAGGAAGGCGACAGCCAACGAGGCGTCTGCCCGTTTGATTATTCTTGGGCCGGCTGAGACAGTGAAGATAGCGAGGAGAAGAGTACCACCCAGCCGAAAAATATGTGGACATGTATGTATGAGTCTTTACACATCTGAAAGATGATGCCTATTCAAATTTGAGTGCTAATCGACGAAGAGTGGTGCTAGTAGTGTCACTATGACCTCGCAAAGCAATTTGCTTTAAATACGCCCCGTACACTTGGCGAGGATTAGTCATCGTACGGTGTCAACGTTATGAAGTAGGCAGACGAAGAAGGCAGTATCAGCACTTACTGAGTTTTTAACCCTAAACCGGGCGCGTTGGTGAATTTCGTTCACCAACCTGCGTATTTAATTTGTAGTTTTTAGTTCCTAAGAGCTACAGCCGTCGCGCTGCTAGTACCTTCCGGCGAAGTCTTATCGATACTCTCCGTGTAGCGGTACTTGTTCAGGAAGTTGTACGTCTCACGCTATTCGACCTTGACACGCACGTGCCGTCATTTGGTGAACTTTCTTCACCACGCGTCCGGAAATGTAAGTAAAATTGTACCTTAAACGTTCTTGGAGTTTCATTATTTTAAAATGTAGACTGTAGAGGAAACAAAAGTAACTACCTATTTCTATTGTAGGGCGAAGTTTGTGAAGGATGAAGACATACAAACGCTGTTACAGGAATTATCTGATGAGGAGGAAGGATCTGAGGGAGCTGAAGTTTGTGATTTTTTTGATGGTGAAGATGAAGTGGTAAATTATTCAGACATTGATCATGACAGTGAGAGTGAACAAGAAGGTGATGTAGGCGTAGTTGATACCTATGAACACGACGAACTAGAGAGATTTTTGTTTTGCAAAGGCGAAACAATGCTGTGTACCACTAACTTTTCAAGGGCTACCTCTAGGATTGAAGAATCTTTCGTTTCAACTCATGAATAAGTGGTTGGTTGAACGAACTGAGATAGGAGCAATGCCTCCGGATATCCGAGCAGTGTTATCCCCATACCATCAGAAAGAAACATCAGAAGAAATAAAAATGCCATCGAAGAGAGGACGATGCATTCACTGTAAGCGGAAACAAAATCAAATCACCACAGTGTCATAACTTTGTGTGTAAAGCATATTCTAAAAGATGCATTACATGTGTAAGCTGTAAGAATAATGATAATTATTAATGAAGATTGTTAGAAGTGTTTCATTTTAAGTCCCCGTGAGTTAAGTATTCATCTGTTTCAATTTTATGCAGTCTTCGACCCATGAACAATTTTACCTTTTATTATTATATGTATATACTGTCACTTGTAATTTGTGTTGTAATTATTATGTCTAAGGGTTATAAAGCACATAAGGAGTAACAATATCAGTCGTGTAAGAGTTAGTACTTGTTAATCAGTTGCTAATCCTAGGAAAAATGAATGGTGAACGAAATTCACCATGCGCCCGGCAATGTAACATTTATAGGCGCGCCCGCTTTAGGTTTAACGAGGCCTTGTAATAGGGGTTCGAGTAGGTGAATGTTATTTCCGTGATATCGCAGAAAGACACGGCCAGGATGTATCCACAGAACATCGGTGTTGGCAACAATGGTCACGGGAGGGCGTTATCTCAAGAAGATCGGGGCCCGGACACGGGCCGCTAGGGAGAGGGGAGACGCCATATTCAACGCATAGCTTTGGTGGATCGTTCTGCACCTGCAGAAGCCATTATAGCTTCATTTGGCACCAGAGTGACGCAGCAAACTGTAATAAACCTATTACTTGAGGGACATCTCAGAGCCAGACGTGCTGTAGCGTTCATGGCACTAACTCCGAATCACTGCCATCTGTGACTTCAGTAGTCAAGCTAGAGCTCATTGGAGATCTGTTATGTTCTGTCTTGTTGCAGGTGATGCCCGTAGTCTTGAAAGGAGGAGGCCAGGAGTGTGCTTGGAACCAAGCTGTCTGCGGCGTCGACACACTGGATCTCCACCAGGAGCAAGAGCACTCTCATAGTTATCCCAAGAAACTTCACAGCGGTGATTGAACTGGCTGTACTGCCATTCATTCGCAGTATTCAAGGTCGTGTTTTCCAAAGCTCGTCCTCATACCGCTGCTGTCACCCACCGTGCTCTGCAGTGTCCACCAGTTGCTTTGGCCTGCGAGATACCAGACCTTTCACCCATCGAGAATGTATGGGACATTATGGGACGAGAAATCCAGCATCATTCAATACTGTTGCCGATTTGACTGACCAATTGCATCAGGCGTGGAACTCCATCTCAAAATATGGCATACGGCACCTCTACAACAAATTGCATCCATGTGTGCATGCTTGCATTCAATATCGAGCCGAGTACAATGGTTAATAATGAAGCACTATGTCACACGTCTTCTCGCACATACTTGAACCTGTGACTTGGAAGCTTCACTTAAATAAATACTTCTGCTGGACAATTCCTTAGTCTAAATTGCATTCTTCTAAAGTAATGTCTTCTCGGTGTTGGGGTTTCATTTTCCGCCAGAGTAGTTAGGAGACTAAAGGAGTGACCGTCGTGGGAAGAAAGCTTGCCTTTAGCTCACTGTAGTACGTCTTTGTCTGAAAACTGATTTGCCGTACAAGTATCATTCTAGCGCCTTCTACCCAATACATTATCTCGGATGTATTGGTAAAACTCTCGATTGGTGAATTACATAGCGTTGATCACTCCTCTAACCACCACAGAGTAATGTTTTATCCAGCAAACCTTGTAACATATTCTTCCGAAACTCTAAGGATATCCCGCTGGTACTGTGCAAACATCCAGGCGATAAACCTCCTTCGATGAGTGAGGAGGTAGAATACATCCTTCCTGTCATTAGAGGCTCACGGGTTATCAACTTGGTCACCAGGAAAACCCTGGCTGAGCCTGGTAAATATTCCAATTACTTGTGCCAGGCTCCTCACTATTATCTCCCGTAGTGGTAGTGATGGTGGTGGTGGTCATTATTGTTTTAAGATGAAGTACAACTGGGCAACGATCCTCTATTAACCTAATCAGAGGGATACAATTGAAGGGATGCGATACCTCAAAATGACGGTATCGCTAAGAAATATCTAGGACACGAAAGGCGTGAAAATGAAAGACTCCGTAGGCCGCGAATGCTCTTATACCGTCGGAATAGTTCATCTGACAGTCCTTGCTCAGTACTTGTTCTCTTCCGACCTAGTCGGTAGTAGGTTTACGAACCTTCGTATTTTTCATGGATTGTACATTTACTTTGGTGATATCTCCTTTATTGGGAAGGTTGAGAGTTTTCCATTTTTATCCTTCTGTCTAGTGTCAGGAGAGGAGGTGCCCATCCCTAATACGATAATCACCGACATCTCCTTACCATGTATGATACACCTCGGTCTTGGTGGTGATGGATTTCTAAAACCACCGGATAGAGAAGCTTATGATTATCATCAATCTGTTGAAAAAACATTTTTTACGTTGGTAATCTTCTCATAGAATTTATGAATACCTCGAAAATTTCTGTGTGGGCCGGCGCCGAGATTAGGCGTAGTGCGCTCACCTCTTATACGCAGACCGAGGGTTCGATTCCCGGACAGGTAAGGGCTTTATACCTGGATCTGAGGGCTGGTTCGAGGTCTACTTAGCCTATTGATTACAGTGATTACAGTTGAGGAACTACCATCCCGGGTCTGGAAACGGCCGAGAGGATTCGTCGTGCTGACCACAGGGCATCTCGCAATCTGAAGGCCTTGAGGGTGAACAGCGGTCGCTTGCTAGTGCTGAAGTCCTGTTGCGCCATGGGGTATTGTTTGGTTTATTCCGATGTTTGAGTCTTTATACTGAATTATTTACAGCACCGTTTTTATCTTTACCTCCTGACGTGGATGCAATAGAATACATCTGCGGTATCCTCTGCTTGTCGTAAGAGAAGACTGGTGGTCTTAACTTGGGACTGTGGGGCCTCTGGCATTGTTTCCACTTACTTGCGCCGGGCTTCTAATTTTCAGCTTTCCTGTCCGTCCTCACTTGGTCAACTTTTCTTCTCCTTCCACCCAGAAAATATTAGGTTTACGACGTCTAGCGGGTGTTTTATTTTCACTTCCTTCGTGTCATATTCCTTTCTTTTTCAGACACCTTCATTTTTCGAAATGTCGGACTTCATCCACTTTCTCTTTGATTAGTTTTAATAGAGGATCGTTGTTTAGTTTTCTATTTAGAACATGGATTTTTGGGTCGGAAGTGTCCGAGGGTATGTTCTGCTCGAATGGTGCTTGGAGGCGCACGGTTCCAAAATCCGCCTTATCCATTTTTTATGAAAATTTAGTTCTTACCTTATCTCTATAACTCACATGACTTAGCACCTTTTTCAACAAGACAACTGTTCCTAACTCCCTTTGTCCCCATTAAAATACAACACAAATTCAGGTGGCGTTTCCCAAACCCGCCTTATCCAAACATGGGACACCGTAACTGGAATGTATCTCAAATAGTACTCTATGAAGTAAGCATTAGTACGATGTTTATGAAGTTCCAGGTTCACGGTCTGTTCTTTGAAACTGTTGAGAATACTATTACCGATAATTTCGCGCCAGTTTATCACACTATCATTGATATTGAGTTTAATCACTGACATTCATATCCTTCTATATTTCTTTATAATACGACTGCAATGTTTTTATGATTTCAAAGAGTGTAAATAAAATAATAATAGCGATTATAATACCAATTAATGACGAAAATTATCATTATAAAGTTTTAGCTACGTTTGCACACCCTCGCCCTTATCTCGATGACAGTTCCAAAACCCTCCTTATACAATCTTAATTTGTAAATATGTTCCTCATATGGCACGAATTGCATGTAGCTCTTCAATTATATCAATACATGTAAGTACGGTGATCTAATAAACATGAATAAATACCTTTATTCTACTAAAGATGAGCAAGAAATTTTATTCGTCCCCTGAAAATTTTGCAAAAATGGATAAGGTGGATTTTGCAACTGTGCGCCTGGTCTTTCTATTTAATACCCATGGGTGAACTGCGTGTCCGAGTGTGAGATGATGATGATGATGATGATGACGTTGAAAATATAATAATAATAATAATAATAATAATAATAATAATAATAATAATAATAATAATAATAATAATGTAGGAAATGAGTGAAACCTGCTGTTAGCACATATCCTGCAGCTGTCGAATAACACCACGAGGTCTGTCCAGGGCTTAACGTCCCTACCTGATGGACAGATCACCATCAATAGCATCTGTATATCAGAATGTGTGGTTTTCATTTGTATATAAATTAGAGTACATGTTTTTTGTCGTATATAGGGTATATCTTGAGATCTGACACCTGTAAAGTTCTATAGATAATAAACAAAAATTGAATTGAATTTTCCCTCACTATATATTGTACCCTTCCCGAGGTGCATGATGGTGGTGAGTTCTTCTTATCCGGCAAACCTCGTACTTACTAATGATTCTTCTCCCATGGGTCGCGATTAGTCCAATGTCGTATCTTCACACTGCAATAAGGATGCCATATCCATTTGCACATTTGGGTTTTACGTCCACCAAGATGGCTCCAATTTCCTTCTGAAATAACTTACGAAGAACGACAAATTACAAAGCATTTTCAGTCTTCGCGGGCTCGGAGAATAAGTTTCTTTCCGAAGCTGTTCTTCTGTGCAAGGAGATGACACTCCAATCCATCTTGCTCAGAACATGAACCACCGGTGGTCATTAGATTATAGATCGTCTACGGAAAACACATGTGGGGAAGGTTATCTCACTCACAAATGACGTCGCAAATTGACGCGCTGACTTCAGCCACTAAATGTAGGTTTAGTACGTAAATTTAGCAGTTTCAACATTGACAGCGTATGACAGTTGAATTCCCCTTCAAGGATAATTGACATGAAATTTTTGAATTTCAATAACAAGGAAACCCCTCCATCTGCAAATCTGATTGAGATTTGGTACAGCGACTTCAGTAGGAATGCTTAATTCAGTCATATCAAAATTAGATGTCCAGTTGTATATTTAGTACCTGATTTGGTGTGTCAAAATGTGTTTATTTAAGCACCGCGTAGACGGGAGCAGCAGCGGAGTGGCCGGCCAATTCATGTGTCACGCACTCGCACTTTCTCTCTCTCTCGCGCGCACACACACACACACATTACTTCCCTAACCTCGGCAATCACTGCCACTCCACGACGCAAATGGGACGCCAGGAAAATGTTGGCGCTGTACCTCAATTATAGCCACGGCCATGTCCTTCCCAATCCTAACATTTTCCAATCCTTGCATTGCAGAAAACTATTGATGTGTTAATGCGGCACTAATCCATCATCAAAAAAGTTGTCTACGGCAATAATTGTGTTCCCCTTGTGGGGTAGTGTGTCGGTGTTTACATACTATGTATACAGTATATAGGCAGGACCGTGTGGTCCCATTCACGACGTAGTGCCAGTGAAGGAATGTGTGTGTGTGTGTGTGTGTGTGTGTGTGTGTGTGTGTGTGTGTGTGTGTGTGTGTGTGTGTGTGTGTATGCGAGACATGAACCGGCCGGCCGGCCCACCGCTACTCCTGTCTCTGCGGTGATTAAATGAACAATCTTTGACAACCCAAAACTGGTGCTAAATATACAACTGGAGATCTGACTTTGATACGGCTGAATAAAACATTCCTATTGAAGTCGTTGTACCAAATCTCAATCAGATCGCGGAGATTTACAAATGGGAGGATTTCCTCGTTAGCCATTTATGAAAAAGAAACATTTCTACCATTTTCATTTTGTGGCTATGTCCTTTCCATTTCTGTTAGTTCTCTAAACACTGTTGTACAGCCACCATAATTAGAAAATGCTCTTCACGAAATTTAACTCCCGACTGTTCGGCATATACTGCTTACGTAACGATTTACTTTCCATGAGTTACTGAACGCATCAATCTTCACACTCCACCTACCACTGCGAAATTGGGGTTGAAGAATACAAAAAGAGTCAATTAGCCTACTGTAGAGAAGAGTGAAGTCATGTCTAGCTTGCAAATAAATTTCGCTGTGGTTCCATCCGATCTAACTGTGGTAGCATTACGCTTACAACTACATGGGTGGATGGAATGCATACCTTTAATTTGAATATTGTATCCATGCAGATCAAATCACGCGGCCAATCTCTTCATCACGTAGGTTTGAATCAAATGATTCAAGTGATTGTCAGTTTCAAAAGACTTTGCTCACGCTAAAGGTTTCCTACTATAGGGATGGATTGCTCATATGTAGAGGAGAAAAAGGGGTATAGAAACACCGGTCCGCAAATTCGTGATTAGTGGGGCATCACACTCTTTTCGCAGACAAGAGTAGAATTTCCTGTAATAATGCGTTCTGTTGATTACATTGAGAAGTGTTTGAAATGCCTATCCTTGACATACTGCAGGCTTCTGCTCGTCATGTCACTTTATTTTGGAAATGCTCAAAACTACCTGGGGGTTGTACACATTTCAACAAGCATGCGTACTTCTTCTTCGAAGTTTTCTTCATCTCTACAGTGTTTGGAACCCCCGAAACGAAGAAATTACTCGAATTTAGATCAAGTAAGCGTGGCGGCCAAGTAATTGATCCACCTCTACCTATCCAGCAGTCAGGATTGGGTGCACTAGGTGATCGCGGGACAAAAACTAAAATGTGCAGAGGTGCCATCGTGCGTGATGCATATCCTTGATGAAACGCTAGTGTCATAGTTTTCAAGAGAATCCCATATCTCAAATATTCCGAATTTCAGAAAACCTCTTTACATAAACTTTTTGTCCGCACTGCATATGAGGAATCCAAACCTGCAGTTATGTCGTGAAATTTTGAAACTGTATAACCACACCATTTCAGCACTTAACAAGTACAAGTAAGAATTTAATCGAAAGGAATGCAACAGAACACATACTAGAATAACTTTCTGTATTACCAGCAAAGTAATTGAGTTTTATTTCACACAGTGTATGAGCCAAAGCAAAACTATGACATTCCGAGTTTGCGCTTGCAAGATACGCATGCTCACAAGATACGAAATGTTCCTACACTTCAGATATTTGAAGGAAATTGAAGTAATATTTAATTCTGCAGTGAATAAATGTGATAAAATAACTAAATACCTGAACACTACCTTGGCAATTGACTTGACAATGATACAATAATTAATGTCGATGCCTTTACCTTGTGAAGCACCGAATAAAATATGTAATAGTAAGAAACAAGGATGAATGTAAGCCGGGAAGATTTCTATCCTAAAAAACGAAAGTGATTTGTAAAAGTGAATTATAGTGTAATTTATAGTAATTGAGAGAGGGAGAAACTCCTCCCAGTAACTATACACTAGGACAAGTCAGAAAAATGAATGCAATCCTTTCAATCTCCTAACAAACCGTAGCGCAAAGTCACCAGGTAATTGTTCCCATCGCTCCCTCAACTACTTCCTTCCATGTTTATATACGTGCTGATTTTTTAATTCAAGCAGTGAAAAGGCTAGCTTCTTCATATTGTCCAGGGCTCCTGGGGCACACTCTTCAGTTTCTCTGTCGCGAGAAGAAACGCATTTAACCAAGTACTGCAACAAAACAATGACAACGTCAATGATTAATTCAATATTTCCCTGCTAAGGCTCCCGGACGTATTTCCGAATTACGTTTTCCTAACGGGATCGTTTCCAAAATGCAAGGTTCCGAATGTTCCGAGTGTGCAGTTTCCGAAATTGTAATTCTGAAAACCAGAAATATCGGTTTCTGTATTTCAGAATTATGAAACCAGCAGAAACCAACATCGAACCAACAATCGTTTTCATTTCCAAGTGGTTGTTAGTAAGGGGCACCTACAACCCCTACAAGAACTATAGAAGGGTCAGGGAGACATGCCTCGACTGTTCCGAACCCCCTGTGGGTGAGGACTGTAGAATAACAAACACGGTATCCCTGCCTGTTGTAGGAAGCGATTAATAGGGGCCCCAGAGGATCTCAACTTGGAAGCGTGGGTTGGTGACCACGGGGTCCTTAGCTGAGTCCTGGCACTGCTTCTAATTTTTGTGCCAGACTCCTCACTTTCAACTATCCTATCCGACCTTCCTTGGTCAACTCTTGTTCTTTTCGGACCCCAACGCTATGAGAGCATTCAGTTTTAAAAGCAAATTAAAACACTATAAACATACCTGTAAAAATCGCATATTATATATTATATAATTATACACCTTTAGCCAAGCCGTGTGGTAAGTATATTGTGTGTTGCGTTCGTATTTATTATATTACCTTTCCATATTGAAAGGCACTATAAGTTAATTTCAAGGATAATATCTACAAGGATATCATGTCTTGAACTGTAGGTACGTCGTTCGGAACTAAGATGGCTTCATAGGCCCAAATATTACTGACGAGCAAACACATACATGTGTTACACTCGGATTCGATTGAAATTTGGTAGGAATATTCGTGTGAGGCAGTAGAATGCTAAGGTGAAAACCGCATGTGCGCAGCGCAAGTTTAAACACCAAAATTGAACAAATAAATAGTCATAAAATTAGAAGTACCGCGGGAGTATCGGGGTGTGGCGGAGAGGTAGGGAGGAGCGAAGCAGCGGACGTGAACCAACCGGGCTGCGTCGAGCTGCGCCAGCAGCCAGGCAGCGTATAGTTAGTGCGTTCCCCTTAACTTCCTGATCAGATGTGCAAAACGTAAATATGAAAATAGCACATGAAACAAGTGTACAAAGGACGATGTTTGAACAACGATGCCAATAAGGTTTGAAGAATTACAATGAGTAACAAGAACTCGGGCGTAAATTTTTCAAACCTTATTGGCATCGTTGTTCAAACGTCGTCCTTTGTATACTTGTTTCATATACTGTTTTAATATTTACGTTTTGCACATCTGATCGAGAAGTTAAGGGGAACGCACTAACTATACGCTGCCTGGCTGTTGGCGCAGCTCGTTAGAGCCTGATAGTTTCACGTCCGCTGCTTCGCTCCTCCCTACCTCTCCGCCACACCCCGATACTTCCGCGGCACTTCTAATTTTAGGTACGACTATTTATTTGTTCAATTTTGGCGTTAAAACTTACGCTGCGCACGTGCACAGTTTTCACCCTATCGTTCTAATGCCTCCCACGAATATTCCTACCAAATTTCAACCGAATCCGACTGTAACACATGTATGTGTTCCCTCGTGAGTAATGCACCACTTCGTCTTACATGCAAAGTGCTTATGAACGCGATTATATGTGATATATTTCTATATAATATATTGTGCCCTTTTCAAGGCATGTGTGGTGGTGCTCCTCTTGATCGACTGTTGCCCCGGCTGCTCCTGCAAATAAAAACATGAATAATACCTACCGCTCACGTAGACTCTCTCTCTCCTTGGGCGTGGTACCGTCCCTCAGCTTTCCTCGAGGTTGTCGGGCCACAACAAAATGGGGGTGAGGAAGTAAAATTAACGGTGGGTCAGCTAACTACAAATAACGTTACCCAAGACTGAATCGAATTTAAATAAACGTAAACATTTATTAACATAATTTGCAAAAAGAGAAAAAATAAGCAAAATTTTTAAATGAAGTGAAATAAGATGGATTTTAAGAAAAATAAGTGGAAGTAACAAAACTCAAAATTTTCCCAAAATAATATCTCCCTCACATAAACTTGGATGAAGGTCACAAATTAAAATAATAAACGTCACCATAAACTAATAACTTCTACGTCGATTGACGCTACTATAGAAGAAACCAGTGGTCTACCAAGACTCACCACTCAAAGGAAATATCTCAGATTTACACTCAAACTGAAATTTCGACTAATGGAATTATATAAATTATTAATTAATTAAATAATCAAATAATCTGAGATCACTAACGGGTGTCTTAAGTTCACAAATCCAGACTTATCAAATCTACAAGTTACCCAACTGTTAACAACCATAATTAGTAAAAACAAAATAAGACAGAAAGAAAGAAAAACCCATGAACACACTTCTCGCTACGTAAAATATCACTTTTAAATTATATACACTTTGCCACGTAAAATAATTGGTGGGCGAACAACAAAAAAATTGATCACAAAAAACTGTGCTTCAAATAAAATGAAATTAACTATGCAATTAATGATTTTGCCATGATACACCTTACATTAACTCACTGTGATAGTTCTGGACATCCACAACAAAAATAAAAATATGTCGTGACCTACCTGTCCTGAGAGACGTTCTCGTAGGTTGGTCACCAGGCCGTTGGATGTTGAAGTATTACCTGACCTGCCGAGCGGATTGTAGGGAGGTAATTTGTAGGTAGGACTCGTCCCGCAACTCCCGAAATAAAAGATGAAATTATTTCTCTGTCCTTTATTACTGTGGACAACTAAAACTACTATGTACAGTATATTTACAAGTCTGAATGTAATGATCTAAAGAGAGAGCGAGCTTGTTCCATGCGCCTACTGTTCTACTACGCGTCTATCTGAATCTTGCCCTGCGGCACTTGGGCTATGCTCAAACAGAATCTCGTTCTGACAAGTACGAACTACTGGCTGGAAGAAGGCCCCGCGCCATCTTGGCCAGGGATTATATCTCTGCTCCTGAACTCAAAGTTCTATCCCTACCTCCTACCAAGGGGTTGGGTCTTACAGGCATTACCAAACTGTTCATCCAGTCACTAGCGCCCTCAAGTGGCTATTTTCAATAGTTGTCACAGTAAGTGCTGCTACCCAGGCACTACTGTCTTCTGTCTTACTTTGTCCTCATCTTTCCTTGTTTCCTAAGTGCATCTGTAATGGCCTTGACTGGCCGTGTACTCGGCTTTGTTTTCCTATGTCGGGCGCCAGGCGGTCCGCCTGGCCCGCATACCAGCTTTGTTTGTTGACACACAGTAAATATCTTATTGTAGTCAACAGCTTTCGTAAGCTAGCGCGTTTCACAAACTGCTCTCCAATACTTAACTGAAAGCTTCCTTCTGCTTTCCAATTATAAAATCTAACTATAATTATTATACAATTACTCAAGTACTACAAGGTGTCCCCTGTCGTTGATCATTATTTTAACACTAATCAATCTCCTCTGACACCTTGAGTTCAAGACTCGGCAGCGAACCCGGCTGCCTTCCACCTGGCAGTCCGCCGGTTCGAGACCGTGGGAGGTCGGTACACGACAAATATTCGGCTATGTGTTTCAATCTTTACATTAATCAAATGAACTCGCCTTTTAACATCATTTTAATCTTACTTCCCGCTGTCTACACTTTACTAAGAATAACCAAATTGTGTTAATCTATAGTTGATGGAAGCAGATTCCATCTTATTGAACCAATTTGCGGCTTTGTTCACATAACCTCTTACTAAAGTTCGGTTCATTTGCATATATTAAACTTGTAGTAGCATCCAATATTATTTATTTATTTACGGTGCCTTCATGTCCGCGTAAAGAACCTGCTGTAATTGATTTTGACTGTGAATACTAGGTGGCCCTATAAAACTAACCCTTGAAATTCTAATTTACAAAGTATACTCGGCACTGGTGAACACAGTGCTCAAAACAAAAGAAGAAATAAAAAATACAAAAATAACCTCTCCGCACCTACACTTAATTCAACAAAATACAATCATATCCACGTACCTTCGGCGTCTACGCTTTAAAATACGGTAAAAATAAAAAATATCAAGAATAATCAAAATAAAAAATAATAAAACAGGGAACAAATCTCAAAATTAGCGTGATCAACGCCTACATCAAAAAATAAAAAAACGCTCTTTCCAAAATGCAAAACAAGAAACAAACTTCCTAAACGCTGAGGTGTATTTGGCGACAATCCCATAACACAAGACGTAATGTCTGAAACTGATATTCTCGAATTCAAAGAAAAATGAAAAGGAAAATACACATCACAATGATCACAATATAACTCAAAATTATTCATTGCTAGCCCGCTCTGTTTCATGCTTCAACTCGGCCCCATATTGGACTATCCCGGAGCGTTACGTCATCCCTGGTAATATTTGCGTACTTACCACTTCCGGCTATAATTGTCACACGTATTCTGTCGTAGACTTAACTCAATATTTCTTGAACTGATTAATATTCAATTCCCATTTTTATCTCATTATTTTCTTTTCTCAACGTATATATCAACATAGCCTCGTTCATTTCCACACGGGCTCAACAACTTCACTAATTCATTGTGTCGTTCTCATAATCACAAATACGACATATGTACGACATGATCCTCAAGACTCTATTTTCCATCTCATAACTATTACCACCAGGGATACCATTGCATATTTATTCTCATACTTCGATCTTTCATTTCTATTCCACAAGTTGCCATGTACTTCAGAGGTAGTCGGCAACGATTCCTCACTTTAAAACTGAATATAACAAAACAAGATTGCTTGCCAAACACACTCACAAGAAAAATCGTGCATTTGACAACATACACCATCACAACAAGGAAAAGAACTCCAAAATTCGTCGTCTAACTGTAATCACGCAAGGCAAAAATAAATCGGATACACTACAATTACACATCACGCTACATGACGGCTCTCCGAATGAAATCACTTCGGCTGACTTAAAATGACTTGACAACATTCCACAAAAACAAAAATATTATTATTATTATTATTATTATTATTATTAGTAGTAGTAGTAGTAGTAGTATGATTATTATTATTTTTTTATAATATTATTATGTTGAGGCCTCAAAATAATCTGAACATGAAATACCTAATGTAAAGTAAAAAAAGATCCATAAATCATCAACATAAAATTTGCGTCATTGAATGATTCAAATAAGATTGACAAAAACTTCAAAAGAGTTTATGATTATTATTATATTATTATTTATCATTTATCGATCCCCTGACATTTACATCCCGAATCGTTAGATGTAATTGCCCTAGTCTCGCTCATGGATCTCGCTACAAATTAACAGTGAAACGCAACTAAGCTCCGTCTCTGGTACGTGAATTTTTCCTATATAAAAATACATGAAATCACTAACCTAAAACGGACCACGAATTATTCACGTCATTATTAATTACATACTATATAAATACAACATGCTCTTTACCTTTATGTGCTGCCAAGTGGGCCGCATCCTCTCTAGCCCCGGTTACATAGTGTTTAATCCATCTTGCACATCTTACTGGAATTATATGACATTGTGCACGCACGGTTTGGATCCATTTTGATTATGTAGCACTCGCAAATCAGTTGAAACACACGCAATCTTGAAGCTGACATTAACATATAATTTACACAATATAAATGGAATTAGCACACATAGAGTTTGGTTTTCATTGCCAGAAACAGAACTACCTGCGCTGTTTGTTCAAGGGATTAAATGTCATTCACCTGGCTCGGAAATAGAATGTGTACGTCCAGTCCTTTTCCCGTTACATTTCGTAGCAACCAAGTCTCGCCCTCTAATAAGCAAGACTAGTACTGGCTCCAAATGTCCCAAATGAACAGTAATTTTATACAATGCAAATCTAATTGCGATATTTTACTGATCATGCACAGAGAAAAACTATAAAAAATGTTGTCCTTCAGAATGTAATGACTTCTCCACTCAATTACTACTGCATAGGTTACGTCTGAGCTAGGAAAGTGCTGCGAACCTAAATGTTCTGAAAAAAATACCATAGTTCATCTGCGTACTCCGTGAGCTTAACACGTTAAAATGTTCATTTCTAATACATCATAGTAGAAAAAATATCAGCGACATTTTGACTATACTAAGTGTCCCGACATTTTATATAACCTGATCTTTTAATATTATAAGAGTTCTCCAAAGTTCATCACCTTATTGAACTCACGGATCGCACATTAAACGATGACTGACACAATAGTGGGTTTAGTTACCATCACTGCGCTGCACGTTTGAAGACTAGACCGTAGGCTCTCAAATTTCAACCAAGACTGGATGTTCGGCAAAGTGCCACCGACAGTTTTGTACATTCATGAGACTCTGCCTTCCAAGTAGTCGCAAATGGAGGGGTGACGTAGATATATGACACCTTGGATTAATATTCCAATATTCCAATTCCAATTAAATGTTCAGTGAATACACTCTGATGATTCCAAAAATTGGTGTGATTTTCACGTTGCACTCAAAAATCACAAATGATCGTTCATTTTTATACACGCTCGATCGCGTCACTAGGATTATTTTTCTACCGCGGTATGGCGTCTTCCCGCCATGAGACTCAGTCCTCTGGGTGAAACCATTTTTCCAAACAGCAGGCTTCAATGCTGATAACTTATTATTCATGAGATAATTAATCACATATTCACACAAACGATTCCTCAAATTTTATTCCCAGATTGGAACACAGTATATTTCTACTTCTCTCGTCACCAAATCACGAAAAACTAGATAAATATTCCCGTTGGAACAGGGCGGTTTAATTTTGGAATTTTCTGATTAGGTGAAATTTGCCACCGTGTTCACACTCGGATTCAACCATTTTTTGCAGAGGGGTGACAGGTATGCCTTCTGTCTCTCTCACACAATAAGGAGCGGCATATTCCGATGTCTCCTTTCTTGTGGGAAAGCTTGGTAGAACGTTTCGCACCAATCGGCATCATAAAGTTTATTACAGAATGTTTTTAGCCAAACCTATTTCCGGTACGTGGTTTTAAGCGATTTCTGAGGATATATTTCCAGCCTATGTGGTCTCTGTGTGGAACTTTATGAAATTACTGGCTCCAACTTGCTATCTGCAGTATTCTCATATATGAGTTTAATAATTGTGGCGATCCTTGTGTTTATTAAGTCGAAAACAAATAGCTATTCCTACGAGAAAGGGAAAGGATGACATACACTAAAGCGTGTAAATAATGCCACACAACAAGCAGAGCGCAGGGAAGCGTGGTATAAGATATTTGTGGCGTCGAATTATCGAGACCGAACAATCATGAGCAGTAATGGTAAGATAGCAAGACCTCAACTGAGTAGCGTACAAATAATATTTGGGCCCTATTTTCCCAGAGGATTTCCGTAGTAGGTACACGTAGTATAATGAGAGGGAATGAAAAAATGAGAACTCCCAAAATAACAGGTTTCAATAACAGATATATTGTAACGACAACAGAATGGAAACAAGAAGCATTATGCAACAACAAGTAAAAATAGATATCTTTGGCTTACACAGGCACTGAAAATAGTTATATAATGGTTATCCAGTTAAATTTCCGAGAACTAGATTTCGACAGGTTTTTACATAAATTGGAGTCATTCACACTAAAGTACCAAGACTTTAAAAAGGCATACTCAATCTTTCACAAATAGAATGGAACATTCCGGAAATTAATATAAGTGCAAGTAAAAACAATGTCTAATCCCCCAAGGTCAACCAGGCTTGCTTCAAATAAGAAAGATGACACAACATTTCAAAGACCAGAGAAAATACACTATTCGATTCGCAGACCACAATTTCATAGTGATTAGTTTTTAAAATCTTCATAAATGTAGGAAGGAAGGGGGAAAGGACAAGGGAAAACACGAGGAAGAGAAAAAAAATATGTTAGGAAGCGAAACAAAGAGGATGAATATTGAAGTAGAGATCAGGCTGCAAAGTCCCAGTTGGAAATAATGACGTTGATTACACCACACGCAAAGTTCAAAGTCACTGATAAGGTTGACAGTCCACCACTCCCTTCTTACACACTCGGAGAAGAAGTCTCAGAATGAAAATTTGTGCTCCATAATAGTATTTGACGTAGAGTCCTGAAGGGACTAGAGTTCAGAATCAAATAGTAGTAAAGCCTCTCAAGGCAAGGAAAAGGCAAGTATTGAAAACATAATGTAAAATACTAGTCTGCTCACCGGGTCTGAAGAGGAAGAAGAAGAAGAAGGTTAACAGCACACGGTCCAGCCGTGCGGAATGCACGAGCTCCCACTGCCTATTACAAAACACGAAGCACACCTGATCGCTGGTCGAAGGAAAGCGGCGAGTATATATACGCCAGGGAAGGCAAGTCTAGAAAATGCTGGAGATGACGTCAGGTGGTGGCATGGGGAGAAACGACAGCGCAAGCAGTAGTGAGGCAGACTAGCAAGCAGGCAGAGCAGTATAATGTGTAGCAGCACGGAGCGGAGAAGTATGCTTAAGGTAAGAAAAAATGTTGAGATCGGGAGCTTATAACATAATTTAATTAATTCATCCATCCGGCTATTGGCCTTATGGGTGCAAGGCCCCCTTACAATGGTAGAAATCTTACGCATTAGTGGAAGATTTCTCTCAATTCAATTTATGACTCATATATTTGCATCCATAAGCGAATATATACGATACATCTGTCTTTGAATCTTAGGCATACTTTTGTTGCTGTTTCAATTTCTGTCTGACCTCTTCCTCTAATTTTCTGTTTTCTGCTACTAAGTCATTTGCAATTTATTTCATAATTTCCATTATCTCGGCTGCCTCCTGCTCGCATTATGGACATCCTTTTTCTACCTGTTGATCTACTTCTTTCCGTCGTACGTCTTCTTCTGCCTGCGTAGACGGTGTTTCCTGGTCATCTTCTTCTTCCGCTTCCGTACATGGGTCGTCTTCTTCGTCTTCTTCTTCTGTCCCTGGGTCTTCTTCTGCGGTTGAGCCATCTTATTTTTCAGATAGATTTACTTGAGCCACGCCTGGTTCTGTCCTATAAACCTTAAGATTCGCTGCATTCAATACCATCTCGTTGTCTCCGTCAAGACTTCTTATTTTATAGGCATTATTTTGCATATCTTGAACGATACGATGGGGACCCATGTAGAGTGGGGCAAATTTTGCATAATACTTCCTATCAGGATCGGATATCGCCGGGCGTCGGATTAATACGGTCTCGCCTACCCTTAATGGCCTGTGGAATTTCTTTCTTCGAACCCGTCTTAACCTGCGGTCGGCTTGCAGTCTCAAGTGTTCCGCCACCTACTGTTTCCATACTTCAGGGGACAGCCTAGGTTCGGGTGGACAGCTAACAACTGGATGCCAAGGTCCCGCCGGTTGTAAATTATTGTGAATCACTGCTGGGATTTTTGCAGTGGCTTCGTGGATTGTATTATTAATACAATCAGTGATTATAGGTAGAATCCCTACCCATCACCAATGTTGTTCTGGAATATAGATGCGGTTAAATTTTGCAATGACCCTCATTACTCTCTCTGCCGGGTTTGATTCAGGGTGACGTGTTGAGCTTAAGACATATTGAATTCCTAACTGCTGGAGACCTGTTTTGAACTGTACCGATGTAAACTGTGTTCCGTGGTCTGTCAGTAATTTCTCTGGTTTTCCCATGACCGGAATTATCTCTCTATTGAGGCATCTTAAAACTGACTTGGTGTTGGCTTTCTGCATCGGACAGAGGTTAGTGAATTTCGAGTATACGTCCATAGTAACTAGTATGAATTGATTGGCTCTCCGTGATTTCGGGATTTTTCCATCAATATCCATCGCGAATAATTCACGGGGTTTTGATGGTAGAATTGGAATTGGCTTTTGTTTGATAAGGTACGAGTTCGACTTCACACGCTGGCAGGTGACGCACGTGATAATTGCACCTCTGATGGTCCTCCTCAAATCTTTCCAAATACATGTTTCTTGTGTCGTAGCGACTGTCTTTTCGATACCTCCGTGACCAATTATACGGTGTACATGCCATATCACTTCATCCTGCAATTCCTTGGGAATTACGACCTTTAATTTAGTATGGTCCTTATCTGCGTATTTCAGTAACTGGTTATTGAGAAATCTATACTCTTTCGTCACCTTATGAATTTCATCATACCGGGGATCACCCTGTTGAAAAGTCCCTTGAAAATACTCAATGATTGGCCGTAAGGTTGGGTCAGCCTGCTGAAATGTTGATAGTTGCTCAGTCGCAGAAGGACATCCCTGTCTTCCTCGTCAGGTCTACATAATTTACACGCTCTTCCTTTCTGTTAGGATTTCTACTCAGGACATCGGCTAGGATATTGGCCTTGCCTGAACAGTGCTCAATTGTGAAACTGAATTGCTGCACGAATAACGACCATCTTGTTTTCCTGTCCGATGAGATATCTGTCTTTAACATGAACGTCAAAGCTTTGTGGTCAGTTCGTATGATTACTGGGTATCCATAAATAGTTTCACTCCAGTGCTGTAAAGCTTGAACTATGGCTAACATTTCGAGCTCTGTGGTAGTATAATTTCGTTCATGAGATCTCAATTTTCTGCTGAAAAAGCCTAAATAATTCTTGGTCTTGCTTTCATCAACCTGCTCCTGAAATAGAACTGCTCCTATGCCTATTTTAGATGCGTCCGTCTGCAGGATGAAAGACTTGTTGAAATCAGGATATGCTAGTTTTATACTCCTGGCTAGTAGTTCTTTAGTGTTCCTGAACGCTGTTTCGGCTTCCTGCGTCCATTTCCATCTATTATTTTTACGTAGTAGGTCTTGTAGTGGCGCAACTACTTTCGTAAAATTTTGACAGTGTTCCATAAAAAATTGACACATACCAAGGAACTGGCGAATATGTTTCACCTTGGTAGGCCTAGGGAACTGGCTAATTGCCTCAAGTTTCACTGGATTTGGCCGGATTCCTTTGCCATCTATTACGTGTCCTAAAAACAAGATTTCCCGAAGACAGAAGTGCGATTTCTTCATATTAACTTTAAATCCAGTTGCAATGAGGTTTCTAAACAGCATGCCTAGATTTTGAAGGTTTTCGTCGAATGTTTTGCTCGCTACGATCATATCGTCGATGTACAAAGTAGTGACTGCCTTTACTTCATCAGTTAAATTTCTATCAAGCGCTCGTATCAAAGCGCAGCTTGAATTGCGCAATCCGAACGGCAACGCGCAAAAACATAGGTTGGTCGAACATAAAACCTGTTAATAATTCAGATTTATCATGAAGAAGGATGTGGTGAAATGAACTAGTCAAGTCTACGCCTGTGAATACTTCCATGTCTTTGAATCGACGTATTACATTCTTAATAGTCATAGCTTGGTCATTTTCTGGTATTAATTTCGAGTTTAATTGGCGCGCATCCAAACATAATCTCAGGGAATTATCAGCTTTCTTTACTATCACCAGACTATTCACAAACGGAGTGGGTCGTTTCAAAATTATCCCGTTCTCCTCCATCTCTTTAATTATTTGTCGTACTTCCTGGTAATATTTTTCTGGCCCAGGATACGGCTTACGTTTGTAGGGTTCCCAATCCAAAACATTCAAAGCATAAGTAAAATTAGGTATTAGGCCCACTTTAGAGTCAAACACGGCCTGATACTCAATTAAAAAAACTCTTAATCTGTCCTTTTGTTCTTTAGTGCCGTTAAATTCCGAAATTTTGTCATTGATAATATTTTCTATTTCTTCTGTGGTGTCTACAGTGAAGACGTCCTTAAAAATTTCCTCGTGGTCTAAAATGTTTATTTCTGAGTCAGGATATTCGGCTCCCGAAATGTCATTGCACTCTTCATCTGTAATACCATTTGCTTCTTCCTCCTCACTGGCTTCTGGATTAAGCTTGACTCTCTCATGACCTTCCTTTCTTCGAAATTTTACTACATTTCCTGCGAGATCGATGATGGCATTTGTTTCTCTCAGAAAATCATCTACAAGGATGATATTATAATTGACTCTGGCCTTATCTGCTAATTCCTTCGTTTATTTTCCTTATTTATCAACATAATTATTGACGGAAATACGCACAAAATTCTGTTCGCCGCAGCTAAACAAATTGTATAGCACTACGGCAAGTAGTGGAGACTTTGCATGTGCTGTGAGTAAGGGTAGCAGGGGTACATATTTTTTGCCGAGATCGTTAAGGTACAGCCTCAGCATTTGCCTGCTATGAAAATGGGAAACCACAGAAAACCATCTTCAGGGCTGTCGAAGTGGGATTCGAAACCACTATCTCCCGAGTGCAAGCTCACAGCTGCGCATCCATAACCCCACGGCCAGCTCGACCGGTACAATTACATAGATGAACGGCATGATTATGCAATTAAAAATCACTTAGTATTTGAATACACACTAAGAAACTAACAGACATAAAGAGACTGCCAGACTG
This sequence comes from Anabrus simplex, assembly GCF_040414725.1. Lineage (NCBI taxonomy): Eukaryota > Metazoa > Arthropoda > Insecta > Orthoptera > Tettigoniidae > Anabrus > Anabrus simplex. Next base: position 31,804,989 of record NC_090271.1, read on the forward strand.
ACGAATGCACGAGGCAAGCGCGTGAATTATAAATCAGTGGCCACGACCTCGTAAAAAAATATGTACTACCCTTCCTCACAGAACATGCAAAGTCTCCACTACTTGCCTTAGTGCTATACAATAAAGGAAAGATTTAGCATATAAGACAACAAGGCTTGTACAAATAGCGTTTTTAAAATAATTCCTAGTTCCAGCTGGCTAAAGTGGAATAAAATGTAATATTTACTCTACAAAGTGAGGGTGGAAGCGACTGTCCCTCCTCACCCCACCCCCTAATCGCCGCTACTGTTTGTAGACACGCCAAAGATGCAGAAAAGGAAATCTAATAACTTATTAATTTATACACGTGTAGACATTCAACTCGATAATAGACTTGATTGTATGGAACAGAAACTAATACTGTTCGGCGAGATATGTGTGTGTAGAAGGCGTGCGTTTGTTTGAAGCTTCTCTTGCACTCCGACCAGATTGTCCAGCTTAAAATAATGTCTGTGTATTCACCGCTGCTGATCACACTAGCCATTGCTGATATGCAGACAGCAAATATAGTGCGGTTGTACCATACACCAGCCTAGAACAATGCGGTCGAAAACGATGTTTACTAATGCAAGGGGTGCAATAGACCGGCAGCGCTGAGTAACATGCTGCGAGCGACACTCTGTTTCTTATCTCTTCATATTCTGACGTAACTTGCCCGCTGGCGGTAGTTCCCCTGTGAAAATCAGTTGTAGACATCCCATTCGTCATTTGTGCATGCGGGGCATTTATAAGTAGAAAGTACTGCATTCGAGAGCCAGCTGGTATATGTAGATGCAGGTGATCACTAAGGAAGGATTTTTGGATATTCCGTCGCTAAGCGGATGAAAAGGGGGGTGAATTTTGTAAAATGAGTGTATAAATTTCTCAAAAACTTAACAGTTTAAAGACGCAAAAATTGGTATTTGTAATCTCCTTTTAAAATCAGGAAACACGTATTTATTTTTGTTTTCTGGAAAATCCTCTTAAGAGCTGTGAAAAAAGTTGGAAAATTGGTTGGATACCTTTTATGAGGATACATTCATCTCAAAAACTGAAGATGTTATAGTCATGAAAATTGATATTTGGAATCCTTTCTAAAATAACGAAACACGTATTTTTTGTTTTGGGGAAAAATACTTAAGAGGGGGTAAACAGGATTGAAAGGGGGTGAATTTTTAAAATGAATGTAGCTACAATGTGTCTCAAAAACGTAATATGTTACAGACGTGCAAATTGGTATTTGGAATCTCCTGTAAAAGTAAAGGAACATGGATAATTTTTGTTTTCAGAAAATCCACTTAAGGGGAAGTGTTAAAGGGGCGAATTTTTAAAATGGGAATAACTACAGCTAATCTCAAAAATTAACATATTGTAGACGTGATAATTGATATTTTTAATCTGTTTTAGAAATAAAGTAACACTTATGTTTTTGTTTTCGGAAATAACTTTTGGGCGTGGATAAAATGACTGAAAAAGGGGGTTTAATTATATTATATTTACAGACGTGAAAATTGGTATTTGGAATCTCCTTTAAATATAAAGAAACCAGTATTTTTGTTTTCGGAAAATTCTCTTAAGGGGGTTCTAGAAAGGACTGAAAAGGGGTTGAACTCTTTTTATGAGGAAACTTATATCTCAAAAAGTAAAGATATTACAGACATGAAACTTTGTATTTCGAATCTCCTTTAAAAAAAGAAACGCGTATTGTTTTGTTTTCAGAAAATCCAATTAAGGAGGATGAATTGAAAAATGAGTTGAATTCTTTGTTTGAGGATACTTATATCTCAAAACGAAGGATGTTACGGATGAGAAAATTGGTATTTAGAATCTCCTTTAAAAATAAAGGCGCACGTATTTTGTGGCAGGGAAGGGGGCTGTGGAATCAACTTAAGAGGGGTGTAGAAGTAGTTTAATACTTTTCGTGAGGATACACAAAAAAGTAGACTTAAAGCAATACACCACTAAGAGGGTTTTGACTGGGGGTTGAGGAATGATGGCAAAATTGTGCATTTATATCAAACCATTTTAATTATGAAGTTAAAATTTCGAATGATATCCTGGGTGTTAAATAACAGAAGGTTTGAAACAAATTTAACTGCTCAGAGAATTAAATGGGGGTTAAGATCCGAAAACAAATGTATTCCTTCCTTCCTCCGAAACGGTTTAACGTACTAAGATACAATTCCAAATAGCGGTATGTATCTTAAATCCTACATGTGAAATAAGAAATACTGTTTACGTTCCACCCCAAAAGTGTTAAATGAGGTTGGCTCCGCAAACGAAATTATTCACCCCACAAACCCGTTTAACGTACAAAGTTGTAATTTTACGAGAAGGGTCTTTTTTTATGTCCTAGGTGTAAATATCGTATACTTTGAATAGATCTCCCCTAAGGGGTTGAGATGGTGGTTGTATCTCAAAAACGCAATATCCATTCCTCCGAAACCGTTTCAGGCACGAACTTAATTCTTTTTATGAAGGGTGGTGTTCTATATCCTAGATGTTAATAAATATTGAAAAACATTCACCCCTTAAAAAGTATTCAAACGTCCATTACTGTCCGACGTACAAGATCAATATTTCACTGGGTGATCGCTTTTACATCCCAGATGTTAAATAAGATAGGGTTTAAAACATTCAAATTCTTCCGTATAGTGTTCAAATGAGCGTTAGATTATAAAATAAATAATCATTCGCCCGAAACCGTTTGACGTACGAACTGAGGGCGTGTTTTACAGTCTCAGCTGACAGTGGACTTTTCCAAAATGTAAAACTCTGAATACTACCTTTCAGTTTAAAACCGTAGCTGAGCACGGGGATCTTGCTGGTCGTGCAAAAGAGGAGATGTCTTGAAGTCTCATTAACACTCAGCCCAAATGACTAAACCAAGAAAGATGGAGGTTTTGGCCTGTGTTTCTTACATGGAGAAAATGCTTCATTCATATCTATATACGATAATTTATGTACATTTTTCATATTCAGTACATATATTCAGTATCTCTTTCTTGTATATATTGGTACCTCTGACACAATAAATAATACATGGAGACTTCAGTTTGATCGTGCCAATCTGGAAAGGTTTTAAGCTACCATTTTACACTGACTGACAGAGCAAATGCAACACCAAGAAGGAGTGGTCAGAACTTTATGCCAATTGCAGGGTAGACTGACGTCACTGACGTATGCTCATGATGTGAAATGCGCCACTGTGCTGCGCACGTAGCGAACGATAAATGGGACACGGCGTTGGCGAATGGCCCACTTCGTACCGTGATTTCTCAGCCGACAGTCATTGTAGAAAGTGTTGTCGTGTGCCACAGGACACGTGTATAGCTAAGAATGCCAGGCAGCCGTCAACGGAGGCATTTCCAGCAGACAGACGACTTTACGAGGGGTATGGTGATCGGGCTGAGAAGGGCAGGTTGGTCGCTTCGTCAAATCGCAGCCGATACCCATAGGGATGTGTTCACGGTGCAGCGCCTGTGGCGAAGATGGTTGGCGCAGGGACATGTGGCACGTGCGAGGGGTCCAGGCGCAGCCCGAGTGACGTCAGCACGCGAGGATCGGCGCATCCGCCGCCAAGCGGTGGCAGCCCCGCACGCCACGTCAACCGCCATTCTTCAGCATGTGCAAGACACCCTGGCTGTTCCAATATCGACCAGAACAATTTCCCGTCGATTGGTTGAAGGAGGCCTGCACTCCCGGCGTCCGCTCAGAAGACTACCATTGACTCCACAGCATAGACGTGCACGCCTGGCATGGTGCCGGGCTAGAGCGACTTGGATGAGGGAATGGCGGAACGTCGTGTTCTCCGATGAGTCACGCTTCTGTTCTGTCAGTGATAGTCACCGCAGACGAGTGTGGCGTCGGCGTGGAGAAAAGTAAAATCCGGCAGTAACTGTGGAGCGCCCTACCGCTAGACAACGCGGCATCATGGTTTGGGGCGCTATTGCGTATGATTCCACGTCACCTCTAGTGCGTATTCAAGGCACGTTAAATGCCCACCGCTACGTGCAGCATGTGCTGCGGCCGGTGGCACTCCCGTACCTTCAGGGGCTGCCCAATGCTCTGTTTCAGCAGCATAATGCCCGCCCACACACTGCTCGCATCTCCCAACAGGCTCTACGAGGTGTACAGATGCTTCCGTGGCCAGCGTACTCTCCGGATCTCTCACCAATCGAACACGTGTGGGATCTCATTGGACGCCGTTTGCAAACTCTGCCCCAGCCTCGTACGGACGACCAACTGTGGCAAATGGTTGACAGAGAATGGAGAACCATCCCTCAGGACACCATCCGCACTCTTATTGACTCTGTACCTCGACGTGTTACTGCGTGCATCGCCGCTCGCGGTGGTCCTACATCCTACTGAGTCGATGCCGTGGGCATTGTGTAACCTGCATATCGGTTTGAAATAAACATCAATTATTCTTCCGTGCCGACTCTGTTTTTTCCCCAACTTTCATCCCTTTCGAACCACTCCTCCTTGGTGTTGCATTTGCTCTGTCAGTCAGTGTATAATTCCTCAATATTTATACATCACAGTCTATACCAAAATTAGGAAAAGAAGTTGTTTTGGCACTAAGTACTGACAGCAGGGTGAATAACAAATGACAGAATAATGTATATAATCTGATTGTGCATATTGTACACACATCCTTGCGTATACACATACACAAGTGTTTCTACGTCGCATCTTTTCAATGCTCCAACTAAACGTGAAGTCATGGAAGTGAGGTCAAGGGTCGATTGAGATAATGACTTGCTTGTTACAGTCGGGTATATATGTTTTGGCAAGCATTTGTATATGCGACGACCGTGCGTGATGGCGATGCACAAATAAATATTGTAGGACTTAAAGAATAACTACTTAGATCATAATGGAAGAAAATGAAGATGATTGCCGCAACCATGTAACCAACGAGAGAAGTTTAATACGTCAAATAGTTCACACTTCGTTCAAAGAAAGGAATAAAAAAGAAAGAAAGGAAGAAAAATTGAAACTCCATTTGCATTGCGTCAGAAAATTGAATCAGAATGGGCACGTTCAGAAATTAAATAATCAAGAAAGAAAAAAAGATAGAAAGAAAGAAAGAAAGAAAGAAAGAAAGAAAGAAAGAAAGAAAGAAAGAAAGAAAGAAAGAAAGAAAGATGTCCGCATTTTTTTGAAATCTGTTAACGAGGAGGGAGTAAGTAGTTAGTGAACATTACATTTCCTAGACAATAATTTTTTGCGTGATACTATGTAGTAAAAGAGGTATTCTTCCAAATTTACCAAGAAGTGTATTACATTTCCACGAAAGTGTTACTACTTTGCATCTGAGCACCTCAAGAAAGGAATCGCAATCAAGAAATGTGTAAATGTTCGATAGATTTTGAATGTGGAAATAATTTAATATACACTTATGAAATTCTTACTATCTACATAGGTGCTATATTATTAAACTATTGCGGCGAACGTTTTGGACAGATCGGTGGAAAAAATGCTCCAACGAAACGTGAATTGAAACACAAATATTATCATAAGTTAATTAATTAATTCCTATTATACACAAATATAATGTGTCTGACGAACTATCAATGTGGTGGAGACATTATAGCACAGAAGTAAGTTGCCTTGTCAGGTAAACTGATGCAAACCTCTTGCCCCATATACTAAGAAGAGTGTTAGAAATTCTGAATCCAAGGGCTTACGCATTTTTCCTTTGTTCGGTAAATCTATCTATCTTCTATCTTAATCGGTTTTCCCTCCAGGGTTGGCTTTTCCCTCGGACTCAGCGAGAGATCCCACCTCTACCGCCTCAAGGGCAGTGTACTGGGGCGTGAGACATTGGGTCGGGGGATACAACTGGGGAGGATGACCAGTGCGTAGCCCAGGCGGCCTCACCTGCTATGCTGAACAGGGGCCTTGGCGGGGGATGGGAAGATTGGAAGGGATAGACAAGGAAGAGGGAAGGAAGTGGCCGTGGCCTTAAGTTAGGTAGGCCTACCATCCCGGCATTTTCCTGGAGGAGAAGTGGGAAACCACGGAAAAATCTTCCAGGATGGCTGAGGTGGGAATTGAAACCAGCTCTACTCAGTTGACCTCCCGAGGCTGAGTGGACTCCCTTCCAGCCCTCATACCACTTTTGAAATTTCGTGGCAGAGCCGGGAATCGAACCCGAGCCTTCGGGGGTGGCAGCTAATCACACTAACCACTACACCACAGATGCGGACTGTTCGGTAAATATGACTCTTAATTACTTTTGCAGGGTAAGCACCAACTGCAAACATTTTGCATGCCGATATTTTTCGATCTGTAGAATTTTCAACTTACAAAAATTCCGACTAGCTCCACCGGGTTCGAACCCGCGATCTTACGATCCGGAGGCCGACACTCTACCATTGATCCATAAATCACATGAGGACATCAAACGTCACAACTAATCGAGAAGGAAGAGGTTGGTATTGTCCTTATTGGTTTATAGTTGAATACAACTCAATTTAAATTAATTACGAATATAATACTGGTGTCTAAAATGACACGTAATCCAGTGATGTTGGTTATTATTGTTTTAAGAGGAAATACAACTGGGCAACCATCTATATATAACACTAATCAGAGGGGAAGCTTTGTGGCACTTTTAGTCGCCTATTTCGAAGGCACGGGATACCGTGAATGTATTCTAGCGCCTCCACGCACAGAGGGACGCAATAGAAGGGGTTATACCTCTTAGGGCCTCTGTCAGGATGATGAAATTAGTCATCCTAACCTTCGGCTTATGAATGCGATAGCCTAGACAGCACGGCATGATGTGCTTTATAACACTTAACATTTCGTCGTCTAACACAGCCATCAAGCCAATGGTTAATGGCAGTGTAGAAAACTCTGTCGACAGTTCCTCCCATGACCGCTGGGTAAAGATGAACGTGACGTGTTTAATGCTTACATGGGAGAGGCAGTTCTACCGGCTATTCACTCTCGCAGGAATACCAGCCTGTCCCGAATTGCCTGTACCACCAGTAGATCTAGCTTTTCCCTTCAGCCGTTGTGCAGACGGTTGCTCGGCACCGCTAGCGACGGGAGCCGGGCTCGTTAGGGGAGAACCGCTGACGTCGGCTTGGCTCGCGACGGTCAGCGCTAACGTTAGCCTCACTGGCGACGGTCGCAAACAGTGCTACCCTTGGAATTAGTATGCAAATAATTTCCTTCTTCCTCCTTGAACAAGCCAGGTTATGCAGAGAAATCTCATCCTGGTGCATTGAACTACATCCACACATGCAGTGACTTGCATAGAAAGTCGCGGACGGTGCATTGTATAAAAGCTCGGTCCCAGACGGGAGTGCAATGGCTCGAAGTATTAACAATGCTACTGGCTACTGGTGGGCTGCTACCTATGAAGAGGCAGTAAACACCATAGAGTACGTCGAAACAGGGAACTCTATACACTTGGCACTGCATGCCTCAGGCCTCTTTCTCCACGAGAGGGAAGAAGTGAAGTCGCACCTTCCTTCCTGCCTGGATACACTCCTGGACGTAGATACCCTGGAATCTACTGATTTCTTCGACGAGGCTTATCAGAAGTTATCGGACATCGACCATTAGCCAACAGCTCATGGTTTTGGGTACAACTTAGTTGGCATCCATCGCTGGTGATTTACGATGGCACCCTGTCAACCCAACAATGCTGCTCAGCCGACCCGAAGAAATACGAGGTCTCCAAGCTACATCGATGAAGGACGCAGACAACAGGGTACTGTGCTTGGCTGTATTGCCCTTTACCACGTTCCTGAGAAACAATACAATACTCGTCAGGTACGCCGTAGGATCGAGGCGTGGCTAGCGGACAAGAGGTATTTGATTTCCGACGTTAAGGTGACTATGAATAACATAAGGCAGTGGCATACACAAACTAATAGATTTAATTTACAGATATTCAATAAGCGCGGGAACGTTATTTATCAGGCACGAAAGGAATGTGATATTACTGTACGGACTATATACGCATTTGTCACTCCGATGACAAATTTTCGTTAATATCACGGTTAGATGCATTCCTCCGGGACAAGACACGAGTAGGGATTCGTGAGTTTTGTAATACTTGCTGTCGCTACCATACTCCCGGAAAATGTGCTCGGAAAATGTTCTCTTTACAGGGTGATAATACTGTCACCGTATCGGAAAAGCCCGGAAGAATGCATAGTATAGTAAAATATGTTGATTTTGAGTCGTGTGTTGATGACACGAAGCAGCATGCCCCTTCGGGATACGCCTGGTATACACTTCTTAATGGGGAGGTGATACATAAAGACTTTACAAATTCTGAACACGGTTAATGATGTAGCCGCCGCATTTGTTGAGTCTATTAGGCTGTGGACGAAAGACTGGTTGTCGTCACCTGCTGCGACGTCATCTAACAGTCTAATATGCGGCAACGTGATAACGGAACGTGATCCTGTGATCCACTATAGTAAAAATACTATAGATGGAAGCGGGGGTTCCTACCACACACAGTGCTGGCGTTGTATGGAAAATAGCATTCCCATGTTCTTTCATACTGTGAAAGGGTACGATTCACATTTATTGCTACGGGATGTAATTCGAACCTTTGGTGAATCGGTACAGATATGGGCGAAAGGGTTCGAAAAAATTGATACCCTGTGTGTATTGACGGATCAGGTGATTCAAAATTTGTGATAGTTATAATTTCCTATCTACATCCTTGTCCAACCTTGCGAAAAATGTTGAATACACGACGGTATGCTGTACATGGAGATGAAAAAGCCGTATTTCCAAATGAATGGTTTGATACAGCTGAGAAACTAAACATGTCCTTACCAAGCGACGACGCTGCATTGTTTTCCTCTTTAACAGGAATGGGACAAGATAAAACGAAAGCTTTTGCTGTTTGGGATGCAAAAGGAATGCAAAAATTCGAAGAATATCACAATTATTATCTCTACCTTGATGTTGCTATATTAGCTGATGTGTTTGAACAATTCCGCACAGTCTCCTATCAGGCGTACGGAGTAGGTCCCGTTTACTTTCAGCGAGCACCTGGTTATACGTGGTACTGTGCGGTCAGCCGGAATAACCGCGATTTCAAAATTTTTCGTGAAGCGAATGTCTATACTGTACCGTACCCAGGGGTAAATACCCTCTAGGACGATGCCTCCATTCCTGTATGAACATCCGACTAACTCAGGGTTGGGCAGAGTGTGGGTTGGTTGTCGATTGGGTCAGGATAAAAGTCGAAGTTCAACACTAAAATAGCAATCAATGACAGGAAATGGAGGTATAACACGAATGAGAAACAATCATAGGGGGTAAGATGGATTTATTAACAAATATCCCCGATCAAATCACACGAAAATAATTGAATAAAAAATAATAACTTGAAAAAAAATGAACTCAAAGTAATAAAATAAATCGAAATCAGAAACGTTAAATGAATGATAATACAAATTTGACATTACAAGAAAAACAAGTTCAATAAAGAACATATATATAAAAATCAAGACTGAGTATCTTCTCATAGTCCAATGTTTATGTTGTATGGCAACAAGTGTATGCAAACACTGCCATGTGGTGTTTCGGTATGGAGTTTCACACTATCGCATCCCAACGATACGGTTTCAAAATTAAGTTACTCCCGAGAGTCAACTATTTCCGTAAAATCAAAGTTACATTATAAGAAAATTTACGACGGAAAGAAAAATAATTAAGACGCACCGGACGCTATGTAAGGTATGCAAAATACTAGGGGCAAATCCTACACTATATTTACAATAATTCAAATAATCAAACTAAACATATATATACATCGGATATCGAGTAAAGTCTTAAATGCTACACTGCTTCTAATGTGAATCCCGGTTCACTACAAAAGATCTAGACAGAACTAGATGAACCAACAATACATCAGCACTCGGGCTGTTCCCTTTAAAAACAACGAGACAAGGTATACAATCACAAAATAATAAGGTAAAACCATCCTGTAAGAGAAAAACATATAAATAATCCTTGATGTCATGAAGAAAGCAATGGGCAACATTGCCTCCTTCTACTGCGTTTGAGCGCTCAACAGCGCGGTCATCCGTCATGTACTTCCGGGTAGATTACGAGCTGTAAAGAAATATTGAACTCCACTACGCTAAAGATTGGATTTTGTCTCCCTAGGCCGCCACAAGGAAATACTGTCTCTTTCACACATGCCGATAACACAGGCCAGGACTCAACTTGCCATAAGATAACGCCCATCATCAACTACACGGAAACTCCCGTATATTAATCGCTTCTTGGCATGCTTGGGCCATTTAACAACATCAGACTCAATAGTCTGGAATTAACACTGTCCATTCTGATCACAATATACTCAGAAGACGCTAAGCAGGCACACACATCTGCATAATACTCTATCTTGTCAGGCTTACCATCAGCCTGCACTAATACATTATAATTAAGCATGCAATTATTATCTCATCATTCCTCATGAATTCTACTGGCCTTTCCACATAACGAGACGCTGTTCGAGTCCTTGGCAGACCATCAGCCAAACAGAATCCAACTTAACTTCAAAGATCTTAATTTAACAACGACGTTCTGCAGCTCCTTCTGGCAGCTTCTGTAAAACCATGCATCATGCAAAATAGCTATACCTGTCTCTCTGAATAACCGAAATAAAATAAATTGATACGTGTTTGACGTAATATAGAAATGAACCTGTCGATCTAGCCCTTCTAGCCTATATTTAAGGAAAACTCGGAATATCCTACGCTAAGTACTATATTTACAACAATAACTGATCCTATCAATCCCTCATTTTCCCAAACATCTAATCATAAAGCAAAATGAAAATAAAATAAACATGCATTAATCTCGTATCCGAATCTACCATAGTGACAAAATTAAACAAATACATGCCGTCAGGCTTACTTTAAATGAAACTGAAAATTCTATCTACACTGCCCTAGCACCTTAACATAACTTACATATCATGCCATATATAATACGTGCATCTTACTTTATGATGACTCTCGGGATACCAGGATAGTAGCTTACATCCCCACTAATTTTTGGGATCTACACCATGTTAATCACATCCTTAACATGTGGGAATGCACTTCCTTCCTCTGCAAGTGTATCCATCATCTTGCTGGAAAACAATTCACTGGAACACAGAAGACTATTATTGATAACCTCTTCACTGCTTAATGCTGCGAGCCGAGATACCCTTTCTTTTACCAGATCAGCTAACACACTGATTCACATATATATAACACACTTCACTAAAAGGGTAAAATATAGTTTAAAAAGCAGCCCGCGGTTCGGTACGGAAGTTCCACGCGAATACGCGCCCGTCGCGAAATAGTGAAACACTAGAACGTTTCCACCACACTTGTTACTCAGCGGTCACTACACCGTCTTTATCGATTAAAAGTAAACTCTGTCAAAGCACAGTAAATATTACGACTGCACAATTTGAAGTATCAACGAGAACCAGTTACTATTTCTGGAATAACGCCACGTTAATTACAATCACCAGTCACAGAGTTAGTACAACCGTACTGCTCAAACTTTTGCTACAGAGTGCCGATTTAGTACATCCGTACTGCTCAAATTTTCGCTACAGAGTGCCGAGTTAGTACATCCGTACTGCTCAAATTTCAACTACAGAGTGACGAGTTAGTACAACCGTACTGCTCAAATCTTTGCTACTGAATGACGCTCTCCAGAGCTTGGGTTACTGAGGAGGCTTCGGTGACGCTAATAATGTTGGGGTTCCCGGGTATCTGAACCACCCACCAATCAGAGAGTTCGTCATGTATGATGATACAATACTTATTGTGATATATTTGTAAAACACAGCTCAGACATTAGCAAATTTCTTCCACCCATTTCTATAATACATTTTCAAATATATCTAACTTCAGAAACTGTGGAAAACCGATTGTCTACAGAAACTGACTTTATCCACAGAGCATGTTGGTCATCCTGGAATTAATATTTAGCGCGGTGTAGCCTCCAGGTTTGCCAAATCCTTAAGTTCCCATTGGCTGAAATATCTTGCTTGGTCAGCATGTAATACACGTGTCGATCCTTGCCAGCGCGTGGGTACGCTTACTTTCTCACGGTCATACGGAACTATGAAGCAACATCCAGCGACTTACAGTCTTGCTCAACATCCGGTATTAACTATCTTGGGATACGATGCTTTAACATATTAGACTGTATCTTTTTATGAATAAAATTCACATAGATGGTCAAATAATATTCCAATTATTATTATGGGCCGGTCGGATACGGCTCATCCTCCTCTTACCAGGGAAAAAAAATGAATATGGAGTATTTTTTTAATGTATTATTTGACTATTTATTATCATCTGGATATATGCAATCTCTTTCCTTTTGTACTATTTGCCGTCTCGCAAATTTGTATTCTCTTCCCACAGTCTATCATTATCTTGGCGGATGTTGTAGTAGATGTCAAGTAACGCATGAAAACGTCTCTGCACACCACCACACTCTTCACAATCTTCTTCTTCTGAATAATTGTCTCTTTCCATCAGAGCGAAGTTGACATTCTCCGTGTCTTCTTCCGGGTCATCTGCATCCACCATCCCAGGTTCATCATTCGGGTTTTCTTCTTCTTCTCCATCATCTTCACTCTCATCTTCTGCCATCTCTCCTTCTTCTTCTTCTCCTTCTGGGATGTCGTCTATTGTGCTTTGTTTTTGTTGTCCGTCCCTCGGCTTTCATAATTGGGAGCATTAGGATTCAACCTGTTTTCCTGTTACCTTGCACGGTATTCCCTGTACGCAACGCTTTCCGCTCCATGACATTCTTCGTTACCATTAGCTTGTATGGCTCCTCTCCACCGGTCTTCCTCCTGCCTTTTTCCTCTCAACTCTTCAACGTATTGTCTTGATTCTTCTCTTCTTTGGTCACGGTTCTCCTGGTAATTGCCTCTTCCTCCTCTGGGGTTTCGCTCCTTCTCGTCCCAACGATAATATGGTCTTCTGGGTCCACCATAGTTTCTATACTTGTATCTATAGGTCCTCCCATTATTTCCGTTTGGATAGCTATATCCTCGCTGATTTAGGCTGTTACCTTGATAATTATTTCTTCGAAACTGGTCTCTTCTATCTCTCCGCTGCCAGTTACCATCCTGATGTACAGCACTCCTGTTGGCTTGCTCATGTGTCGCTGTTTGAGTCCCTAAGCTTTGATAATCATTTCTCTTCCTTACTTTCGGTGGATTACTTCCTTCTTCCACCCCTACCGTATGGATAGCCTCGACATGCCTCAACCTTGGCTGGTTTTGACTAGATGTTAAGTCTAACTGTCTTAAAGTCAATTCCGCCTCTGCTGCAGTTTTAGCATTAGCTGCAATTAATGTTCTCTGCACTTCAAGAGGTAGTTGCCGAGAGATTGCCGCTATAATTTCGCTCTCGCTTGGGGGCATGTCTAAATCACGAATTTTAGCATCTGAGAAATGAAAAAAGGAGAATACTTCGTTGGCGTAGTAGCCGGATATCTACGTGAATACAATTCCATCCTCAGTGATTGCTGCGTAGATACGTCCCAAAACTTTTTAAGAAATGCCTCCTTAAACTCCTCATATGTAGTAAATGTATAACGGAAAGCATTCGCCCATTCAGCCACGGTTTCGCCTAGAAATCTTTCTACTGTCCTTAATTTACGCTCTGGTGGTACCTTGTAATCTGCCAAGAAGTCATCCATTTCACGCAAGAAAGCTTTAGGTGTTCTCTCATCATTCCCTGTAAACTTCCGTGGTTTTTCTTCATTGCTCCTCATGATATTGTAAATAGGAACATTATATGTTTCATTCGGAGTTGAACAGTGGACCTCCTGACGCGGTAACTGTTGAAGATCGCTCAGCGCAACGTTATCGCTAACTTGACTGGGTGCCTTCTCTATAATGGTTTGTTGCACTGTACATTTTAATTTACTGAGTTCTTTGTCCGTTCGTAAATCCAACAATTCTAACTTATCCTTCATGTAGGCGATTTCCTTCTCAACAACCTCTATCTTCACTTGATTTTTCTGTGAAACCTCTGTCCACGTCTCCAGACTCGAACCAAGTACCTGTAGATCTTCCTTGTTCCTTTCCCGATCAGCCATTATCATGTCTTTGACTTCCTTGCCTGTCTCCGCGATGTCCTCCTTCATTTCCAATCGAATCTGAGTTTCTATTTCCTCCATTCTTTCCTCAGTCTCCTTTTGCTTCATTTTAAGTTTCAAATTAATTTTGTCTTCAGTATTCTGCTGAGCTTCAGTAATTTGTTTACTGATGTCCACGGTGAACTCTTCCAACCTCGTCTCCGTGTCAATCCGTAACTTGTCAATCGCGCCTCGCTGGAGTGTAATCTCTGCTGTGGCTTCTTCTACTGTATGCGATAAGTCTCCCAGCCGCTTATCTGTGCTAGTCATGTGTTCTGTAACCCGATCGGCGATTTCCTCAACAGAATCTCTAATCTTTTCAATTTGCGTCTGTGTTTTAAATTCTACTGTATCTAGCTGTTTCTCTAATTTTCCCATGCCTTCTAGACAGCATGTACGAACGAAGTCAATTTTCCCCTGTAACTCATTAGTCGCCACCTTAAGTTGCTCCTCAGTTTTCTCCGCCGCCTGTGTTAATTGTTCCTCAGTCCTATCTGCAGCCTGCTTAAGTAACTGTCTAGTCTCTCTGGACTGTTCTTCGCTTTTTTCTGCAGCCTGTTTTAACTGTTCGTCAGTCCTATCTGCAGCTTGTTTAAATTGTTCGTCAGTCCTATCTGCCGCTTGTTTAAATTGTTCCTCCAACTTACTCGAAAGTTCATTCATACGCTCCTGCTCCCTTCTGTCCATCTCCGCCATACGCTCCTGTTCCCTTCTGTCCATCTCCGCCAACAACTCCTCTATCGTTATCGCCATACCCAATACGTATTTGAGAAAACGCAGGGATGCTCGCCACTACCTAGTATCCTATACCGTATCTTGTGTACTCCATACGAAAACCATTTACTTTACTGAGAAACTTCTATGATTTACGTTAATCAAATATCAAGAAAACATAGCCTCAAAATTCGCCATATAGAAGCTTCCTATGATTTGGGATATTTATCTTCTACCGCGCATAACAAACAAACGCGTTATCATAACTTTAAAAAGAAAATTACAAATATTGTAGCCCCAATTTATTTTAATCCAAACATTATTAATTTTCCTGTCTTTTGGGCTCTAATCTAAGTACTAGACAACAGTACTGGACCATATTTACGATAAATACCTCCGACTCCAGACTAATATTCCAGCATAGGTTTACCAGTCTTGAATCATCAGCATTCATTGCAAATATCACCACCATTTTCTTAAGACTAAGGCGCTCTTAAGTTCCTAGCCTTACTCTAAATCAAATAAAATTATCATTACTGGCAATTGAAATTTGATCTGCACACAAATTCCAGGCTATGTCAAGATCAACACATGTCTGAAGGACACGTCATCGACCACTTTACCTCATTAGAGAAATCTTTTTATAGTTCTCTGACTCAAATAGAGTTCCTTTATTACTACGACACGCCTTACTTATCGGCTATGTTCCTCATTCTTCCTAACATAATTTAAATCAAACTTTTTTGCCGATGTCCCTAACGTAATGCATTTAGATTTTACTCTGTTTTCTAAACACACAATTTCCTATGAAATCTTGCCCTTTCATGTCCGCCTACTATCATTCGTAGTACTGAACATGGGACTCTAGACTCAAGTTGTCTGAACGTTAAGTTGCCAGATTCCTAAGTTGCGCCTATGGTTCGAAATTACCTATCTACCTTTCTTAAATTTAATAATTATCTGGATACCAATTATTGGTCTCTTCCAGCTTTCGAACAATGATCCTAATCCTATCTAGCCTTCGGAATAGCTTGTCAAATCACATTCACTCTCGTAAATCTCAATTTGACCTGCCCAAGTTTGTAAGAACAACCTAGACATCTTTGGGTAACACAAAAATACTCCCAGTGGGATACGAACATACACCAAAGTGTCTATTTGCCCTTAGTTGCGGCGCCAAATATATATGTACCGTACCCAGGGGTAAATACCCTCTAGGACGATGCCTCCATTCCTGTATGAACATCCGACTAACTCAGGGTTGGGCAGAGTGTGGGTTGGTTGTCGATTGGGTCAGGATAAAAGTCGAAGTTCAACACTAAAATAGCAATCAATGACAGGAAATGGAGGTATAACACGAATGAGAAACAATCATAGGGGGTAAGATGGATTTATTAACAAATATCCCCGATCAAATCACACGAAAATAATTGAATAAAAAAAATAATAACTTGTAAAAAAATGAACTCAAAGTAATAAAATAAATCGAAATCAGAAACGTTAAATGAATGATAATACAAATTTGACATTACAAGAAAAACAAGTTCAATAAAGAACATATATATAAAAATCAAGACTGAGTATCTTCTCATAGTCCAATGTTTATGTTGTATGGCAACAAGTGTATGCAAACACTGCCATGTGGTGTTTCGGTATGGAGTTTCACACTATCGCATCCCAACGATACGGTTTCAAAATTAAGTTACTCCCGAGAGTCAACTATTTCCGTAAAATCAAAGTTACATTATAAGAAAATTTACGACGGAAAGAAAAATAATTAAGACGCACCGGACGCTATGTAAGGTATGCAAAATACTAGGGGCAAATCCTACACTATATTTACAATAATTCAAATAATCAAACTAAACATATATATACATCGGATATCGAGTAAAGTCTTAAATGCTACACTGCTTCTAATGTGAATCCCGGTTCACTACAAAAGATCTAGACAGAACTAGATGAACCAACAATACATCAGCACTCGGGCTGTTCCCTTTAAAAACAACGAGACAAGGTATACAATCACAAAATAATAAGGTAAAACCATCCTGTAAGAGAAAAACATATAAATAATCCTTGATGTCATGAAGAAAGCAATGGGCAACATTGCCTCCTTCTACTGCGTTTGAGCGCTCAACAGCGCGGTCATCCGTCATGTACTTCCGGGTAGATTACGAGCTGTAAAGAAATATTGAACTCCACTACGCTAAAGATTGGATTTTATCTCCCTAGGCCGCCACAAGGAAATACTGTCTCTTTCACACATGCCGATAACACAGGCCAGGACTCAACTTGCCATAAGATAACGCCCATCATCAACTACACGGAAACTCCCGTATATTAATCGCTTCTTGGCATGCTTGGGCCATTTAACAACATCAGACTCAATAGTCTGGAATTAACACTGTCCATTCTGATCACAATATACTCAGAAGACACTAAGCAGGCACACACATCTGCATAATACTCTATCTTGTCAGGCTTACCATCAGCCTGCACTAATACATTATAATTAAGCATGCAATTATTATCTCATCATTCCTCATGAATTCTACTGGCCTTTCCACATAACGAGACGCTGTTCGAGTCCTTGGCAGACCATCAGGCAAACAGAATCCAACTTAACTTCAAAGATCTTAATTTAACAACGACGTTCTGCAGCTCCTTCTGGCAGCTTCTGTAAAACCATGCATCATGCAAAATAGCTATACCTGTCTCTCTGAATAACCGAAATAAAATAAATTGATACGTGTTTGACGTAATATAGAAATGAACCTGTCGATCTAGCCCTTCTAGCCTATATTTAAGGAAAACTCGGAATATCCTACGCTAAGTACTATATTTACAACAATAACTGATCCTATCAATCCCTCATTTTCCCAAACATCTAATCATAAAGCAAAATGAAAATAAAATAAACATGCATTAATCTCGTATCCGAATCTACCATAGTGACAAAATTAAACAAATACATGCCGTCAGGCTTACTTTAAATGAAACTGAAAATTCTATCTACACTGCCCTAGCACCTTAACATAACTTACATATCATGCCATATATAATACGTGCATCTTACTTTATGATGACTCTCGGGATACCAGGATAGTAGCTTACATCCCCACTAATTTTTGGGATCTACACCATGTTAATCACATCCTTAACATGTGGGAATGCACTTCCTTCCTCTGCAAGTGTATCCATCATCTTGCTGGAAAACAATTCACTGGAACACAGAAGACTATTATTGATAACCTCTTCACTGCTTAATGCTGCGAGCCGAGATACCCTTTCTTTTACCAGATCAGCTAACACACTGATTCACATATATATAACACACTTCACTAAAAGGGTAAAATATAGTTTAAAAAGCAGCCCGCGGTTCGGTACGGAAGTTCCACGCGAATACGCGCCCGTCGCGAAATAGTGAAACACTAGCACGTTTCCACCACACTTGTTACTCAGCGGTCACTACACCGTCTTTATCGATTAAAAGTAAACTCTGTCAAAGCACAGTAAATATTACGACTGCACAATTTGAAGTATCAACGAGAACCAGTTACTATTTCTGGAATAACGCCACGTTAATTACAATCACCAGTCACAGAGTTAGTACAACCGTACTGCTCAAACTTTTGCTACAGAGTGCCGATTTAGTACATCCGTACTGCTCAAATTTTCGCTACAGAGTGCCGAGTTAGTACATCCGTACTGCTCAAATTTCAACTACAGAGTGACGAGTTAGTACAACCGTACTGCTCAAATCTTTGCTACTGAATGACGCTCTCCAGAGCTTGGGTTACTGAGGAGGCTTCGGTGACGCTAATAATGTTGGGGTTCCCGGGTATCTGAACCACCCACCAATCAGAGAGTTCGTCATGTATGATGATACAATACTTATTGTGATATATTTGTAAAACACAGCTCAGACATTAGCAAATTTCTTCCACCCATTTCTATAATACATTTCCAAATATATCTAACTTCAGAAACTGTGGAAAACAGATTGTCTACAGAAACTGACTTTATCCACAGAGCATGTTGGTCATCCTGGAATTAATATTTAGCGCGGTGTAGCCTCCAGGTTTGCCAAATCCTTAAGTTCCCATTGGCTGAAATATCTTGCTTGGTCAGCATGTAATACACGTGTCGATCCTTGCCAGCGCGTGGGTACGCTTACTTTCTCACGGTCATACGGAACTATGAAGCAACATCCAGCGACTTACAGTCTTGCTCAACATCCGGTATTAACTATCTTGGGATACGATGCTTTAACATATTAGACTGTATCTTTTTATGAATAAAATTCACATAGATGGTCAAATAATATTCCAATTATTATTATGGGCCGGTCGGATACGGCTCAATACATCCATTCAAGACAGCATGCGCGGTGGTGTGTCCCAATGAATACACCGTTATGCAAATGTTGAAAATAAACCGGATAAATATCTATTGTATCTCGATATTAATTCGCTGTACTCTTATTGTATGTTAAATAAACTTCCGATTGAGCTTTTGTCAACAGAAACCGAGTTACCCGTGGACTGAGAAAGCTGGACAAACCCATCGGATAAATGCGTTTTAGCGGTTGTGGATCTTGAGTATCCTGTAGATAAGCACGATAGTCATCGTCAAATGCCTCTTGCCGCGCATCACTATCTCCAGAGACTGTGCACCACGTTGTTAAATAAGGACTGATATATGGTGTACAATATCGCACTGAAATTCTACGTTGATAAAGGTCTGAAGATATCCC
The DNA here is from genome assembly GCF_040414725.1 of Anabrus simplex. Lineage (NCBI taxonomy): Eukaryota > Metazoa > Arthropoda > Insecta > Orthoptera > Tettigoniidae > Anabrus > Anabrus simplex. The sequence goes on from NC_090271.1 coordinate 31,824,643, forward strand.
GTGTACACGAAGTACTGTATATATATTTTTCCAAGGTTTCGTCTTAAAAGAGTACGTTGAGGATAATATTGTGAAACGACGAAATGCTTGTACGAAACCGTACAGTGATTTGTACAAGCTTATGAATAATACATTGTATGGGAAAACTTGTGAAAATGTCTTTAAATATAAGAAGTTCAGTGTTTTAAAAGCCAAGATGAATATTAACAGTGGACGGGAAAACTCATTTTTAGCAGGGACTAAGAAGTTCCTCGAAATTTATTACTACTAGTGTTGTGAGTTCGAGAACACAGATATCCATTTAAACAAACCTATACAATTAGGGTTTGCGATCTTAGAATTCGCAAAAATAGAAATTTATTCTTTCATATTTCACATTCCGTAAGTATTTGGCGAGAACCCCCGCTTATTATATAGATACCGATAAGTTAACGTGGCATTTTCAAGCTCAACGCACGCATCCAATGCAAACTATGATGCTAAACCCATGGTTGAGCTCCAAACTGGACTTTGAAAATGCACCACCTTGGTATGTTATTAGAAAATTCGGAACTCGCAAAATAGAAGGATTATGGACAGATGAGATAAACTACAAAGAAATTGTAGAGTTTGTGGTTTTACGAGCGAAAACGTACGCCCTTCGTTTCCGTGATGGTTAATCTACACAGAATCATTATTACCGGCAAGTGTGAAATACAGTTCAAAGGTTATATAAATTGTCTCTATGACGATAAAAAATCGTTTGTGGATCAGTATTACATACGGTCTCGACCACACGTTCCTAGCCCAATAAAACAACGTCGGTTGGCACTGTCGTCCACCGACAAGAAGCGGATCGTGTTACCAGATCGTATAAGTACCTTGCCACATGGATATGAAGGAGCAAAGAAATAAATGCAACAAATTAATGTATATATATTTTATTACAGATTATGTACAAATAAATACAATAAATTATGTCAAAGAAAGGAAGTGTTTTATGACTGATTGCACCATAATTAGTAATTCCTAATCCCCATTCACCTCAGGCTCGGAAATGCGCCGTGTCCAAAAGAGCCATGCCTTGTGTTTCGTCATCACGAAACGGAAATGAGATTTGAACACTTTGTTCGAGCATAAGTGAAGTTCTCTGTTTCATTAAGTTTCCATTCGATTTCTTAATAGGTACTGTACCGGGCGGTACACCTCCACGCCGCTAATTCAAATTTTGCGCCAGTTGAAACTCCCCTACTGGAGGAAGTCTGAACTTTATTTAAGGGGTTAATTTTCAAGTTTCTCAGAAGATGTCACTACTTGGAAATTTTGTAGTTTCTGAACTGGGTCGTTTTCGACGTATTTTTGTTTTTCCGGTAGTAAGAAGTGTGAACTTTCTCTTCTAGAGGACACTACTGAAGAACTACAATGGTGCACCCTAGTGCGAACTGAAAGAACTGTTTTTTGGAGAAATTTTTTTTTCAAAAGTTTGTTTCTTGTTAAATTTCTTTCTGTTATTGTTTAAGTTGGCTGTATAACCCTTTCTTTCCCCTTGTTTTGAATTTAGCCAATCCCGAATTTCCGTAATTAATTTATAACCAATCAGGTGTATCTTCTCCAAAGGGGATATGTTGCTTAACCCTAGCCAATAAAGTTTTTGTGGGAGGGTGTTCTCATTCCTCAAACGCCTCGAACTTTCCGCGGGAGTATATAAACTGCTGATTTTAGGGTCTCCGGGCCACTTCAGTACCATCTTTCAGTGTGTAAAGTACATAGAAGGGGGCGGGAAGCGCCTCTTTCTTCGGGCAGCAGTTCAACAACCAGGTAATGGCCGTTTAATAACTTCTTTTCTTGCTAGCTCAGCAGTTTAACTCTCGGGGCGGGTCCGAAGCGTTTCCACCATGTAACTTTTCCCTAAAATGTAACGACTCTTAGCATCTATTCTCTTTTAAAGTTACATATTGGGATAGAGAGTGCTTAACCCTCTCGAGCTCCCACTCATATTGTTTTGAGGTGAACTTATTTCTCACAACCGATTCTTCCTTAATGTAATGTAAATTGTTCTTTTCTAAAGTCACCTCTGTAGTATGGGATTAGCCCTTGCATTAGTGGCCTAGAGCCAGATTAGGTTTTAAACAAAATGTATTAGGAGTGCAGATCGCCTCCTCTCAAATTGTTATTTTAGAGGTCATGTGATTAACCTTTTTCTCACTTAATAGGCCTCAGTAGGTTGGGTATTTTACCCCTGTGTCTATGTCCTTAGAGGACAACTTGAAGGTGGAGTTTGGTGTGGCCTTTGATAGGCTTAAAGTTGAGAGGGAGTGGCTCTTTCTCGAAAATTGAGTGTTGTATGCCTCGAGGAGGCTTTTCTGTGTAATTTAGAGCAAGTGCTCCTGGGCATGAATGGGGTTTTCTGCCCCTCTGTAAAATCTTGTTTTGGGGTAAAGTTGGGCTAGTTGCCCAAGAATTGCGAGTTCGGGGCTCGAAGCCCAAATCCTGTAAATACTGTAATTGTACTTTTGTTGCCTTGCTACTCTGTACCTGCCATTCGTGTTATTTCTGAATTTTGGAAAGAAAATATAACCTTGTTAAATTTTAAATTAACTTTAACTTCGTAGCCTGAGACCTGTTCACCCCCGCACCTTCTTTCACCTCTACCTACCACAAAAACTTGGTAACAAGGGGTAGCAGAGCGTGGTTGAATGGGTCTCAATTTAGCCCCTTTTGACGGCTAAACATTGCTTTGATTCGAACTCTAACAATTTTCTCAGTTGCTGGAATTTTTAAATTTTCCTTTTTCAAAATTTTTCTGTCATCATGCCCGGCCCTCGCGATGTTCTCCATCTTAACTATTTGCGCAAGGAGGAGTTGATCTATGAATTGACTATTAGAAATGTGCAATCTGGAGGCACGGTTGCGGTAGACACAAATAAGCTTAGAGAGTCCCTTGATTTGCCCATTTCCATCCCCACTTTGGGAGAGAAAGAAATTGACGACTCTCTTTCCACGATCACTGATAATACTACTGAGCTAGCATCTGTAGTTAGTTTTTTTGAAGAAAATGATCCTTCGCCTAATCAAATTAAGCGTGTGCAAGCCAGGCTATTTCATTTTTCAAATAGAGTTAACGATCTGTTGTCTCTGAAGTTGAATGACGTTCAGAGGAAAGAAGCTAGTATAGTTCTCGAAAATCTTTCTGAATTGTCCAGTAAAGTTACCCAATTGTTAACTGGGGAAGTTCCTCCCAAAACTGTTCAACCCGTCACGGTGAATGTAGGTAGCGAGGAAGAGCCTCCTAAGGGAGATGTCAATAGGAAAACCGTTGCAGCTCAAAGAACCTCTGCCCCATTGGACAACGAGTCTGAACGCCGTAACTCATTATATAATGTACGATCTGAATTAACGTATTTGCCACTTAAAACTTTACCTACTATGTCACCTGGGTTCAGTAGCTTGCCTCATCCATTAGCAATGTTGCTCAGAGGTATCTCTAAGTTTTCTGTTAATACCACCAGTGAAGTTATTTCTTTTTTAAGGTTTTTAGTTGAGTTCCAGGATCATGCCCTTGTGTTTTCTCTTTCTCCATGTCAGATTTTGCAAATCATCTATCCCTATGCAATTGGTATTCTCTCAGACAAAATAGTAAGAGCCATTGCCGAGCAATCATCTATCGAGGATTTCCACGCCCACTTGCTAGCTAACTTCATCCCGGCTAGGGCAAGGTCCTCCCTTATTCAGAAGTACTATTATCGTGTACAGCGGTTGGATGAAAACTTGGCAGACTTCATCCAAGATATTAAATTCTATACTAGGGTGTTTGCTCTTCACTTTCCGGAGGATCAGATTGTACAAGCTATTGTGGAAGGTATCTCACAATCCTATAGGTCATACTTGTGTTTCGCGGCGTGCCCGCAAACCTTCTCCGAACTTGAAGCATTGGCAGTCTCAGCGGAAGGAGTTAGATACGCCGATTCCTTGCGTGTCGCGAGAGAACCCCCACCTTCTTTTGGTAATCCTCGGCCTCCACCTCGCCGACCAGTCACACCTCGTAAATGCTATGCTTGCGGGTCGCCCGACCATCTTCGGAACAAGTGCCCATTGATCAATTCTAGTAGGGCAAATAATGGAGCTGGCTCATCACAAGGCTGTTTTAAATGTGGGGCGTTCTCACATATTGCCAAGAATTGCCCAAATTCAAATAGCACCCCCTCCTGCTCAACTTCTAGTGCAACTTCCACCAATGCCAATAATATAAAGTGACTAGTGGCTTCGGCTGAGTCGACTAATCCATCTTCCCGAGGCTCAGCCCCTGGTAAACAGGTCGAAAATTCAGGGACAACTCAGTCTTCAAATTCATCTTTTGAATGTCCCAAAGAGTGTCTTAGGATTGCGGCGGATACCCCCGCACCTGTTCCTTTTCTTAAGATTGAGTTAAATAATGAACCTGTAACAGCTCTATTAGATTCAGGCAGTGTGTGTTCGATTATTTCGGCTGAATGGTATTCAAAATTGAAATCTGTTTGTAAGCTTCCTGACTATTGTTTGTCTGCGATCAAATATGTTTCGGCTAATTCATCTCCATTAGAAATTCTAGGTTCTTTACATGTTAAAATTCGTATTTTTAAATTTACATGGAAAATTAAATTGTTTGTGGCTAAGCACTTGTCTTGCCCCATTATATTGGGAGCCGACTTCATTTCTCACTCTGGTCTTGTGCTCGATCTTCAGAGTAGGTCGTGCACTTTCAAATTTGCGTCTAATTGTAAAATCCCATTACTGAAATGTAATTCTGCATCATGTTCATCTATTTCTCCTACCCAGGATGAGATGTTGTTAGACCTTAGACATCTACCTGAGGAGCAGGCTGATAGTATTCGTAAGCTGTGTCAGTCGTTTCCAGAGGTGTTCTCGGATACACTTGGTGTTACTGACCTTATCGAATACAAAATTGAGGTCACGGATTCGATTCCTGTCCGTTTTCCGCCATATAGGCTATCTCCACCTAAAATGAAGGCTCTGAAAGAAATCATCGATCAGATGTTGAAGGATGGTATTATTAGGCCCTCTAAGTCGGCGTATTCTTCACCTATTTTTCTAGTCCCGAAACCCCAAGGGGGCTTCAGGCCTGTCATTGATTATAGGGCTCTCAATCGGAAGGTGGTGTTACAATCTGTGCCCCTTCCGGACCTTCATTCTTGCTTTTCATGTTTTCGTAAGGCCAAGTTCTTTACTATCTTGGACCTGAATCAGGCCTACAATCAAATTCCACTAGCGGAAGAGTCTAAACATCTTACAGCGTTTGCCACGGACTGGAATTTGTATGAATACAACCGCGTGCCTCTCGGGCTCCCCACGGGAGCAGCTGTACTCACTAGATTGCTAGATAGGGTCTTCTCCGACATCAAATTTGAGTACTTGTATCACTACCTGGATGATGTCGTCGTATTTTCGGAGAACTTTGAAGAACATCTAGATCATCTGCGAGAAGTTCTTAATCGCCTTCGTAACGCTGGGTTAACTGTGAAGTTGTCCAAGGCTGCCTTCGCTAAGCCCCCCATGTCATTCCTAGGGCATATTGTGTCACCCGATGGTGTTGCAGTCGATCATTCTAGAACACAGGCCATCCGTGATTTTAAACCCCCTAAGGACAACAAAGGTATCGCCAGGTTCATTGGTATGGTGAATTTCTTCAGGAAGTTTATTCCTAACTTCGCTAATAGAGCGGCGCCCTTGAACCGTCTTCGTAGGAAAGGCATCAAATTCGAGTGGGGACCTTCTCAACAAGCCGCTTTTGAAGATCTTAAATTAGCTCTCTGTAATGCCCCTGTCCTTGCTATGCCTGATTTCTCAAAGAAATTCATCGTCCAAACCGACGCGTCGTCGTCGGCGGTAGCTGCAGTCCTTCTTCAAGAGACTGAACTAGGGAGGCGACCCATCGCCTATGCATCTAGGACTCTATCGGCTCAAGAAGCCAAGTATTCCATATATGAGCTCGAAGGTTTGGCAGTCTTATTTGCCTTAGAAAAGTTCCGTCTCTATCTGGAACATGTCAAATTCGACCTGGAGACAGATAATCAAGCCTTAAGCTGGGTCGTAGGTAGGCCGCGTCGTACTGGTCGTATAGCCCGTTGGGCGATCCGTATTTCTGCCTTCCAATTCGATGTCAGGCATATCAGAGGTACCAAAAATGTCGTTGCTGATGGACTCAGCCGTATGTTTTCCAACGACGTTGAGACCCATGAACCCGTCGACAGTTCATCACCTCCCGAGTCCATACTATTTGATGTTAATGCCATCTTAACAGATGCTCCCATGCTCTTTAGGGATATCGAGAAATACCAACGTGAAGATCCGACGCTGGCTCCGATAATGGAAACCCTTTCTTCTGGGGAACATGTCGTCCCTTATGTTCTGAGGAATGGTGTTTTATGTTGCCCATCGAGGCATGATAATATGATGAAGGTTGTCGTTCCAGCTGTTCTTGTACCTATGATCTTCAAGTACCATCATGAGACCCCATTAGGCGGGCATCTTGGTATCTTTAAAACTCGTGAAAAGATTCGTGAAAGATTCATCTGGAAGGGTATGGACGGTGAAATCCGTGAACTAGTAAAGGCTTGTAAATCCTGTTTGCTTAGTAAACCAACCATGTCCACCAAGGTAGGCCTGTTGTCTTCTCATCAAGCGTCGCGCCCCATGGAACGCCTGTATATTGATTATGTAGGACCCTTCCCCCAGTCAAAGGGAAATGCCAACAAGTTCATCCTTGTATGTGTAGATGGTTTTACAAGATTTTCCTGGTTATTTCCGACTAAGCTGGCTACCGCTCAGTCCACCATTACTTGTCTAAATTCTATCTTTGCTTCTTTTGGTCCGTGTCAATATATCGTGTCTGATAATGCTAAGGCTTTCACATCAAATCTTTTTCGTAAATTCTGTTTTGACCTGTCCACCTCTCATGTGACGACTTCTGCTTATTACCCTCAACCATCTTTGGCTGAACGGGTTAATCGTAATCTCAGGTCCGCGCTTATTGCCTATCATCATGAAGATCATTCCAGGTGGGACACGTCCCTGCATTGGTTAGCTTTTGCTTTGAATTCGGCGGTTCATGAATCACATAAATTTACTCCAGCGTCTTTGATGTTCAAGTTTGTTCCCAACACGCCGCTCTCTAACCTCTGGTCTCTGAGTGACATTCTACCGGAGACAATAGACCCGGACAACATTAAAGATCTTTGGAAGAAGGCTAAAGCCAATCTTAAAGTGTCTCATGAAAAGGTTAGGGAAAGATATGATCGTGGACGGAGACCCACCAATTTGAAGGTAGGCGACCAAGTGATGGTCAAGAATTTTGTTCCCGCGGGTAAGCTTGCCCCCAGATTTCATGGGCCGTGTGTCATTCTCGATTTCCTTACGCCGGTTACGTTGTTATTAAGTAATCCAGCCACCGAGAGGATATTTATGGTTCACCTGTCGCAGGTGAAACCTGTATAATTTCTGTGCTAACTTGCTTCATATAATATTGAAAGGAATATGAAGGTTATATTTTTTTTGAGGTTTTCACTTTTAAGGCCTTCTGCCCCTTCTATAATATTTTGTTTTATATGTAAGCATTTTTGTAAAACCTTCCCCGAACCGTTAAACTGCCATCCTGTCGTTGCCACGGCCATTACCACGCTCCCGTCTCCTGCTCCACTACACACAGTGGCTTGTACATGAAATGAATTTCTCCACGCCGCTGGCCCCTCAACCTCACCACAATGAATGTACCCTACTATCATTCTGGTCCAGCAAAAATTCTGCCGTCGAGCTTTAATGTTTCAGTGCCCCCGCAGCCGCGCGGCGCCGTGCCGCGACTGGGATAGAGGAAGGGCCCCCTCTACTCCAGCGAGGTCGACATGTGCACGGCGAGCCGGAGCCCTCCTCCCGGCCAAGGCTGATGTGCGGCGCACAACCTGCTACTTGCCCGCAGCCTGTATATGTTCACCGCGGGCGCGGCGTGCTTCAACACTACTCCTACTCCTCCCATAGTGCGGGCGAGCGGTATCTCAGGGTACTTGAGAGGTCCGAGCGGCCTCCTCTGAACTCAAGCAGCGGCGGCTGGTCTGGCCGTCAAACTGATCAACGTTTAAAGTACATATCCAGCTATATGGACATTCCAGTTCAACATTACTACCTTTTTTTGGATTTCCTGCAATATCTGGTGGACTTAGTAAATTTTTCATCAACCTTAAAAAACTAAAATTTTCCTTCTGAATTCAACTTCTACAAACATAAAGACATTACTTCAACAGTTACTACAAGAATTTTAAAACTGGATCAAACCAAATTTAGTAAACTTTTATAAATGCTTCTGCAATTAATGTCTATATCAAGATCATAACTTGGAACTTATTTTGAAACAAAGTTTATGTTCTTCTGTGTTACCCCTTGGAGGAACTTTTGGGGGGGAGGTCTGTACCGGGTGGTACACCTCCACGCCGCTAATTCAAATTTTGCGCCAGTTGAAACTCCCCTACTGGAGGAAGTCTGAACTTTATTTAAGGGGTTAATTTTCAAGTTTCTCAGAAGATGTCACTACTTGGAAATTTTGTAGTTTCTGAACTGGGTCGTTTTCGACGTATTTTTGTTTGTCCGGTAGTAAGAAGTGTGAACTTTCTCTTCTAGAGGACACTACTGAAGAACTACAATGGTGCACCCTAGTGCGAACTGAAAGAACTGTTTTTTGGAGAAATTTTTATTTCAAAAGTTTGTTTCTTGTTAAATTTCTTTCTGTTATTGTTTAAGTTGGCTGTATAACCCTTTCTTTCCCCTTGTTTTGAATTTAGCCAATCCCGAATTTCCGTAATTAATTTATAACCAATCAGGTGTATCTTCTCCAAAGGGGATATGTTGCTTAACCCTAGCCAATAAAGTTTTTGTGGGAGGGTGTTCTCATTCCTCAAACGCCTCGAACTTTCCGCGGGAGTATATAAACTGCTGATTTTAGGATCTCCGGGCCACTTCAGTACCATCTTTCAGTGTGTAAAGTACATAGAAGGGGGCGGGAAGCGCCTCTTTCTTCGGGCAGCAGTTCAACAACCAGGTAATGGCCGTTTAATAACTTCTTTTCTTGCTAGCTCAGCAGTTTAACTCTCGGGGCGGGTCCGAAGCGTTTCCACCATGTAACTTTTCCCTAAAATGTAACGACTCTTAGCATCTATTCTCTTTTAAAGTTACATATTGGGATAGAGAGTGCTTAACCCTCTCGAGCTCCCACTCATATTGTTTTGAGGTGAACTTATTTCTCACAACCGATTCTTCCTTAATGTAATGTAAATTGTTCTTTTCTAAAGTCACCTCTGTAGTATGGGATTAGCCCTTGCATTAGTGGCCTAGAGCCAGATTAGGTTTTAAACAAAATGTATTAGGAGTGCAGATCGCCTCCTCTCAAATTGTTATTTTAGAGGTCATGTAATTAACCTTTTTCTCACTTAATAGGCCTCAGTAGGTTGGGTATTTTACCCCTGTGTCTATGTCCTTAGAGGACAACTTGAAGGTGGAGTTTGGTGTGGCCTTTGATAGGCTTAAAGTTGAGAGGGAGTGGCTCTTTCTCGAAAATTGAGTGTTGTATGCCTCGAGGAGGCTTTTCTGTGTAATTTAGAGCAAGTGCTCCTGGGCATGAATGGGGTTTTCTGCCCCTCTGTTAAATCTTGTTTTGGGGTAAAGTTGGACTAGTTGCCCAAGAATTGCGAGTTCGGGGCTCGAAGCCCAAATCCTGTAAATACTGTAATTGTACTTTTGTTGCCTTGCTACTCTGTACCTGCCATTCGTGTTATTTCTGAATTTTGAAACGAAAATATAACCTTGTTAAATTTTAAATTAACTTTAATTTCGTAGCCTGAGACCTGTTCACCCCCGCACCTTCCTTCACCTCTACCTACCACAAAAACTTGGTAACAGGTACCATTGTAAAGAAATAGTGATGTAATGGCTTGTATTGCGCATGGAGTCATTGAGAGCCCAGTGAGGCCTTCCTACGATACGTTATGTGATTGAAGGTAGACGGCCTTGGGACCAAACGAAATTTCCAAAGAGTTTGCTGGGACTGCTTTTCTGTTCCTTTCACAGAAAAAAGTAAACAGTGCAGGCATTCCCACAGGCTCTATCTTATCTGGATATAGAAGGTCTCCTTCTACTTCTACCTTCTACCTTCTACATTGGTCTCTACTTCGAATTCGACTGTATCACTTGCACCCAAGATATGAATCAAATCCCTATTTCGGCAACTGGAGATTGTCATGAGGTCAAGAGACCAATTAGACTTAACTGCCTTCTGTTGTGTTGTTTCGTCTACCACACCAAATGCGTGATCCAGACGGCGCCAGAGCTTATCTTCTTCTGTAGATGGTGAGGCTAGCAGTTCGTTCTCTGTATATTCCAGATCATTTAATATATATCCTTGATAACGATTGTCGTTATTCTCCAAGTACCCTTGAATATGGGAAGCAATTTCATACAACTTGAGTTTTTCAAAGTTATCTGCCTTTGGTAAAGTATGTAGGAAATTGGAACACCCACTCGCCATAATATCTTTCCATTTTATCCTACCGACACTATCACTGTCGGAAATGGTGTACCCGGTAGTTGACTGATACTTCCACATGAAATGAATGACCTTACTCTGTTGCACAAACGAAGCCATCTCAATGGGCGTGTTACTTCGTACGTGCCGTCGTCGATTGATCGTTCCCGAGTCAAAGTTCCATCCGATTTCAACATTGTGAGGTCTTGAGGATATAAAAGACCCAATCAGCAAATCCGTTCGGTGTGATTAGTTTCACACACGAAAAAGGCACAACCAGATAAAAATACGGTTTAAATGCATGTGGCAGGTGGCACATTTATCTGGAATTCCGTTGAAAACGCGTACTACGACTTCAGTTCATGTGCAATCTGAGAGAATATTCTTGAGTTCAGCTATGCCGAAGTTGAAGAGGCAGTTAACGTTCTTCTGTGGGACTTTGCTCCTATCGGTGACGATACTGCGAGAATCAAGACTGCTGCGCATCGTGATGAATCTACATTTGCATGATGCTATACGAAAAATAAGCTGTTGTTGTTGTTTACAATTGGATGCCGTTATGCATCAGTAGACTAAGCGCCATTTGATGAAAATTGAGATTTTAGCGCCATCTTGTAGAGGAAGGCTTGAACTATTTATAAAAAATTCCCCACTGCATTACAAGAGGCCGTTAGTTGTTAGTAAACAGAAAACCTAAGCGACAAAGCGGAAATCAGTAAAAACGTAAATTGCATCAGTAGACTATGCGACGTACCAGTCTGCATCATTGGATCAAGCGCCACATTCCTCACATTGCGCGCGGATGACAGCGTGGGAGCCCGCATTTTCGATAGTGCTGACATTTTTACGTGCTGATACATTGAGTGGTTTATCAACTGACGAAATTCAGCGATGTATCAAGTACTTCCAAAAGTAAGGAGAAGGACAATGTTACTAATGCAGCTTGCTAAGAAGGTTGCGTCTGAGAATCATTCTCTAGAATGGTGAATCTCAGGAAGTAAATCTAAATAAGTCAAGACAGGGACGACCACGGGAAAGTAGAGTTCCATTTCACCAGGCATTAATACCTCTGTGGCCAAAAGGAAACCCTATCTCTGAAGCCAAACTAAGAGACTTTGGTTCGCTGATGCACCTAATACCTACAGATGCCAAACAATTTTAACAGAATCTTCAAGCAGATTCTTAGATCGTGGATGACGTAGATGAATTTAATGGAGATCCTGATTTCGAGATTGAATGAACTGAGAGCAACAATCTTATTACCTGTCCAGTGATTTGTGTGTATTTATGGGAGAAAATATCTTTAATCACATTTTATGTCTCAAGCAGAACAAAACTTACCCATAGGCTTAAAAATATCACGTCAATACTGTACTCTCAGAATATAATAGGCCTATCGTGAAGGAAAATCCATTAAAAATTGTATAGACTAGAATGGCTCATGTCTTACCATTTGTATTTGACTCAAATAAGTTGAAATTCCTAAAATCAGTAAGTCGTTATAGCAACGACTTTAGAGAATAGCTTCCCTTCTAGAATTTATCCATCTAAAACTTGAATAATGTACCGGAGTTGTGGCGCGGCTCGTGATGGATCAAGCACTTAGCGGGCCTTTCCAGACAGTAGGAGATTCAGTTTTTAATCATGGCTGCCGCCACGTTGTATTTTTTTGAAGTTTTACTCAGTAGATATTCAACAGTTAGGTGTTATTGGTGTAGCATCGTGATACATTATTCGCACTTGAGATAAACCTTAAATTGCATCAGTAGACTAAGCGCCATTTCTTGAAGAAAATCTATGTAGTGCGATTATAAAAATGTTGAAATTTGGTGAGAAGGTACAATCTATTATCCTACAACACCAGTAATACCATATTTAGTGAAATAATGTTCGCCCGAATTTACACATAGAACCAAATTTAAACGCGATTATCTCGCAACCAACTTTTGGCGCTTGGTCTAGTGATGCATAACGGCATCCAATTGGCTTTACGTCGCACCGACACAGATAGGTCATATGGCGACGAAGGGGTAGGAAATGCCTAGGAGTGGGAAGGAAGCGGCCGTGGCCATAATTAAGCATATGCCTGGTGTGAAAATGATGGTGATGGTGAGGATGATGATGATGCTTGTTGTTTAATGGGCCTAACATCTAAGGTCATCGGTCCCTGGTGTGAAAATGGGAAACAACGGAAGACCATCTTCTGGGCTGCCGACAGTGGGATTCAAACCCACTCCCTCCCCGATGCGAGCTCACAGACGCGTGCCCCTAACCACACGGCCAAATCGCCCGGTAAAATTAAGTTGTTATAATGTAATCTATGTATATATTTATAAAATATATAATGCTTCCTGTCCAGCTATCACAGAATTTTTAAAGATTTCCCAAGCTAGCAAGTTGTTGTTACGGACTATACTGAACCCATAATTCTACGGTGAGAAAAATTTTTATTTTTCCCAAATATTTATTTGGTATTCAGAAACTACTGTATGTTTGAGGGCAGCCATTTTGCGCTCCCAAGAGCCCGATGTTGCGTGGGAAGGTTCCCGCAAGGCGAGCTCGTGGATTGCCGGGACACCTCGGTGGAACTCGAGTGCCCGACAATTTTCTAAATTAATGAATTCTGCACAACGAGGGATTTTGACAAGATAGTAAAGGAAGAAATAAATAAGCAAAATTATTCATACACCCTCTGTGAAGGTAGTGACACCAGGGACAATTTTAGATGCAGTTAAGCCTAAGTGTGTGTTAGCGTGAGAACAGCGAGCTAGTTACACGTGCCAAGGTCGTGGGCAGAAGAAAACGCGCGAAACGCACGGGCAGAAACAATTTATTTCTCCTGTTGTGAGTGTAGGAAAATTATAAAATTAACATCGAACATAAGTGCAAGTCTGTCCGGAGTTCTGGGACAAATCTTATCAAAATTGGTCTATTAGAAGCAAATTTGGCAGATTTCATAACCAAGCCTCATAGAGGGGATAGCGTCCTTCTGGAAATTATAAAAGAAACCCCCCACCGTAGATTTTTCAGTGTCGATCTGGAACTTGAAGCCGCGGGAGCTCGTGCCCGTCGTCATTAGAATTTCGCGCCAGATTGACCGACAATAATTCAATACATGCTCGTGGCTAAAGTCCATATATTTAGTTAAGAAGAAAAGTGATTGGAGAGGCTGTGAACGTTTGCAGACGAACTGGGAAGGTGTAGGCTGGTTGAAAAATACACAGCAGAATTTATTTTTATCATTTCCTGTACTCTTGTAAGTGAAGAAGGTCTGGGGGAAGCGATTCAAAATAGTTCTACTCCCTTATCGGCCGAACACCTGTTCTTGTTGAAACAACGGGGAGAGAAACCACTCTGGGAGGCGCATCAGACAGTTAGAGTCGACTGCAGAACGAGGGAAGTTCGTGGTGCAAGTTACAAAGAAAGTGCATTATTTATGGTAATTTTAATCTCGTGTGTGTGTGAAGGGTAGTGTTTGGATGAGTGAAATGTTGAAAATGAAAATGTTGTCTGTGAAAATGAGTGGCTAAGTGCGAGGTTGCTGGAGATGATGTAATCAGAATGCTGAGAATGTCACCAATGTGCAGGTCTGTCTATTTTATATTATGTAGTTAGTTAGTTAGTTCCTGTCTGTCCTAACAAAATTTTCCAGATGATTGTCGGGTGATATGCGTAATTATCAGGCGAAAGGCGTTGTAAATTTTGGTCAGCGTGTGAAATTTTTCAGTGTGTAAAGTTCATGTCAAGAACGGTAAAATGCGACGCTTCAAAATTTGTGTCGAGATGAGATATCATTCAAGTGCGGATTTGTGAACGTTATAAGTGTAAATTTGTCGTGGCGAATATTGTAATTTCAGGTGTCAGTTGCATTTAGAAACGCTGGTTAATAATAATAATAATAATAATAATAATAATAATAATAATAATAATAATAATAATAATAATAATGTTTACCGCGGGATAAGGAAATTCTTCTCTGTTAAATTACATTTAACCAGTTATTTCTACAAGGATCGTAGGCATATTTAGATAATGTCAATAAAATTTGTTAGAGTCGCAGTCGTTAATGGGAAGGAAATTGTGAGACATCGTGTATACTTGAATTGCGAAAGGTCGAGGTGTGCTCTTGGATTCTTGAGGTCTGAAAGTCTTAATAATAGTAAGGTAAGAGATGTGTTTAATGATGATTGTCGTTTTCATCAGGGGATCGAAGTATGAAAAAGGGTCGTGAAGGAAAAGGGATTGAAAGCGATGGATTTATACGTACGTGGAGATGAGATGGAAGTAATGCCGCTGGGATAAAGCGAGGAGAAAGTGTGTTGAGACAAGTTGTATTTTTGTAGAGGAAGTATTTAGAAACAGGCTGTGTGAAACAGGCTGTATTGTTTTCCGCAATCAATCCGAATTTGAGACGACTATGGTGTGAATTTATAGAAAGATTCCAAGTGAAAACGACTCTTGTAAAATGTTACAGTCTGGGTAGTACACATCCAGTGATCTATGTTACGTAAAGCCCGCATGGATGATAAGAGAACGAACGATCTTCAGGATCAGAGAGCACTTTGGACACACGGTTGGGTTATATTTAATTTGTTCATTGGAGAGGTCATGGATAAGATGGTTGGAGTTGATGATAGGCGATCTGAGAATTTCGAATGCGATGGTGATGATTATTATTTTGAAGGCGTCCACTAAAAGGGTACCCGTGTGTTGGGAATTTTCATTTGCTTCCCTAACACGTCAGTGCACAGGCTGAGATTGCGTTCGAGGTGGAGAACCGATCGTCACGTCTATTTATTTCTGAGTTCACATATTATAATGAGGTAGACACTTACTGTATTTTTCGAGAGGTAGACACTTGCTGTATTTCGACTTGCATTCATTTGATAATAGAGACGTGGGTTCCGTCGTGCGTATTTGTTTGACGAAATCTAGTGTTAAATATCAGAGTTGTTTGAGAATTGCATTTCGCCTGATATGTTAAGGGAGACGTAGTACGACCCACTTTGACGCCCGACGATAGATTTAGGACGTCACGTGTTTATTCTTGGAGTCATTGATGATGAGACGTCCTAGGTCACGCCCGACGATAGGACTTGGAAGGCATCATGTATATACTGATTAGGTTTAGGGTGTACAGATTTCAAGTGAGCCCGACGATAGGTCTGGGATGGTAGCTGTACACACTCAAGTCTCAATTTAGATTTTTTTTTCTTTTGTTTCTTTTGTGAAGTGGCCTGGTTGAAGGTAGCCATTACAGTGCGATATGATTTATTGTAGAGGGTCTATGCGAAGCTCTCATTGAGATAACGGGACTGCTGTTGACAAACGAGGGCTGTCCAAGTGTGGGACATCGACCCGATCTAGATTATATTTTTACTGTGTTTCTTCGTGCGTGTTAAGCTGTATGACTTCGAGATGTTAATTTATTTTTTTTACGGACTTTATTGTTTCCTCGTCTTGACGTCCGTTTTCATTGATAGTGTGCATTATTGACACTCAGTGTTTTAGAATGAGACTTGAGTTGCGAATGCGGTTTCGATTCGTCAGCCAGTAATTTTATTTTATATTTTAATCTTGTCGTATTTTCATTCGTATTCATAGTTAGAATAAGTAAGTAATCACTTTACCAGTAGTGTGTTGGGACAGACAGTAAATAGAGAGATCTGTACTGGTAGCATTGTTGTCAAGGGAAAGAATTCCTTAAAATTGTAGTAAATTTTAGCGTGGACTGGTAAATTTATTAAGCATAATAAACCCATTTCTAACCTGAAAATCGGTTCAATAATAATATTTTCAAGTGACTTTTCACTTTTTGATTAACTTCAGTGTTTGGCATTTCTTCCAAATGCATGATTAGTAAATGTTTCCTGCATTTCGCAGTTTTGTTCCTTTAGAACGACTTAACGTAAGATCCTCCCGGATCATGTTGTTGTTGGTTCCTTCCGAACAGTTGTTTGGGGTGATGCACGTTTAGCATCGGGACTACCTTATCACTTAAGGGTGTCATGAATGACAAATACATGGTGGAATTTTATTTCAATTGTGAATGATGCCATTAACTTGTAGTGAACACCATGCTTTCCCATAATATTTCGCAACCTATCCAAAGCAACTGATAGTCAGTTTGGTTCGATTAAGGGTCCATTCGGCGGGTGTTCCGTATCCGTGAAGGGTATTTGACTGGTGGATAACCTTAATTAAGAGAAAATCAGGCGTTCTACTTGTTGAAAGTCAGATTTTCCACGGATCGTGTGGATTAACTCTCAGTTCTCGTTTGGAATGATAGGTGCCCGGTTTTCAGGTCTTCCCTTTTTCAGTTTTTCAGTTTCGCTGTCCACTAACATATTAGCTTCTCTGAAGCAACTCTTCGACATTGGAAGAAACGAAGTGACGTTATGTAATGTGACTGTGTTAGGAACTTTTCAAAAATCAATAATTAAATGTTTTTATGTTTTGTGGCAAGAATGCATATTAAATTAACGATGTTATCGTGCTCTTTCAGTTTAAATAAAAGTTAGTAAGCACATTTTGCTCCTCATTTCAAGTAGTTAGGCTTTCTTCTGAACCCCATCGTTTGGTTAAGATCGTGACCGAATTTATTCCCGCAACGACCCAAGATTTAAGAGTTCTAAATTGTTCTACTATAGCAGCCGTGGCCGACCAACGATGGAATGGTAAGTTCAAGGGTTCAGTAGAAGTGGCGCCATCAACTTTGGGGCCTTAATGTCACGATAACGATGAGGAGCCCAAAGTCACGATAACGATACGATGCCACGATAATGATAATGAAATTATCCATTGAAAATAAATGTTAGAAAAATATAAAATAATGTTGAGGCTTAAGCCACATTATAAATAATACAAGCGGGTGAAAATTATGGCTGAGCCACAGTTAAACGAATTATGCCCAATGAGAGTGCTAGATATTAACACGTTTAATGAGGAGCGTAACTACTTGGTAGATAATAATAATAATAACAGTCACAATGCATTTTAGGAAACCAATACTTAAAGCTGTATTGAAGCTTATGTCATGTTGCCAATATAAATTTTGGAAGTGGTAACGCTGAATTACATTCAAAGTTTATGCGTTAACATGTTCGTTATTTACTTAATTTACGGAAGCGAAACCATTTGGGATATTTATCCAGAGTAAATTATTAACTTTAGAATTTTCTTTTATTAAACAAGTTTGTGATACCAGCCACCTAAACAAAATTTTATGAGACAACTGTTGGAATGTTGTCAGTTTCGGTATTAAATTGTAATAGCGTTTGCATGTGAAAACGCAGTAGGTAGTGAATTCTTTCCCTAGTAGTTTGGAGTATTCTGGTTGCATCAACAGCCAGCGTACTCATTATTGTATTCTTTGTGGTATTGTGAGATGGAAGGTCAGGCGACCTTGGAGAAGTTAATGCAGATGATAGAGGACATGAAAGTCCAGAATGAGAATTTTAGGGAGGACACGAAAGTCCAGAATGAGAATTTAAGGGAGGATATGAAAGTTCATAATGAGAATTTAAATAGTAAGATAAATGAGAACTTGAATAGTAAGATAGACAGTTTGGATAGTAAGATGGAGGACGCGAAAGTCCAGAGCGAGAATTTGAGAGAGGACATGAAGGCTCATAATGAAAGTTTGGATGGTAAGATTGAGGAGTTACAGAGTAGTATCGAGGATACCCAGGCTAGGTGTAGAGAGTCTAGTGATGAGTTGAAGGCTGGATTGAAGAACGTAGTTCAGGAGACATACACTATTTGTACCGAACTTAAAGAGGAAGTTAGGGGTGAGATAGGTAAACTCAACCAGCGTTTTGATGATAGCCGAGTGGAAATTAGGGATGAAATTGACAAACAATTTGCGGAAGTGCAGGTCAATTTAAAGAACGATTTTGATAAACAATTTTCTAAAATCCATGACAGTTTAAAAACCGATATGGACAAGCGTTTTGACGAAAGCCACGACATGTACAGTAGGTTATGCGATAGTCAGGATGAGATGAGAAAGGAACTTGACAAGCATTTACTGGAAAGCCAGGCGGCGCATAAGCAGCTGATCGACAGCCAGGTTGAATTTAAGGACGACATTACACAACAGGTCGTAGAGATGCGGATCTCCAGTGATAAGGAAAAGGGGAAAACGCTAACCATAATAGAGGAACAACGTCAAATATTATCTGCGGACATTCAGTCACTGAACAACAAGGTAGATAAAATTAGTGTGGAATTGGAGAGTCAGGTATTGTCAAAAACCGAAACCATGGAGAAGAAACTGTTGCAAGTTAATGAGGAAGCAATTAGTAAACTCCAAGTGGCGAATGAGGGCTCCGAAGTTTTAATTAAAGAAATTCAAGAGGAGTTAGTTGAAATGAAAAATGAACACACCCGGGAATTCAACGACAGGCAAATTAGTATAGAACAGGACTTAAGGGAAATCACGTCAGCCCAGGAAGAGACAGACAAGAAAGTTGGGTTCATTAAGAGCGAAGTGAGCAGTTGGATTAGCAGCGTGGTAGATATGCAGTCCAAGGTGGACAAAGTATTAAGTCAAACCTCGACAGCTGTTAACTCTGACCTCAGTGGTCAATTGCCAAATATCAGTCATGTGAATAGCAACAGTCAGAGCTCAAATGTAGATACCAGTCGATCTCAAAGCTCAGGGGTCACCAACGTTATTAACATGATCAAGTTACATGAGGACCAGCCCAAGAAATTTAATGGAGGTCCACATACCACGCCGAAGGGATTTCTTAAGGATCTCAGGGAGTACATCCGGGACGCCAAGATTCCTGAGGAACGTCAGTTGAGGGTAGCTGAAAGATATTTAGAGGGGGCACCACTTTTATGGTTTAAAGGCTTCCGATACCACTTTGATACCTTTGATGAATTCCAGAGGGCGTTTCTCAATAAATTTTGGAGTACGGAAATTCAGCAGAGTCTTAGATTAGAGCTATACTCACGTCGGTATAATGCAATAGGCCCTACAAAGTTCAGTGAATACTTTATTGCCCAAATGGTAAAGTTCAGATAACTTGAGGCGCCGCCCTCGGAGCAAGAGTTGGTACAGGCCATCCAGAAGCAGTTACCTCCTGAAGTGCAAAGGATGCTCATTGCATCAAAGGTAGAGACCCCCATGCAGGCAGAAATGATCCTTAGGCAATTGGATCATACCCATAATCAAATAGCACCCAGAGGGGGACGATCGCACGAGCAACATGTAAACACTGTTAGCCAGGTTCCAGAGGGAAGTCCAGAGGCACCCGAGCAGGGGAAACCACAGCCGACTGAGCGGAGGCGTGAGTTTCGCAATAACTGGGAACCCTCGCATCCACGAAATGAGGATTGGAAAAGGCGTAGGGGTAATTGGAATTATCCACAAAGGAGGAACCCTTACTGGAGGCGGTACGATGGGGACAGAGAAAACCAGAGGAATTTCAGGAATGGACTTAATAACCGCAGGGACTGGGGAAATAATCGAACCCAGAACTTCCGTCGTGATGAGGATGAACGGTACCGTGAACGTGTTCAGTATACCGACGGGTTAAGGAAGGACCACGAAAGGAAAAAATGGCAGGGGGCTATACAGCGCCAGGACGTCAACACCGATTGTTTCGGGGCTGAAAGTTTGGAATTCCAGAAGGCACATAGGCAAGACCAACGAAACTCCGGTCTGAACCCGTTTGCGCCGAATTTCGAGCAAGAGTCAATGTCGACTCTTGATAGAAAAAAAAAAACTTCAAATTCCCAGTAGGAGATTTTTCAGAGTCTCTCATCCCAGATTCTGAAGGAGAGACGTCAGATGAGTGGGTGGTCGCACAGATAGATTCGTGGATCATTACCTCTGATGACTTGGTGGAAGACCACTTAAAACAGGAGAGTAATCAAGTAAAGAAACTGCCTTTAATAAATGTCCGCATCTGTAATTTTCATGTCAAAAGTTTGGTAGATACCGGGGCCAGTATCAGCATCATCTCCCAAGCTCTTTTCGACGATTTGAGACAACGAAATAAATTGCCAATTATTCCGGTGTCAAATGTAAAAATTCGAGGGGTCATTCCTGGCAAAATTGCTGTTTGTAAGGTACAAACTTATTTGGACGTACAAATTGGAAATTCCACTTTCGCTCATGCATTCGTAGTCATGTCCAAAATGCACTACAATGTAATTTTAGGGGCTGACTTTATCCGTGAGACCAACGCAGTCATTGATTTGAGCAGGAACCAGATAAAGTTCAGGAAAGAAGAGGGAGCAGAAGTCATTACACTAAAAGAGGAATTGGGAGAAGATAGAACATTAGAATATGGCGAAGAGGAGGCCCAATGTGTAGACTTTGTAAATTCATTAGAGGGAGTTGCTGGTGAAATTGACAGTGTAGATGACGAAGGGATTCATCATGAAGAGTTACATGACGTGTTGGAAGCTGAGGTCGACACTGATTACGAGGCCTTAATTGGGTTAAAGGTCGCGGAATGCCCTGGTACTGTAGAAGAGAAGGAAAAACTTAGAGCTCTCTTAATGGAATATATATCTGTGTTCGATTCCAAACCGGGTCTAATCCCTAATTTCACATATGCACTAGCTGTTACGGATTGGACACCGTTTAAGAGGAGACCGTACCCTATACCGGACAAGTATTATGCGCAAGCTGCAAAAATTATTAAGGAAATGGAGGAGAACGGGCTAATTTCCAAGCAGCCCACTCCATATTTGAATCCGTTGGTCGGGGTTCAAAAACCGGACGGGTCTCTGCGCGTGTGTTTGGACGCTCGTGCCCTCAACGAACGCCTAGTCCCCGAGCATGATCATGCCCCTCCTATTAAAGAGGTTATTAAACGTTTTAGAGGAAAATCACGTTTTATTAGCGTTGATTTGACGTCCTCATATCATCATATCGGTTTGGAACTCAAGTCTAAATTGTTTACTGGCTTCCTTTTTGACCAACAGACGTATGTCTTCAATCGTCTCCCATTCGGGTTGAAAACCGCCGGTGCAGCTCTCATACGCGCCCTAGATCGATGTCTAACTGATGAAGTTAAAGCCGCTACAACTCGGTATGTCGATGACATCTTGCTAGCTTCATCCAGTTTTGAGGAAAATATCAGGGATTTGAGGAAACTCCTGGAGAATTTGAGGGCATCAGGTTTCAAAATCAACTTGAAGAAGTCACATTTTTGTCAAAAGGAAGTCCTATTTCTCGGCCATGTCATTGATGGTGAGGGAGTTCGCCCGAACCCGGTGAAGCTCCAAGCCATAGACAAGTTCCCAAGACCGCTCAAAATTAAGAATGTCAGGCAATTCCTTGGAATGTGCAATTTTTTTTCGGACCACTGCATGAATTACACGGAGGTTGTAGCCCCACTTCAGAGCTTGCTTCATAAGAATAACAGGTGGAAATGGAGTCCCGAGCACGAAGAGGCCTTCAGGAAGACCAAAGAGCTCTTGCTAAACAGCGTTAAGCTAGGGTATCCAGATTTTGAGAAACCCTTTATCGTACAGACTGATGCATCGACCGTAGGAATCGGGGCACTCCTATATCAGGAATGTTTGGACCAGCCTCATAACAGGAATTATTTATCTTTCTACAGCCGAAAGTTGAGGTCACACGAAGTCAAATACAGCGTGACCGAATTGGAAATGTTGGCTATTGTTCAGGCATTGCAACATTGGAGGAAAATGATTTATGGTTTTCACATAATCATTAAAACCGACCACAAGGCGCTGACCTTTATAATGAAAACAGCTGTCGCTAGTGAACGAGTGGCTAGGTGGGCCCTGTTCATACAACAATTTGACTTCGAAATTGAGCACTGTTCCGGAAAATCAAACATCTTGGCAGACCTGTTAAGCAGAAATCCTAATGAGGAAGAACACGCCGTGAATCATTTGGACTTAGTTCAGGAAGACCACGATTTCCTATCAGAGTTGAGACAACTGGGAGACTTGCAATTGAGAGATCCTTTCTGCGGAAAAATGATTTCTTTCCTCCGAGGGACACTTCCGGCTGACGATCCACGGTACTTTGCCATCCAGAAATTGTCAAATAACTACTTGTACGTGAATAACATGTTGGTAAAATTCGTGGACAGCGATCACGTGAAATCCCGAATTTTGGTACCGCCGCAGCTGCGGAAGGGATTAATCTGGCACGTACACAGGGTTATTGGTCATGGAGGGATTGATAAGGTTGTGTCAACCATTCAAGAAACGTTCACCTGGGTGAATTTGAGGGAAAATGTCAGAGACATCATCATCACCTGTGATACATGCCAACGGGTTAAGGCAAACCCTTATCTGATCAGGCAGGCGCCTATTCCTCTCTTACCTTCACAACCTAAAGAGCTGTTCGCGATGGATATCTATGGGCCGCTCGTGAAAGGAAAGCGTGGGAACAAGTTCGTGCTGGTAACCATCGATGTTTTCTCCAAGTATACGACTCTGTTTCCCATGCAAAAAGCTAACACCAAGCTAGTTTTGAGGTGTATTTCCCGAAATATCATTCCGGAAATGGGCACACCGAAATTCCTTCTAACAGATCATGGTCCCCAGTTCACCTCTGCACAGTTCAAAACTGCCCTTCAGAATATGGAAATTCATCACATCCTGAGCAGCGTGAGACATCCTGAGGGAAATCCTAGCGAAAGGGTAATGCAAGTAATTGCAAAATTCTGTAGAATTTATTGCGCCCAAGAGCATTTCAAGTGGGTTGATGTGCTACCCCTGATAGTAACTTGTGTAAATAACACCATACACGAATCTATTGGGAGGATTCCATCTATCGTGCACTTCAATAGGTATCCTGTGAGATCCTGGCATAGTGTCATCCAGTGTCCCATCGATCCCCGCCCGTCACAGGAATTATGCATTCAAAGTACGGCAGAACATCTACGTCGGCAGGCAGACCGCCGGTTGCGCAGGGTGAGGAACCGGAGATTCCACCGTCCCTTAGAGGAAGGCGAATTGGTGCTAGTTAGGAGACCCATGATGTCAAAACCGCAGGAAAACATCTATGCTAAATTTGCTCCCTTATATGTTGGGCCTTTCAAGGTGGTCAAAAGTTTCAGGAATAATTCCTACAGAATTCAGAGTCTGGATGGCAGCAGCGAAGCTATATTCAATGCAGCCAACTTAAAGGTTTATCATAGAGCCGAAGAAAGAATTCCACTACAGGATGACGCAGTCTTACCAGCTGGGGAAATGGTCACCGAGGAAGAAGAAGAAGAAG
Organism: Anabrus simplex; assembly: GCF_040414725.1. Lineage (NCBI taxonomy): Eukaryota > Metazoa > Arthropoda > Insecta > Orthoptera > Tettigoniidae > Anabrus > Anabrus simplex. The sequence goes on from NC_090271.1 coordinate 31,848,408, forward strand.
TACAACCCGTAAATATGATCGTCACGTCGAGAGAAAGACAGGTCGAGGCACCACTCCAAGGACAGGCAAGCAGTGGGAGTAAAGAAGAGGAAGACGCTGAATGTTTACAATGTTCATTCTTAAGAGAAGACTTTGTTGATGACATCTGTAACGCAATTCTATTGTTGGAAGAAGAAAACAGGGAAATACGTGAAAGTAACAGAGCCCTACGTCAAGAGTGAGATCGGCTGGGAAATTTTACGTAGAATCATGGTTCATTTGTATCAAAATTCCCATGTATAATTTAGAATTTTGAAGGAATATATCTGTTTAAATATTTCCCCTTTCTGGGTAAATATTTCGTCGTTTGTAGGTGGATTATGAACCCATAATTCTACGGTGAGAAAAATTTTTATTTTTCCCAAATATTTATTTGGTATTCAGAAACTACTGTATGTTTGAGGGCAGCCATTTTGCGCTCCCAAGAGCCCGATGTTGCGTGGGAAGGTTCCCGCAAGGCGAGCTCGTGGATTGCCGGGACACCTCGGTGGAACTCGAGTGCCCGACAATTTTCTAAATTAATGAATTCTGCACAACGAGGGATTTTGACAAGATAGTAAAGGAAGAAATAAATAAGCAAAATTATTCATACACCCTCTGTGAAGGTAGTGACACCAGGGACAATTTTAGATGCAGTTAAGCCTAAGTGTGTGTTAGCGTGAGAACAGCGAGCTAGTTACACGTGCCAAGGTCGTGGGCAGAAGAAAACGCGCGAAACGCACGGGCAGAAACAATTTATTTCTCCTGTTGTGAGTGTAGGAAAATTATAAAATTAACATCGAACATAAGTGCAAGTCTGTCCGGAGTTCTGGGACAAATCTTATCAAAATTGGTCTATTAGAAGCAAATTTGGCAGATTTCATAACCAAGCCTCATAGAGGGGATAGCGTCCTTCTGGAAATTATAAAAGAAACCCCCCACCGTAGATTTTTCAGTGTCGATCTGGAACTTGAAGCCGCGGGAGCTCGTGCCCGTCGTCATTAGAATTTCGCGCCAGATTGACCGACAATAATTCAATACATGCTCGTGGCTAAAGTCCATATATTTAGTTAAGAAGAAAAGTGATTGGAGAGGCTGTGAACGTTTGCAGACGAACTGGGAAGGTGTAGGCTGGTTGAAAAATACACAGCAGAATTTATTTTTATCATTTCCTGTACTCTTGTAAGTGAAGAAGGTCTGGGGGAAGCGATTCAAAATAGTTCTACTCCCTTATCGGCCGAACACCTGTTCTTGTTGAAACAACGGGGAGAGAAACCACTCTGGGAGGCGCATCAGACAGTTAGAGTCGACTGCAGAACGAGGGAAGTTCGTGGTGCAAGTTACAAAGAAAGTGCATTATTTATGGTAATTTTAATCTCGTGTGTGTGTGAAGGGTAGTGTTTGGATGAGTGAAATGTTGAAAATGAAAATGTTGTCTGTGAAAATGAGTGGCTAAGTGCGAGGTTGCTGGAGATGATGTAATCAGAATGCTGAGAATGTCACCAATGTGCAGGTCTGTCTATTTTATATTATGTAGTTAGTTAGTTAGTTCCTGTCTGTCCTAACAAAATTTTCCAGATGATTGTCGGGTGATATGCGTAATTATCAGGCGAAAGGCGTTGTAAATTTTGGTCAGCGTGTGAAATTTTTCAGTGTGTAAAGTTCATGTCAAGAACGGTAAAATGCGACGCTTCAAAATTTGTGTCGAGATGAGATATCATTCAAGTGCGGATTTGTGAACGTTATAAGTGTAAATTTGTCGTGGCGAATATTGTAATTTCAGGTGTCAGTTGCATTTAGAAACGCTGGTTAATAATAATAATAATAATAATAATAATAATAATAATAATAATAATAATAATAATAATAATGTTTACCGCGGGATAAGGAAATTCTTCTCTGTTAAATTACATTTAACCAGTTATTTCTACAAGGATCGTAGGCATATTTAGATAATGTCAATAAAATTTGTTAGAGTCGCAGTCGTTAATGGGAAGGAAATTGTGAGACATCGTGTATACTTGAATTGCGAAAGGTCGAGGTGTGCTCTTGGATTCTTGAGGTCTGAAAGTCTTAATAATAGTAAGGTAAGAGATGTGTTTAATGATGATTGTCGTTTTCATCAGGGGATCGAAGTATGAAAAAGGGTCGTGAAGGAAAAGGGATTGAAAGCGATGGATTTATACGTACGTGGAGATGAGATGGAAGTAATGCCGCTGGGATAAAGCGAGGAGAAAGTGTGTTGAGACAAGTTGTATTTTTGTAGAGGAAGTATTTAGAAACAGGCTGTGTGAAACAGGCTGTATTGTTTTCCGCAATCAATCCGAATTTGAGACGACTATGGTGTGAATTTATAGAAAGATTCCAAGTGAAAACGACTCTTGTAAAATGTTACAGTCTGGGTAGTACACATCCAGTGATCTATGTTACGTAAAGCCCGCATGGATGATAAGAGAACGAACGATCTTCAGGATCAGAGAGCACTTTGGACACACGGTTGGGTTATATTTAATTTGTTCATTGGAGAGGTCATGGATAAGATGGTTGGAGTTGATGATAGGCGATCTGAGAATTTCGAATGCGATGGTGATGATTATTATTTTGAAGGCGTCCACTAAAAGGGTACCCGTGTGTTGGGAATTTTCATTTGCTTCCCTAACACGTCAGTGCACAGGCTGAGATTGCGTTCGAGGTGGAGAACCGATCGTCACGTCTATTTATTTCTGAGTTCACATATTATAATGAGGTAGACACTTACTGTATTTTTCGAGAGGTAGACACTTGCTGTATTTCGACTTGCATTCATTTGATAATAGAGACGTGGGTTCCGTCGTGCGTATTTGTTTGACGAAATCTAGTGTTAAATATCAGAGTTGTTTGAGAATTGCATTTCGCCTGATATGTTAAGGGAGACGTAGTACGACCCACTTTGACGCCCGACGATAGATTTAGGACGTCACGTGTTTATTCTTGGAGTCATTGATGATGAGACGTCCTAGGTCACGCCCGACGATAGGACTTGGAAGGCATCATGTATATACTGATTAGGTTTAGGGTGTACAGATTTCAAGTGAGCCCGACGATAGGTCTGGGATGGTAGCTGTACACACTCAAGTCTCAATTTAGATTTTTTTTTCTTTTGTTTCTTTTGTGAAGTGGCCTGGTTGAAGGTAGCCATTACAGTGCGATATGATTTATTGTAGAGGGTCTATGCGAAGCTCTCATTGAGATAACGGGACTGCTGTTGACAAACGAGGGCTGTCCAAGTGTGGGACATCGACCCGATCTAGATTATATTTTTACTGTGTTTCTTCGTGCGTGTTAAGCTGTATGACTTCGAGATGTTAATTTATTTTTTTTACGGACTTTATTGTTTCCTCGTCTTGACGTCCGTTTTCATTGATAGTGTGCATTATTGACACTCAGTGTTTTAGAATGAGACTTGAGTTGCGAATGCGGTTTCGATTCGTCAGCCAGTAATTTTATTTTATATTTTAATCTTGTCGTATTTTCATTCGTATTCATAGTTAGAATAAGTAAGTAATCACTTTACCAGTAGTGTGTTGGGACAGACAGTAAATAGAGAGATCTGTACTGGTAGCATTGTTGTCAAGGGAAAGAATTCCTTAAAATTGTAGTAAATTTTAGCGTGGACTGGTAAATTTATTAAGCATAATAAACCCATTTCTAACCTGAAAATCGGTTCAATAATAATATTTTCAAGTGACTTTTCACTTTTTGATTAACTTCAGTGTTTGGCATTTCTTCCAAATGCATGATTAGTAAATGTTTCCTGCATTTCGCAGTTTTGTTCCTTTAGAACGACTTAACGTAAGATCCTCCCGGATCATGTTGTTGTTGGTTCCTTCCGAACAGTTGTTTGGGGTGATGCACGTTTAGCATCGGGACTACCTTATCACTTAAGGGTGTCATGAATGACAAATACATGGTGGAATTTTATTTCAATTGTGAATGATGCCATTAACTTGTAGTGAACACCATGCTTTCCCATAATATTTCGCAACCTATCCAAAGCAACTGATAGTCAGTTTGGTTCGATTAAGGGTCCATTCGGCGGGTGTTCCGTATCCGTGAAGGGTATTTGACTGGTGGATAACCTTAATTAAGAGAAAATCAGGCGTTCTACTTGTTGAAAGTCAGATTTTCCACGGATCGTGTGGATTAACTCTCAGTTCTCGTTTGGAATGATAGGTGCCCGGTTTTCAGGTCTTCCCTTTTTCAGTTTTTCAGTTTCGCTGTCCACTAACATATTAGCTTCTCTGAAGCAACTCTTCGACATTGGAAGAAACGAAGTGACGTTATGTAATGTGACTGTGTTAGGAACTTTTCAAAAATCAATAATTAAATGTTTTTATGTTTTGTGGCAAGAATGCATATTAAATTAACGATGTTATCGTGCTCTTTCAGTTTAAATAAAAGTTAGTAAGCACATTTTGCTCCTCATTTCAAGTAGTTAGGCTTTCTTCTGAACCCCATCGTTTGGTTAAGATCGTGACCGAATTTATTCCCGCAACGACCCAAGATTTAAGAGTTCTAAATTGTTCTACTATAGCAGCCGTGGCCGACCAACGATGGAATGGTAAGTTCAAGGGTTCAATACGGTATTCTTAAAAATATTTTTAACCTTTTCCTTGTTGTTGTTTTAACTACTGATGTTTTCTTACTTCTTCTTTGTTTTTCCTTTTCTTATTTCTTTCTCTCTAAGGACCACACACATACACAGTCCCCGCGCCAGTGGAAATAACCAATTAAGGTTAAAATCACCGACACCCTGGAATCGAACCCGGGACCCCTTCAACCGAAGGCCAGCACGCTAACGATTTAACCATGTGGCCGGACGACTATATGATTTGCACGCAAGCATTACAGCAGGAAATTTCCTAGGTAGGTGCAGTCATTACGGCAATATCGTTTGGTGCTGCCACGCAGTTATGTATGGGTTGGAGTTCCAATAGTTCAACATTGTTTTACCTTCTAAACGTTAGTCAGTAGGATACTAGAGGTGATAGTGCACATTTCCTAATCATTATAGTGCGTGTCAAAAGCTTGGCTTCCATTCCAAATCTATCCGCGACGCACATGTGGAGTAAAGGTAACTTATATGACATTGTTCATGGTGATTCGTCCGTCGAATGAGGACGTTAAGGCGGTTGTATTTCTTTGACTTCACAACAACTTGCTCATAAGTATTTACACTAAAATGAGATAAATGCTTGTCAGTTGCTATTCTAACATTGTCTTGGAAAAAGGAAACAAACTACTTATTAAATTCGCAACAATACATTGAATTAATAAATTAATGATCCTACGCGGCATACAGTGGCATTGATTACGAAATTTACTTTCGCCGTAACGCGCATCCTCACTAGCATTAGACAAAAAACAAAATTGTACCGTGTGATAGGAATTATTTCATAAGATATGTAACCTGACTCTTAATTTTTGCGCCCAGGTTACGTTTTAAGTCTTTTTATTTTCTACAATTTCTGAGTTTCGTTTCATAGTTTATTTATTTTAACATTTCTTCGTATATGTAGATTTCAGTCCTAATTCAGTTTTTGACCTGAACTTCCACATTATAGCTTAATAAGAGGCTGATATTGGACTCAAGTAATACAATTTCAACAGAAATAACACTAAACAAACGTAAACACTAGAGAACATGTATACCACCGCGCTAAATTTCACTATATGTTCAGTAATCGTATTACCAACGCAATAAAAATGTTACTACACCTCCCGCATAACAATAGCGCGAGTTCAAATCCGTTGGTAGTACGTAAGACAAACTTTTTTTTTGCTATTTGTTTTACGTCGCACCGACACAGATAGGTCTTATGGCGACGATGGGACGGGAGAGGGCTGGAAGTGCCTCAGCATTTTCATGGTGTGAAAATGGGAAACCACGGAAAAATCTTCAGAGCTGCCGACAGTGGGGTTCGAACCCACTATCTCCCGAATACTGGATACTGGCCGCACTTAAGCGACTGCAGCTATCTAGCTCGGTAAGAAAATATTTAACTTCTAGTTTGCAAAACTGCAGCCTACATAACTGGCTGTTTATCTGACACTCGCAGTACAGGCCGTAAGTTAATATACTTGTTTCAGTTACCTTTCTTAAAATAGAACGTCAAAATCAACACTTGCCACCAAAGATGAACTGCCGAGTAAACGGCGCGTGAAAAGGAATCTGTCGACTTTGGACTTGGGATTCACCTACAACAATCCCGTTTATATCAATGAAGCCTAACGTTTTAAGAGCATTATTCGTAATTTTTTGAATATGGTCGTTGAATCTTAAATCTTCATTGAATGTTATTCCAAAATCCATTTTTGTCTTGACACGAGTTAATAAGTCAGCATCCATTGCATAGTTATATTTAATCTTCTGTTTCTTCCGAATAAATGTCATGGCTACACATTTACCTATATTAAAAATTAACTTATTATGTTTGCTCCAGTCTACAAGAGAATCTAAATCGTTTTGAAGTAGTTGACAATCAGATACTGTTTTAATAGATCTGTATATTTTAATATCATCAGCAAAAATAAGAATTTCAGAAGATGTTATAGTTTCCGGTATGTCATTAACAAAGATGAGAAATAGCAAGTTAGAATCTTGTGCAACTCCAGAATTCACATCAAATTTGGAAGATATATGACCTTAGTAACTTACAACCTGAGTCCTATCCTTTAAATACGATACCAATAAGTTTTGTAATGTAGTAGAAAATCCAAAGGAAGAAAATTTATTTATTAAGCAATCATGATTAACCTTGTCAAAAGCTTTTAGAAAATCCGTGTAAATTACATCATCCTGAGCGTAATCATCTAAACTAGCAGACATATTCAATACAGTTGCAAGGATTTGTTTCGATGGATCTTTTCGCCATGAATCCATGTTGTCCCGGCGAGATACTATTTCTAACATGATCATAAATTTGTTTGTACAATATAATTTCAAAATTTTTGGCTGGGATACAAACAATAGTAACAGGTGTATAATTACTGAACAATTTGATATCTCCAGTTTTATATACAGGAGTGACCTTGGTATGTTTCCACAAGTCAGGGAATGTCTCTTTTACAATTAGGTTGAAGGATATGCTAACACTTCTCTACAATCTTTCAAAATATATGGGGGAATATCATCTGGTCCTATTGATGTCTTCGGTTTTAGGTAGTCAATTGCTTTAAGGACTTCTTCTATTAGTTATATGCTGTATATTAAGTACACCTATTTCGTTTAATTGATCATTATTCCTAAATTCCAAGTTAGACTTTTCCTGAGAATATAAAGTTTTGAAATAGTCTGCAAATCCATTAGCTATGTCATCTGGTGATTGTAACAGACAACCCTGAAATTCAAACTGTGGGTTATTTTTTGAGCATCTCCTCTTATTATTAATAAAGTTCCAAAATACATTACAATCATTACTCAAGTTATTTTCAATCTTCTGGACATATTGGTTGTATGCAAGAGTTATATCTTTTTTTTTAAATTTTTGCTCTGATAGTTTTAAATATATGCACACAATACTCAGAATGTTTCTTCTTTCTAATTTTTTCTTTTAATTTAATATTACTTATAATATCCTTTGTAAACCAGATGGGATATTTTCTCTTGTAGCTTTTCTTTTTGGAACACATTGATCCAATACAGTATACATTTTATCATAGAAAAAGTGTGTGGCTAAGTTAACATCTCTGCATTCTTTAATATTAATCCAATCCGTTTCCTTCAACAGACTGTAAAGTTTCTCAAAATCTGCCTTTGTGAAATTATACCTTCTAATATGATTATTTTCTTTTCTCCTATTTCTGTTAACTTTAAGTATTATCTGAAGAGGAGGATGATTGGAATGATTGGATAAATTTCCTCAACATACGTATGCCTAATAAATTTGTTAACACAAGATCAAGTGTCTTATTATTACTATTCTGTACATTGTTAACAGAGTGGAGATTCGAAAAGTGTCAGACCCTGCTTAATTCTTGACTTATATTACTTCCTTTGTTCAAATCATACGTACTGTCAACTATTTCAGAGATATTAAAGTCACCAACTATAATAATGTTATTTCCAAGTAAATTAATATATTGTTCTAACTTACTAAAAAATTCTAAGTAGGCATCTAAGTGTGAATTTGGGGGAAAGTAAACTGTGCAGATATAGTATTTGTTATTGTTGAAAGTAAATTTAACCCATACTGACTCAGTATTTGAGTCTAATGAATGAATCCTTTCTGGATTAAATGTTGCCTTAACACCAATGAGGACTCCACCGCCATCTTTTTTGCAACTAGTTATGGCATTCCTGTCCTTACGAAATATAGTATACCTATTATCAAATAGTTCAGAATCGTGAAGTATCATTCAGCCAAGTCTCAGTCGGACATATTATATCAAAATTATTAGATAATATAGCTGTATATAAAGTATGCGTTTTACGTAGATCTTAATCCACGTACGTTTTGATAATAAATTATAAATGAATTATCTAACAAACTCATTACACAATATGAATAGTGTTCTTTCGTTTTCTGATGTCTTCTTCACAGGCGATATTGACAACTGGTGAATTGTCACTTTGTCTCATGAAGATTAGGCCATTCCTTGTCCAAAGATGCTACACATTAGATGACCTGCGAAGTTGACGACATTGAGCCAGAAGCCGCTTCCTGGTAGGGCAAAGGCTCTCATTGATATAAACGGGATTGTTTTAGGTAAATCCCAAGTCCAAAGTCGACAGATTCCTTTCCACGCGGCGTTTCCTCAGCAATTCATCTTTATGTACTCTCCGACAGAATTTGATGATGATAGTATTAGACGACGGGCATTTAAGGTTACTTGAGAGCCTATTACATGCATCAATATCCTCTTCATTAATATTTATGTCCAGAGATCTTCCCACAGCCTTCACTAAATGCACTATTTTCATTAGCTTGAATCTATATTGTATATACCCTCAAGTACTGTTCACAGTCTTCAATGCGCTGTTTTAGCTCCTGATTTTCGTTCTAGAGTTTTATGTTCTCATCTTTCAAACTCTCGATCATCCCCAAGGCCTCTTGTGACACCTTATTATATTCTTGTTGCTGTGTGATACTGTGATCCAACTTTTCATGACACACTTCTATGGATTTACCTAGATCACGCTCAAGTTCTTTCTAAGAATTCTTGACCGATCCAATTCCCTGTTTCATTTCCACAAGTTCATACTTCATTTCTCCAAGAGCTGTTTCTAAGGATTTCTTGGTCTTCTCCATGGTTCTTATATTTGCCTGTATCAAACTTAGTTTACCCATAATCAATTTTATTGAATAAAGAGTTTTATTACTACAACTCTCCCTTTGAAGTGGGTTACTGTCCACAGTGTCAGCAATATCCCTCTCATGCCCGATTGTTGGGAGACTGTTACTTTTATCAGTGCAACTGTCACATGTCCAACAAGCAGCTGTACTTCCTAAACTGTCAATATCCTCTTTTTGTAAATTTAGTCACATAATTCACACGTAATCCTGTTAGTTTTGTCTGATCTACTAGATATTTTATTTTTACAGATATTGCACATATCCATTGTTAGATGAGGTTAATATAATATATTAATATAGCTCCGAGAATATAGGCTGGCGACACGAAGAGAGATGATGGAGCTTGAAATGTTTACTATTCCTTGAGATTGACAGCAGCTGGTTATATAAATACTCTTTGCACAGATTTCAGACGTGGCTTGTGATTGACTGCCACTGGTTATATAAATACTATTTGCCCAGATTTCACAGTTGGATACACAGGAAGTAATTTACTATTCCTTGAGATTAACTGTCGCTGGTTGTATAAATACTCTTTGCCAAGATTTCACAGTTGGCTACACTGATCCAATGTTTATCCCTTGAGGTTATGATGGAAAAAAAAAACAATGAAATTTTAGTTCAGTATTTGACTTATAGTATACAAGATCAAACAAAATAATTATCGACGATGAATCAGTGCATCTTACAGTTTAAGAAGAGACTACTCTCACTCTTGTGTCTCCGATAAAGCCATCACATTTTCATAATAATGCGGAGCTCACACAACACACGTCTTACACTGCCATGCTATTATTCTAAACCATTTTACCCTCCAGGGTTGGTTTTTCCCTCGGACTCAGAGGAATCCCACCTCTACCGTCTCAAGAGCAGTGTCCTGGAGCGTGAAACATTCGGTCAGGTGATAAAACTAGGAAGGAGGACCAGTACCTCGCCCAGATGGCTTCATCTGCTATGTTGAACAGGGATTCTGTGAGGGGTTGGGAAGATTGGAAGGGATAGGCAAGGAAGAGGGAAGGCAGCGGCTGGACCCTTAAGTTAGGTTCCATCCCGGCATTTGCCTATAGAAGTGGTAAACCACGGAAAACGACTTCAAGGATGGCTGAGGTGGGAATCGAAATCACCTCTACTCAGTTGAACTCCCGAGGCTGCGTAGACCCCGTTCCAGCCCTCGTACGACTTTTCAAATTTCGTGGCAGAGCTGGGAATCGAACCCGGTCCTCTGGGGGTGGCAGCTAATCACACTAACTACTACAACACAGAGGTGGACATTATAATTATTATTATTGTGACAGGGTATCCGTGGCTTACAGAGGGATAAGAAGTGTGTGGGTTGAATGGCTGGACAAGGAATTAACTAAAACAGAACTTAACACAACAAATTTTGTAATTTTACTTGTTTCCCTTTTCTTCCTAGTTTAAAATTTGAGAAATAGAAAATCTGAATGAAGAACAACAATATTAATGAGCTCGTCAGCTCTAGCAATAACAGAGACTTAGAAGTCCGAAATTCAGTTACAAAATTTGCGATAATTAACAATTTGGTAGATTTACATAGAAAAGAGCGTTATTGGTCTTGAAGGTACAAATATTCTATGAGAGCAGGATTTTCTCCCCCAAGCTACATTAATCAGGAGTCTGAGATCCACAATAGCCACGTGGAGGCATCAGTTTCTTACGGTGCATTAAAATTTCACCTCACATTAAAGTGTTCGTGCACAGTTGCCCCAGTGTTGGCTGATCCATTTCACAATAGTTACTGTTCCCAATTGGAACTAACACAAGGAACATTTTACACTCTGAATAATATACATGGGCATTATAACCCTTATTACGTGGTGTTAATAGAAAAGAAGAAGAAACAGGTTACACACGACCAGTCGTAACAAAAGGCAAGGAGGCGAAACTCTTGATCTCGTGTAAGAAATAGTTACATATGAAAGTGGCTTATGGCCCAATGATACAGAGGCTAATCCTATACTACACCGGGGTGACTAAATGAGAAGTATTAGTGCCAAAAGGATTTACGAAAATTAGCGGTTTTTGAAAACTTTAGTTACCCCCATGCAAGGTTGAATGACAAACGGCAGAGGGTCAACACTCTTCGTTCCCTTACGCTACATATTTCCCAGGAGGGAACAGAACAGAATCTTCAGACTTGTTGAAAATTCTACATTTAAACCAGCAGATTAGAAATTTACGTTAAATAAAAGAGGTTTGAAACCTTCCCATCAAGCTATCTGCAGGATCTAAGAAACTTCTGTAATTACCTTGAGTCGCTGGGCCTTCCTAACGCAGGTCGCGCAACTGCCTCCCTTCAGACACGCCGCACTCACAATCACTGGAGCAATTCAGACAATACGGCCCTAAAGCGCCCTGTTTTATAGTACTTTAAGGGGAAGCTCCAGAGATCTTTATTGATAGTCTGGATTCCTATACTTACACCCGGTTTTAATTGGCCGAAGAAAATATTACCAAGTTTTTGGTAGGTTGATTACAATCGAGGAGACTAATATAATACAGGGATTCTTGCGCCTCCTCCTGCTCCCGCGGGAAATTTCAATTTTGGCGGGAAATTTGAATTTTGTCGCGAGATTTGAATTTGTAAACAAAGCCACGTGCTTTTTGACAGCTGTCATCGACAACAACGCATCGCTAACCTCACTGCTGCCATCTTGACGGGCCTAAACCTCAGTGGTACCAACTTAACCTAACTAGCGCGAGGTAAACAAATCCACGTGTTTTTTGACAGCCACGTGCTTTTTGACAGACAACAACGCATCGCTAACCTCACTGCTGCCATCTTGACGGGCCTAAACCTCAGTGGTACCAACTTAACCTAACTAGCGCGAGGTAAACAAATCCACGTGTTTTTGACAGCCACTTGCTTTTTGACAGACAACAACGCATCGCTAACCTCAGTACTGCCATCTTGACGGGCCTAAACCTCAGTAGTACCAACTTAACCTAACTAGCGCGAGATTTGAATAGGTAAACAAATCCACGTGCTTTTTTGACAGCTGTCATCCGCCATCTTTAAACCACAGAGCACTGTGCTGTCCTCTTTATCGCAGTACCTACAAATTCGTCACCTGTCATCGGCAGTGCTGCCATCTTAACGGGCCTAAACCTTAGTGCTACCAACTTAACCTCACTAGCGTGAGATTTGAATCGGTAAACAAATCCACGTGCTTTTTTGACAGCTGTCATCCGCCATCTTTAATCTATAGAGCACAGTGCTGCCTTCTTTAGCTACTTACCTTTGAAATGTGGTGGCGGATAATTTGAAAAATGCTTTTTGACAGCAGCAATCTTTAATCTAGAGAGCACCGTGCTGCCCTCTTTAGCTAGATACCTTTGAAATGTGGTGGCAGGCAATTCCACATGACAGCAGCCATCTTTAATCAAGAGAGCACCATGCTGCCCTCTATGTGGTGGCGGTAATTTGAAAAATTCTACATGCTCTTGTTTGGAAACAAACTCACGCGCTTTTTTGACAGCCGTCATCCGCCATCTTTAATCAACAGAGCACAGTGCTGCCCTCTTTAGCTAGATACCCTTGAAATGTGGTGGCGGCAAATTCCACGTGCTCTTGTTTATGTGCTTTTTTGACAGCTGTCATCCGCCATCTTTAATCCACAGAACACCGTGCTGAACTCTTTATGGCTACTACCTTAAGCACGTAGTAGCGGGCAATTTGAAAAGTTGTGTTAGCTATCATCCGCCATCTTTAATCAAGAGAGCACCGTGCTGCCATCTTTAGCTAGATACCTTTGAAATGTGGTGGCGTCAAATTGAAAAATTTCACGTGCTCTTGTTTGGAAACAAACTCACGTGCTTTTTTGACAGCTACCATCCGTCATCTTTAATCAACAGAGCGTAGTGCTCCCCTCTTTAGTTAGATACCTTTGAAATGTGGTGGCGGCAAATTCTACGTGCTCTTGTTTGGAAACAAAGCCATGTGCTTTTTTTTGGACAGGTGTCATCTGCCATCTTTAATCAACAGAGCACCGTGCTGCTATCATGCGGGTAATTTCGTCAGCTGTCATACGCCATCTTTAATCTACAGAGTACCGTGCTGTACTCTTTAGTTGAAATGTGGTGGCAGCAAATTCCACGTACTCTTGTTTGGAAACAAATTCTATGTGCTCTTCAGCTGTCATCCACCATCCTTAATCAAGAGAGCACCGTGCTGCCCTCTTTGTGGTGGCGGATAATTTGAATAATTCTTTTTGACAAATAGCCATCTTTATTCAACACAGTTACCGCTATCTTACAGCGCTTACCTCGGTGCTGCACTCTTTAGTTGAAATGTGGTGGCGGTAAATTCGAACAAGTTTAATCATACATCGGGGGAGCTAGAGTAAGCACGTGCTACAGTGATGACGTCATCATGCATGTTTAGACTTGTCCGTTTTCTTAAGAGTAAGTCGGTGTAAAGGAATGCAATAAGTATGCATCATAAAAACAAGAGTTTGCATGTGCTGCAGTGATGACGTTATTGTGCATGTTTAAACCCGTTCGTTGACTAAAAGCTTTAGTCTTCGAGAAACAGTGATAGAGAGTGGAGTGCAAACATGACGAAAACATTAATAGTTGATGTGCAAGGCTTTAAAGTAAACGGAAACAAATTTGTGTTTAAAGAGGTGGCTGTGTTAGATTGCAGTGTGTTGTGGGCACAAAAACTTGTTAGTTTAGTATTTAGTCCACCGTTCCCTTACTGTTTGCAAACAGATGAAGATAAAAAGCAGACTCAGTGGATTGAAAACAATTTAGGTTTGAAGTGGAAAGAAAAAGGAATACTTTATCGTTTTCTACCTTTAATGATGAATGCACATTTGTCAAGAGCAAATCTTGTTCTTTTAAAGGGTTGTGAAAAGAAAGAATGGTTGCGTGATTTTCTACCATCATCGTGTGAAGTTATCGACATGCATGAATTGGGGTGCCAATCATTTAAAACTCTTCCGAAAGAGCATAGTAGAGAAACAAGTAAACAGTCTTTACAACATGTATGCATGCTCTTTGATTGATTGTGTTGCAGTGCTTGCCGGGAAGTGAACAACATATGTAAAATGCAAAGTCGAAATAACCTTAGTGTAAAAGAAACATTTGTAGAGTAAAGACATCATGTCATTTCTAACAGATACTAAGTGTAACGCAGTTGAAAAGGCGATCGTAAAGTTTTATGCATGCAAAAAGAAACTAAACACTTTTACTGAAGAAGAGTTAAATGCATTACCAAAGGCATTTTTGGTTAATGTAGCTGCGAATGCTGTAAAGAAGATTTGGGATAAGGTGCCTCGTGAGTGGACACAAGATCCTGTTTTGTCCGAGCTTCAAACGTGTAGTTTACATCATGAACACGTGAGTTTAGGTAGAAGACCTTCTGTGAGACAGTGCCGTACATGTCAACTAATTAAACTGTATCACGGACCTAAAACTAACGAGTTGTCTTCGCTTATAAACACATATCATGGCTGTGGAGAGAGTAAACAAGGAAAAGGTGAAGAAACGTGCTGGGAGAAAGATGAGGAAGCATGTTGGGCGTGGACTCATCAATAGAGTGATTGATCTTCTTTTCTTCGTGCTTCATCTCCCCTGCGGCCCTAGAACACGTTCGCCTGACACGTAGTTACATGCTGCCTGCATAGAGTATGTCGTGTAGCTGTTAAAATCTGCTTCGTAAAGTTATGCTGTGTGTGTATGAGTGTGTTACTACCTAGTGCTTTAGCTGCTCAGAAGAATATAGCAGCACTTGTCGTTGTTGGTGTAATAAAACGAAAACTGAGTGACAAAGACCGTAAAATAAACAAAGGATAAAATGTATATATATATTCTAAAATAAATATGAATTGTCAAAACATATTACAGGTGTTGTTTAATTCTACAGCATGTCCTAGTGACTTAGAAGAAAGGAAACGTAGAGGATTAAAAGAAAACACACATAAGATTTAAAGTACATCCTCTTTATTAATCCATGAATTAAAGCTGTTATTAAAACCAAGCCATTTGACATACATTTTATTGCCACGACGTCGAATAACACGTTCAACTAAATAGTGATCAGGATATTTTGTTTTCTGCAGTTCTTCGATGTAGAATCCTCCTTCAATAGGCTGTCCTCTGAGATCGCGAAGTAAATACGTAACTGGATTAGTAAGCTTAACACTTCTGATTTGAAAAATTTCAGTGCTCCAGTTAGGTGTGTATCCTTTTGCAAAGATAGACTTGTGTTTGCTGATGCGAACAAAATCACCTTCTTTAAAGCGATGGCGACGTGGATCAGCTGTTTTAATTACAAGATGAATAGCATTTATACGAGGTGTATTCTTTGTAACAAGACGTGGCTTTGTTCCGATAGTGCGATGAGGTGTATCGTTGTAGGTAGATAAAAGTCTAGGTAGCAGATCAATCCAACGATATGAACCTTGCGCTGTAAATTCTCGCCACATCATTGTTTTGAGTGTACGATTAAAGCGTTCTACAACACTTGCCTTCAGATTGCAGAACGTAGAGTAGTGTTGAATGCCAAGTAACTTGAGGTAAGAAGAAAAATCCTTGTTGTAAAACTCTTTACCTTGATCAGTTTGAAGAAGCCTTGGGCAGGGTTTCGATTCTTCAACAATATGTTTAAATGCTTCTTTAACTTGAGCTGTTGTTTTAGAACGCACGGGTTGTGCAGAAGCAAACTTCGAGTACACATCGATAACAGTAAGTAGATACTTATACCCCTTATTACTAGAGGCATATGGAATCATTTCTACTAAGTCTGCTTGCCAGAGATCATCTTTTCCTCGTGTAATAACGCGTCTGCGACAGTAGGTGCGACGTGCTGTTTTATGTAACTCATGTGCGATGTTTATCTTTACAGGTGAGATCTTCTCTTGACGAGCCATTACAAAATAATACCGGCATAACGTAGTTCTCTTTCTATTTCTAGAATTTCTGATCCGTGACCAGTGTGACCAGCCTCTTGCGATGCTCTTAAAAGTTGTAATCGTTCAACGAGTAAGTTTGGGTCATTCCAGGATCTTACATCCACATACGGCAACAAAGTCTTGTAGATAACATCAAGACTACGTGCAGTCGGAAACAGCTTAGAAATAAACTCACGATACTTGTAACTCTTATTCACATTTACAGCTTCTGTTCTCTTGTAATTACGTCGAGTTGCATCAGTAGCAAAAAGTATTGCTTTATATTATTTAAGATCATCTTGTAAAATTCTATCCTTGTCAGGTATTCGTGAGAAAAGAAGTTCTAAGAGTCCTTTCGTAGGTTTATAGGTAACACCTTTTACAATGAGTTTGTTGTTATTAATCTTAACATTTGAATTTCCTATCCGGAAACAGTCATCTTCGTAGCGAATACCGTAGGTAGTGTTTGTTTGTCCTGTAAAAAGTTTTTCTATATCGGGTGCAAAGAGAGATCCATAGGTATCTTGAATAAAAGTTCTAAACTGATTGCGATACTCTGGTGTAATCATAACCTCAGACAAAGGTGGTAGATTTTGCGTCGATGTAGTAGGTGTTTCAGCAATAACATCTGTAGTTAAAAACTCAACACGCTTAGATAGTGATGTATCATTAAGTTCTTCTTCTTCCTTATCTTCCTCTTCTTGATCTACATCCTGCTTCTTCTCTTCCTTATCTTGTTCATGCTTTTCTTCTTCATGCTTCTCTTTATGATATGATGTTTGCATAGAAGCAAAACTTGAAGTAGACTGCGGTAATGAAGTAGAATTAAAAATTTCTTTGAGTGGTGTACTTAGTTGTGTTTTTAAAAATAAATCCGTGTCTGCTTGAATACGTTTAAGCTCCTTAAATTTCCGTCGAATATTGTTTCGAGCTTGGATGATATGTTTTGTGATCTCCTTGCTAGATGTTAACATGATGATGGTTTTTAATCAAGTAGTTACTGTAATTCTGTGTTAATGCATATAAAATGATCGAAACCCATGCGATATCTTCCATGCTGTACATCACTTCCTTTATCAATAACTAAAAAGCTGTAACGGTGTAATGACCAACATTTAGCGCACATACGTTTAAAGTCATCGAATGTCATATCAGTGTTAACATGATCGTTATACACATGTCGCATGTTGCGGTCATCTTGCCGAAAAAGCACAATAACATTTGCGTTGTCGCGTATCAACTGCTTAAGCACACGAGAATAGGTTTGGCACAAATAGATGCAATCAACATATTTATGCCGATCCATACTAAAGAATGCACGGATAACGTTTTGCTGTTCTGTTGCGACATCATCAAAGATCATAAGAGAATTAGGAAACACATCGTCTGGTGATGGTACTTGCTCATGCGAATTAAATTTAAAATATCTTATTCCATCTTTAACTAGATCGTGCATTACAGTTTGTAGAATAGTATATAGCGGCTGATAGAGTGACTTTGCGAAAACGTAAATATTCTCGAAGCGTACACCATTTTCAGAAGTAATAAGTGTGAGTAAAAGATTTGTTTTCCCGCATCCCGACGGGCCTGATATAATACATCGAACAGTAAAAGGAAACAACGTTCCATGACGTTTTCCTGTAGTTGTACTAGAACTAGGTAAGAGATGTGGTACAATGTCGGTAACAGGTAGCGTGTCTTGCTGCTTTATAATCTTCATGATAACTCAATCATAAAGTACGTAATAGTAATATATATATATTAAACGAAACAAGAGGCAACGGTTAGTTTATGATTTGCTCATGACTAGTAAAGTCGTGTCCAGCATGGTAAAACAACGATATACAAACGACATGAAGAAGAAGAAGAAAGTAAAAACTGTTGGATGGAAAGATGTTATAAAGGCTGCGCAAAAAGCTATTCGAGGGGAATACAATCCTCGTGTAGCTATTACTAAGGCGTTACGCGCAGCAAGAGCGAGAATTTCTCCAAAGTGCAGAGCAATATTTAGTAAACGTACACTAATTATTCCTGTACCAAAACGAGGAGGATTTCTTCCTGCGCTGTTTGCTGGCTTAGCAGCTTTAGAGTCATTACTAGGTGGTGCTAGTGCTGTAGCGAGAACTGTCAAAGCTGTAGAAGAAGCGAAACAACAGTTGAAAGAGAGTGAACGTCATAACAAGACGAAGGAGGCAATTGCGTTACGAGGCAAAGGTATGAACATGAAGCTAGCGCCATACAAGAAAGGGCTTGGTATCTACATTTCTCCATAAAACGTCTACTGAATGCACTGCCATATCGAGCTCTAACGCATGATGAAGTTTTTACGTTTGCTAAACTACTAGGAATTCATTATTTTCGAGGAGTGTATATGCGCGATCAACTACCAGCGCGCCCACGTGAACGTGAAAGTGCCGTAATTAACTTGGACGACAGTCGTGGACCTGGAACTCATTACGTTGCTTATGTAAAACGTAAATCTAAAGTATGGTATTTTGATAGCTATGGAGACTAACCTCCTCCTTTTGAGCTCATACGTTATTTCGGAAGCAGTGCGGACATTGTTTACAATAAAAACCGTGTGCAAAACTTTAATACACGCATGTGCGGACGATTATGTCTTATGTTCTTATATCAAACCCAGACAGTAGAGAAAGTGCATTAGTGTCTACGTGATGATGAACAGTGAAAGAACGTTTGCTGTACGTGGAGAAGGACCCGAAACAACCGTCTATTTTAATCCACCAATCGAACTTAGCTATCAGCCGCATAGTCTTGGACTAGTATCGTTTGAAAGCTACAATAAAAACTATAATGTGCGTGATGGTTTAAACAAGTTCTATTACGATGAGTATGTGCTAACACTACCTTCAGGTAGTTATACAGTAGACGATATTCACGACTATATTGAAAGTACGTTAATTGATCAGTTTGGGGAAGATAGTTTTAGTAATCATAATTCCAAGTTCTCAATCACTATAAGCAACATTACACATAAATGTGTTATTGAAACATCATTTAAGATTGACTTCAAATCACAACCTGATTCGATTGGACCACTGCTTGGATTTTCATCGAGGGAGCTCCTACCGAACGTACGTTACGAGTCTGATCAACCTATAAAACTCTTCGATGATTATAATGTGAACATTACTTGTAATATTATTACAGACTTGAATAGTAATCTACAACCTTCGCACGTCCTGCACTACTTTATTGTTACCGAGGAACGTGGATATACTATTTGTGAGAAACCAGCAGTAGTTCTTTATCATCCTGTGTCTGTAAAACACATTAGCAACAGTACTCTTAGACTTGTAAATAAACATAATCAGCTTATTCATTTAGATCAGCACGCGTACGTAGCTTACAAACTACATCTTAAACCAGTTTGAAAACCATCTATAAAACACGGTGTACATTCCGAAGACATACTACATGTGTGCAGAGACTCATCGAGTTAACAGATACCCATAAGCAGATACTCCAAGATTTAGGATATACACTACTACAACAGAATGGAAGAAATGCTAGACATTACGAATACAGTAGAAAGTCGTGAAGGTGTAGTACGAAGTGAACTTCATTCCTATCAACCTTTTACGTTTGGATTAAATAACAATAATGAAATTCATTTTATTATTAATCAACAAGATGTTTACACCTTACCACACGAAAGCTACCTCTATATTGAAGGACGACTAGAAAAGTCTGATGGAAGTGGACCAAGCACTTCACAACTAAACAACCATGCTCTAGCTTTTCTCTTTTCTGAAGCGCGATATGAAGTAAATAATGTTGAAATAGATCGAACGAAGAATGTTGGTATTACAAGTGCAATGAAACTCTACCCTTCTTTCTGTGATGAAGAAAGTAATCATTTGCGGATGGATTGATGGATGGTGTCCAAAAGCTACTAACAACTGGATGATTAATGAGGATGGAACTTTTACGGGTATGTTATCACTGAAACATATTTTTGGATTCGCAGAAGACTTTACACGTATTATAATCAACGCAAAACAAGAGCTTATTCTAATCCGTGATCGAAGTGATTACAATTCTCTTAAAGCAGTAGAAACACCAGTAGAATCGAAAATAACACTGCATCGTATACTGTGGCGGATTCCACATGTAACCTTATCTGATCGTGAAAAACTTCGATTGCTCAAGATTGTAGAAAATGATACACCATTACCTACACGTTTTAGAAGTTGGGAGCTGCATGAATATCCCGTGTTACCACCTACAAGCAAGCATAGCTGGGCTGTTAAAACATCACGTTTTACTGAGAAGCCCTTGTACATTATTTTTGGATTTCAAACTAATCGTAAATTCAATCACGAAAAAGATAGCTCACTGTTTGATCACTGTAAATTAAGACACGTTAGACTATATCTCAACGGAATTACGTATCCCTACGAAAACATAGACATTAACTTTGAGAAAAATAAGTTTGGGATGCTCTATGACATGTTTTGTAAATTTCAATCATCGTATTATCAGAAAGAAGATCGTCCGCTATTTACACCTCAAGAATTTAAAAATAAAGCTCCGATTGTAGTTATAGACTGCTCTTATCATGAAGAATCTATAAAAGAATCTCCAGTTGATATTCGTTTAGAATTTGAAACATCTGAAAACATTCCTGCTAACACAGCAGCCTATTGTCTTATTATTCATATGAGTGATGTTACTTACCATCCGCTAACGAATATTGTTACAAGACTATGAATAAGAATAGATCTTTATCATTTTCATTAGTGTGTTCTTCGACATCGTACGCTATGGGACAAAATTGTAAATGTGCATGCTGTTTGCATGCTCATACGCAACATCTTATTTATCTTTCACGAGTGAGTGAGGCTATTAAAATGTTCTATAAATATAGATCGTCGATGCCGAAACATCTTATTCAATACTTACCACCAGGATTTTAATATACGTACGCTGCCTCTTACGTACATAATTTTTGGACATCCTTCCTCTACACAGTAAGATGTCGATCGAAGTAGCTTTATGCAGAACTTGTGAACGACATTACAAGCATCGAGGAGAAAATGGTGATGATGATTGGGATGGACCAAATCCGAGGATTGAACACTGTACACAGTGTATGAATTAACGTTCTCTAGTTCCTCATGATGATGATGATTCCGAAAAGGAATAACAACAAGGTAAGAAGTATATGATCTCTGTAAAGCATAACATACTTAGTATAATATATTTCTAAATGTTTTGTTTAATTTGAATGTTGCAGGAGGCATTTCAGAAGCATACGTTGTTAAGAAGCACACCAACATTGTCAGCAGCAAAAACGAACACTGTTGTAGTACATTTGTAAATAAATATTTGATCGCATTCAAAAATGTTGTACTTATTGCATTGCTTTACACCGACTTACACTTAAGAAAAACGATCAGGTCTAAACATGCACAATGACGTCATCACTGTAGCACATGCTTACTCTAGCTTTCCCGATGCATGTTTAAACATGTTCGAATTTACCGCCACGACATTCCTTTACACCGACTTACTCTTAAGAAAACGGACAAGTCTAAACATGCATGATGACGTCATCACTGCAGCACGTGCTTACTCTAGCTCCCCCGATGTATGATTAAACTTGTTCGAATTTACCGCCACCACATTTCAACTAAAGAGTGCAGCACCGAGGTAAGCGATGTAAGATAGCGGTAACTGTGTTGAATAAAGATGGCTGTTTGTCAAAAAGAATTTTTCAAATTATCCGCTACTACATAGAGTGCGGCACTGCGCTCTCTTGTTTAAAGATGGCGGATGACAAAAAGCACGTGGGTTTGTAAAGCACGTGGAATTTACCACCACCACAAAGAGGGCAGCACGGTGCTCTCTAGATTAAAGATGGCGGATGACAACTGTTAGAAAAAGGCATCTAGATTTTAAATTGCTCGCTACTACGATAAAGATAGCAGCACGGTGCTCAAAGATGGCTGCTTGTCAGAAAAGAATTTTTTCAAATTATCCGCTACCACATTTCAACTAAAGAGTGCAGCACTGAGGTTTGCGATGCAAGATGGTGGGTGACGGCTTGTCAAATAGATTTTTTCTTTCAAATAGTCCACCTCAAAGGTAAGTAGCTAAAGAGGGCAACAATAAGGTTAGCAATGCAAGATGGTGGATGACAGCTGTGACGTAAAAATTACTCGCAAGATAGCAGCACGATGCTCTTTTCATTAAAGATGACAGCTTGTCAAATAGAATTATTCAAATTAACCGCCTCAAAGGTAAGTAGCTAAAGAGGGCAGCACTGTTCTCTCTGGATTAAAGATGGCTGCTTGTCAAAAAGAATTTTTCAAATTATCCGCCATCACAAAGAGGGCAGCACCGTGCTCTCTTGATTAAAGATGGTGGATGACAGCTGAAGAGCACATAGAATTTGTTTCCAAACAAGAGTACGTGGAATTTGCCGCCACCACATTTCACCTAAAGAGTGCAGCACGGTGCTCTGTAGATTAAAGATGGCAGATGACACCTGTTCAAAGAAAAGCACATGGCTTTTTTCCAAACAAGAGCACATAGAATTTTTCAATTTGCCGCCACCACATTTCAAAGGTATCAAGCTAAAGATGGCAGCACGGTGCTCTCTTGATTAAAGATGGCGGATGATAGCTAACAGAACTTTTCGAATTGCCCGCTACTACGTGCTTAAGGTAGTAGCCATAAAGAGGGCAGCACAGTGTTCTGTGGATTAAAGATGGCGGATGACAGCTGACGAAATTGCCCACATGATAGCAGCACGGTGCTCTGTTCATTAAAGATGGCGGATGACAGCTGTCAAAAAAGCACACGGCTTTGTTTCCAAACAAGAGCACGTGGAATTTGCCGCCACCACATTTCAAGGGTATCTAGCTAAAGAGGGCAGCACTGTGCTCTGTTGATTAAAGATGGCGGATGGCGGCTGTCAAAAAAGCGCGTGAGTTTGTTTCCAAACAAGAGCATGTAGAATTTTTCAAATTACCGCCACCACATAGAGGGCAGCATGGTGCTCTCTTGATTAAAGATGGCTGCTGTCATGTGGAATTGCCTGCCACCACATTTCAAAGGTATCTAGCTAAAGAGGGCAGCACGGTGCTCTCTAGATTAAAGATTGCTGCTGTCAAAAAGCATTTTTCAAATTATCCGCCACCACATTTCAAAGGTAAGTAGCTAAAGAAGGCAGCACTGTGCTCTATAGATTAAAGATGGCGGATGACAGCTGTCAAAAAAGCACGTGGATTTGTTTACCGATTCAAATCTCGCGCTAGTGAGGTTAAGTTGGTATCACTAAGGTTTAGGCCCGTTAAGATGGCAGCACTGCCGATGACAGGTGACGAATTTGTAGGTACTGCGATAAAGAGGGCAGCACAGTGCTCTGTGGTTTAAAGATGGCGGATGACAGCTGTCAAAAAAGCACGTGGATTTGTTTACCTATTCAAATCTCGCGCTAGTTAGGTTAAGTTGGTACTACTGAGGTTTAGGCCCGTCAAGATGGCAGTACTGAGGTTAGCGATGCGTTGTTGTCTGTCAAAAAGCACGTGGCTGTCAAAAACACGTGGATTTGTTTACCTCGCGCTAGTTAGGTTAAGTTGGTACCACTGAGGTTTAGGCCCGTCAAGATGGCAGCAGTGAGGTTAGCGATGCGTTGTTGTCTGTCAAAAAGCACGTGGCTGTCAAAAAACACGTGGATTTGTTTACCTCGCGCTAGTTAGGTTAAGTTGGTACCACTGAGGTTTAGGCCCGTCAAGATGGCAGCAGTGAGGTTAGCGATGCGTTGTTGTCGATGACAGCTGTCAAAAAGCACGTGGCTTTGTTTACAAATTCAAATCTCGCGCCAAATTTCAAATTTCCCGCCAAAATTCAAATTTCCCGCTCAAATTCAAATTTCCCGCGGGAGGAGGAGGAGGCGCCCGAATCCCTGTATTATACTACTGAGGAGGATCCAGCTGAAGTGTGACAACTTCGGAACATATAAATACAATCCTCAGAACCACGTTTATACTGATCAACATTTCTTTATAAAATAATTAGAGTTAAGCCGGCTAGAGTGAATAAATAAACTGATGGTAGACACATCTAACATTTGAAGACCAAAGTTCCTTGTAGTTCACAAGTTTGTTTACATACATGAATTAGGGAAGGCGCGCAGATTAACTAGCCGGGGAGGGTCGAGTGGCTCAGAGGGTTAAGGCGCTCGATCTTGGCCCAGTCCGGTGGTATTTGAGGTGCTCAAATACCTTAGCTTCGTGTCAGTAGATTTGCCGGCACGTAGATGAAGTTCCGGCACCTTGGCGTCTCCGTCTACGTAGTTAGTGGGACGTAAAACCAAAAACATTATTATTGTTGCATCATTCCTTTTGAGCATCCAGCATTCAGACGCACAAGGAAAATGAAAGGCATTAAAGCATTTAAAAGAGGAGACTTAGTATCCAACAATAAAATAAATAGTTCACTTGTGATTTGGCATGACTGTTATCCAGATTGTAAACGCAGTACCTCCAGTATAAAGTGGTTTCCGATCCACAAGGGTAGGAAATTTTAGTTTTAAAATCCCACTTTTATTGACCGGGATCCGAACCGCAGTCTGTTTGTTGAGAAGCCCGTGAGCAAGCCACTCAGCTTACTCCTCTCTTCCAAATTTTAGCTAACAGCGTGTTGGGAGGCGCTAGAACACATCCACAATATCCCCTACCTGTTGTCGTAAGAAGCAACTACAACGGGAAACAGGTGCTCTGAAGTTGAGAGCCTGAGTTGGCGAGCACGATTCCTCTTACTTGTGCCAGGCTCCCCGCTTTCATCTTTCTCATGTAACTTTTCTTCGTCATCTCTTGTCCTCTTCCGACTCCAACATTATTTGGTTTGTGAGGCTAAGGGAGTCTTGCCATCTTGTCGGTTCTCTTCCTTGTTCCCTCTGCATGGTGTTAATAGAGGACGGTTGCCCAGTTATGCTTCCAATTAAAACAATAATCACCACCACTCATAGGAAACGTGTTCAAGCAGGGTATCTGTGATCATCTCTATAAATATCTGAACATGCTTTACACCCATGGACAGGACAAATAGAAATGAATAGTGTGACGACTCCCTCTGAATCACATGTTAACAGACACGGTGTACATGTTCCCCCGCCACCTGCAGCGCTGCTGTCGACAAAAGGGCCAAGTACGCGCGCTTTTTGTCGGCTTTATGTGGAAGTGTGTAAAGAGTTTGTGGTCTTTTTCTGTAGTTTTATACGTTTTCCAGTTTTACGTGCAAAATGTCTGGTGTTAACTTTTCGGGAACTAAAAAAAGTTAAAAATATTTAGACATTTGAGAAGTAGGACGTATACTTGGGCATATACTTCAATTTACTTCCGCATCTGAATATGCCTACAACTTGCCATGTCCCGGGTTGCAAGTCGGGTTACGATAAAAAGTCGAATGAGAAGCGGCATTTTTTCACCCCCAAAAATCCCACTCTGTTCTCGAAGTGGTCGAAAGCTATCCCACGTCTAAATCTGCCTTTAAGTGATAAAAGTCGTATCTGTGATCTGCATTTTGCGACCGAACTTATCAAAAAATGTGACAGTTTCATTATTAATGGTGAAAAAGTGGAAATTCCAAGACAGAGATGGAAACTGAATCCTACAGCAGTCCCACATATGTTTCCTAATCTTCCGAAATATTTATCACGATACATCACAGTAAGAAGATCTCCGTATCAACGCCAGTCTACCAAATTAGATGTTCCTTCCACAGGTGATTATGCCACACTAGCCTCCCCTAGCTCTGTATGCTCTAGCGCTGGTGATAAATCACAGGTTAGTGCTGTTCACAAGAGGGTATTGATCTTAAAAAAGAGAATTAAACATCTCCAGAGGAAAGTTACTTTTTAGCAGAAGATTAAAAGAAGAGAAGAAAAAGAATGCTGAACTAGAAAGGGAGCTTGAAGAAATTAAATCACCCAAAAAAACAGGTAAATACCCCTAATGAAAGAGTAAGTAGGAAACAGAAGATAATAATTGACACCATACTGAAGAAGAGCAATACCAGAAGTTCAAAAGGCATGCGTTATGATCAGGAACTTCTACTGGAAGCACTCCTGTTGAAAATTAAGTCCTCGAAAGGTTACAGGCATTGTAGACCTTCTGCCACTGCCATCACCATCACATCTTCGCAGTCTGTTGAAAGGCCTGAAGTGTTCGTACTGTACCAATCATCATTCAGTCAGTGCCATTTCCCAAGCCTTTAACACTTATGATGATAATGACAACAACAGGTTAGGAATATTAATATTCGATGAAGTTAAACTAAAAGAAGAAATACAGTTTAATGGCACTTCTTTAAAAATAGATGGGTACGTGCACTTTGATGATCTCACACCAGAAGATCAACAAGCAAATATTGCAAATCATGCCGTAGTGTTTATGTTTGCACCACTCTTAAAGCCTGGGTGCAACCTATTGCAATATATGCAAGTCGCAATTCCACACCTGGTGACATACTGTCAAAAATAATAATCCAAGTTATTATTCAACTGAAAAATGCTGGGATTGACATTGTTGGATTTGTGTGCAATGGCAGTCAGACAAACAAGAAAGCTTGGCAAAATCTTGATATCAGTGGTAAACTAAATAACTTAAATGTAAGCATTCCCAATCCTGTGAGCTTCTCCAGAAAGATTTGGGCATTTTCAGATGCAGTTAATATCCTGAAATGCATTAGAAACTATTTTCTTGCCAAAGAAAATTCTACCTATAAAGGCCACAATATCAGCTTCAACTATTACAGGCTAGTTTATGAAAATGACACCCTCCAGGATTCTGCAGGTTTGCGAATATGTCCAAAAATAACCTCAAAACATATCAACCCTAACGGTTTTCAGAAAATGAATGCTCGTTTGGCGTTCCAGTTATTCAGCAGGGCTATGGCAAACGCAATTCATTTTTAGAGACAGTCACACCAATGGTTTTGAAGGAAGTGAAGCCACAGAAATTTTAACAAGATGATGTTTTTGATGCATTGAATGCCAAAACTCCTGACGAAGTATTATTTCCTGATTGTGAGAAATTTTATCGTTTGTGTGAAATGAATGAGATCTTAAAAGCACCAAACAATACATTCGCCTCTGAGAGAACTCTTGAGTCAATGCGTGTGACACCTAAAAGCACAATAGAACTTACACAGTATTTGTGGAGCCTCCGTTTTTCTTATGTGCTTACAGGAAAATTCAACCAAGACCCCTTGGAAAGGCACTTTGGTATCCTACGATCCATAATCTGTGATGATCACCCTTCTACAGTGGACTTTTTGCATCTGCACATGTTACAATCAGTGTATGTCCCACTAAGCAATGCTATACCTAAAAGAGGTAATTGCCAGTCTGAAGTTGAAGTACCCTTAAAATCATTTTTCAGTCAGATTAGAGCCATGGCAAAAGCTGTTGCCAAAGATAATGCCAAAATCATAAGTACAGCTCAGGAGAAAATTTACAGCAAGCTTACCTTTGATCAGCCATCCTTATCAAGTTGGGAAGATGAACAAGTAGTTCCTTTCACCAGTTCAAAAATGAATGTTATTCATCACTTCTGTGGGTATATTGTTAAACATGCAAGCAAAGTGGCAGACTGTACAGCATGTATTGGGTCTCTGCAAAACAATACCGAGGAGGCAAAATGTAGCCCGTTTTCAGCTTTAACAAGTCTACAGGAATATTGTAACTCATCCAACTATCTCATTTACCCATCAAGTGAATTATTATTAATGTTTTCTCATGTAGAGGAAGTTGTTGGGAGAAATATTAGTGTACAAGAAGCATTATGGGGCGAAATATTTCAAGAATGCCTGGATAGTTTACCTTCAATTACTGTTTCTCATAGACCTGGGTGCTGTACTGAACATGCTCAGGACTTGGTACCAAAATTAATTTTTCATTACATACGATGCCGATTTTATTTCCGAATAAAAGAAGTACGGAAAGAAATGCAAGCTTGTACGACCACAAAACATACCCGGAAAATGTCCAAGGTGTCCAGTTAACTGACTGATGGGGTGAAGTGCTGGTAAGATTCATTAATCTGAGCATGTTAACATATCATTTAACTTAAGTAGTTATGTAGGAATTACATATGTATGACATTACGGTACGTAACATCATGTGGGTGCCTGCAGAGTTTTAATATGCTTATATTACGTAGCATGTACACTAACAGTTGAACATGTGTATTTTTAAGATTATAATTAATAATTGCAACTGAGTTTGATTTCGTGGTGAATTAATGAAATATGACTTAGCTCTATACACACATACCCGTTTGAGATATTCGTTAAGACACTGACGAACCTATTTCAGAAGTAATGTCATTAAATCATTACTAAATGTAAAATATTTCCTACGAATTTGTCACATACTACTTTCAAAACAAGGGACACTATATCTTAATTTGCACGAAACACAGATCGCACATAAACACACTCTTCGGTCAGTAAAGAGAATGCACATTCCTGAAACATAACAATAATAAACACACGGTTTTAAATAATTTATTTAAACGATAAATTCCGAATTAAGTCACATCAGATCTCATTTAAAATCACATGTTCAGGGACAGCTGATCCCTGTTTACCTACACTAGCGCCGCGTAGTGTAGGAACATATCAAATAGCAGAAGTCGTCACACTATGTACTTCTATTCGTCCTGCCCATGGACTGAAGAATTAAACATAATGGACTCCACGGGAATTTGGACAATGTTCATATTTTCCATAAAAAAGGAATTACATTCGAACTTGATGATGTTTATTTATATTCAAATAATTCTTACAGAATACACAGAGTTACAAAATTCAATAAAATAACAACTAAGACTAATAAGTCAGTTTACTGAGTCTTAAACGAACTAAATTAGTATAATATATTAATTCACTTCATATAGAAAAAATGTATATTGAAACTCCCTGAGCTGGAATACTTAGCGTATACTTTCTGGTTAATCGGAAAAGCCGAAGACAGAAAGGGATTCACTATAAACCAAGCACTTCGAATATAAATAAATGTAAATGTATCACAGCTCAGTTGCCTGGTGGTATATTGTATAAAAATATGTATCATTTAGAAGCAAAGCGATTGTCACTACCTAAATCTTAATCCTATTAACTAACTAAATAGTCTGTTGCACACTCAGAATTTAGCGTATTGTTTTGGAAAATGTGCAGTCCCTTCAGAGACTTCGCACTAGAATCAGGCAGATTCTTCATTCCAGTTAATTCCCACATAAATTCAATCGCACCCAGGACTACCTCCTTCTACGCTTTAGTTTCCGCTCTTTCCTAAATTCGTGCAGGGTAAAGGCTAGTGTCCGGATATTTTTGAGGATTCCAGAAGCAGTCTCCTGTAGTAAATCATCCGTGGAGCCGACACAGGTTACGAGATACTGGAAAAGAACAAAATCGCGAGAGGTTAAGTTCCGGCTCATGTACTTATTCAAATTAGAGATTAATGATTTAGCTTTACGCATGAATGAGGAATTTTCCAATTGACCTATTTCCGAAATATCTCCTCAACAGCACCTTTCCCATAGCTATCCTTCCAGGCATTATAACATTTCCATCTTATATTCCGAGTGGATTTCCATTAACAGGTTTTCTCACACCTAGGTGCAATTATTATACCGGGTGGTACATCTGCCCATATTCTTTCTCAAACATATGAAACCACCTAGGAATTAAATGTCCTATCTTGCGCAACATCTTACAGCAATTTTATGTGGAGTTAGTCCGATATAGACTTACCCGAACAATGCAAAAACTGTACAAGAGGCATCTCAAAAACACTGTACTATTTTATGTAGAGCGGAGCCCAATACTCCAGTCAATTTTACGAAATGTTACTCTACTGTACAAACCATATAGCCACTCCTTTGGCTGTCGGTAGAGCATTGCGCACATGATTGGGTCAAGAGGTCATTTTATGACAAAAAATGGTGGTCACAGTATCATAGAAAACGTGATAGGTTAGAACCATTTACAGACATGTTAATTCACCGCCATTTTGTATAGTCTCATCATCATCATCATCATCATCATCTCTTTATCCTCCAGGTTCGGGTTTTCCCTCGGACTCAGCGAGGGATCCGCCCTCTACCGCCTCAAGGGCAGTGTCCTGGAGCTTCAGACTCTTGGTCGTGGGATTCACCTGGGGAGAATGACCAGTACCTCGCCCAGGCGGCCTCACCTGCTATGCTGAACAGGGGCCTTGTGGAGGGATGGGAAGATCGGATGGGATAGGCAAGGAAGAGGGAAGGAAGCGGCCGTAGCCTTAAGTTAGGTACCATCCCGGCATTCGCCTGGAAGAGAACTGGGGAAACCACGGAAAACCACTTCGAGGATGGCTGAGATGGGAATCGAACCGACCTCTACTCAGTTGACCTCCCGAGGGTGAGTGGACCCCGTTCCAGCCCTCGTACCACTTTGCAAATTTCGTGGCAGAGCCGGGAATCGAACCCGGACCTCCGGGGGTGGCAGCTAATCACGCTAACCACTACACCACAGAGGCGGACTGCATAGTCTCATAACATCGAAATTGATACCAACGCGTTTTTTACAGTATGTTATAATCGATGGCACGCAAATGCTGTACAGTAGATGTGATAGCCTACGCCATGTAATTACTACAGTTACAGCGTTCAATAAAGTCATAAATCTGGACCATAAGGCTGTAACACATCAGAAGCGAGAACATTTGCTCTGCTCGTGAATACAGAGTTGTAAGAGCTAGACGTTCCAGCAGCAAGTGGCTGCGCGGAATTAGGCATGTTAGATGTACGTGGATAAGCTGCAGGGAGCAGTGAGGGTTCGAAACGTAATTGTATCATACCTTTCTCAATTTTTACTTTGTACTCCTCTAGGCATCATTTACGAAGACTTGGCTTTTCTGAAGTCTCTGATATCCTACTAAGGAAGTTATAATAAACACACATAATAATTATCTCCACATAAGCACCGACTACGGACAAATTAATTGTGAATACCACCTGAAACATAATGCTGGACCCATTTAATCAAGTAATAGGTACATACTCTACTCGTAGGGAATGGTAACAACTATCTGGGCTTAATTAAGAGAGACATGATTCTTTAGCACGCTCTGGTGTTTGCAGCAAGGTAAAACTGTCAGCACATTCGAGTTCAGAACTTGTAACATACAATATCATTTTCGAAGCGATAGCGTAGAATTTTCCATTAGTACAAAGATAAGGGGCCTTTTTCTTCGTCGTCTAGAGTGATTACATGGTACTAATCGCAGCCAGCATGTGAAATTTCCGCCGGATTCAGAGTTCGGATGCAGCTACTAGCTTTTAATTTTTATTTTTATACTCTTAAGGCACTTGTAGTTGAGGTTTAACTTATTGAGGTTTAACTTCCTTAAGTTTTAAAAGTCACTTTTCACCTTTAGAAAGAAAGCATACATCAGAAAGGAACAAATACATGCGATTTTTATATGGCAAACAGCTACAACGATTGAAGCGCACTGCACTTATTGTGAGCATTATGACAAAACCATTCAAGCAAGCAACTGCGCACGTTCGACTCGAAGAACAACTGGAATTGATACGTAGGGCACATGAAACAGCACATACTGTAGTAATCTTTAGAGCAAAGTGCAGGCAGATTCCACCACATACGCTGCAGCAAGCAAGAATGACTCACCTGTACCGTACTCAGATATGTATTAACGAAGGAGATGGTCATTTTGAACATTACCTTCATTAATCGAAGGGCCATACAAAAGCCCATTGCACTTCTGTCGTTAATAGCTTAGTACAGTACACTGCAAATAGCTCTTTAAAAAACTACTTAGAAATGAACATAACAGAGCACATGCAGCATGAGAACTGATCATGATTTAGATTTGTCTTTTCAACAACGCGACTCACAGGAACATTTAACAATGAAATAAAAAAGTCGTGTTTGTTCAATCCACGTCACGTCGTCAGAATATAGTGCCTTACAAACGAGGTCATTTAACCAGTCAATCTGTTAAATGTTCATGAACAATGTCACTAGTAATTTAGTAAGTACTTGGTTACAGTAAAACCTGCCTTCAATACATTTCCACAAGGTCGGAAAATATATGTAAATCTTCTTGGTGGCAAAAAAAAAAAAAAAAAAAAAAATGCCTAAGAGAGGGGGGGGGTAGAGACTATAAAAAGGGACGCGCCATCTTGAAGTCACCCTCATTGAATAATTTAAACTCGAGAAAGAAAGTCATAGTGTTGGGTAATTTATCGGCGATTAATAGACTAAGTACAGGAGAACTTAGGTTTTGGTCGATGTGGCCGAAGTGTCGTCTCTAAGTGGAGATAGTTTTTGTTAAGTAAGGAGTATATAATAACATGTAAAGACGGTCATATTTATACCGCAGTAATAAGAGTGAAGTTTAAATAATATCGTGTTGTAAAAAAGTATTTCGTGTGCGGTCGACAGTACAAGCAGTCGTGTTCGGTCCAAAAAAATATCGAGTGAAGGGTATTTCTTTCTTGTGCCTTTATTTCAGGAAGGCAAAAATGAATAAAATGTGTGAAGCCAGAAGTGTTAAAATGGCTAAATAAAATACCGGAGAGTTGCTGGTGAACTAACGAGATGAAAGCTGGCGTAAATTTAAGGTAGGTGAATTGTCACCATCACCACCTATGTACGTGTTTCATGATGTTACCACTTATATATATATATTTGTGTAGTTGTGACGCAGTTTGGTCACCAATTTTTTTCGTGAAATGTCAGAAATATGACGAAAGGTCATTTGTTTTTATGCTTGGAATATTTTTTTTGGAAAATTTTACGAGTACCGTGTGAAGCGTTGTAAAATTCAATTTGATGGTTATCGAATTATATAATGTCTGCAGTAGATTGTCATTTCTGTGCACTTATATTTTTTCTGTATTTTGTGGTATCAAGTTAAGATCTTTAATCTGATGTGAAATGTATTTTTCTGTTTGAAATTATGACGACAATTGTGTAAGAAATCCGTGGTTACTCATTTTCAATCGATTGTAGGCAAGCTGTCGTATTGAGCAATGAAAAATTTTAGTAAGGAGAGTTACGAGGCAAGATTGATAAATATCTGTTACGAAGGGAGTGCTAATTCTTTGTCCGTTTAAACTGTGTATAACTGAGAATAAATAACAGTAAATTTTGTCCGTCATTTTTGTGAAGGCCAGGTCAAAAATACGAGGTCACGTTATGCGAAGAGGTATTTGTGTGGTTACGTGTTGTGGTTGCCTGCTGCCATTTCTTGATGGATACAGTACTTTTGTATCCATCTCTTAGCACAGGCCAGAGTAAAGTGTAACTTCCACCGAAGTCCCAGTCTCAACCATGGCTGTGACAATATGGAAGCTGCTGGGGTATGGGTGGTGCTGAGTAATGACATTCAGAGCACGTCTAGTGCATCTGAGTGTTATGAAAGGTGTTTGCTCATAGGGTCAGTCGTGCTGCAATAGCACTTTCTGACTCAGTGAGGAAAGCAATGGCAAACTACCTCACTCCTCGTCTTGCCTAGTACGCCTCATTTTGGTGCTGCCATTGGTTTTTGCGGTTTCCTTATAACCGCATAACTTTTGGTGGTGCTATTTGAGGATCCAACCAGCCTCTGGGCTGATGACCTAACAGACAGACACGTGTTGTGGATCCTAAGAAGTATATTCCATTTTTATGTCGTCGAGATTTGTCGTTTGAAGCAAGTGGTATAAGTCTTGTTAGAATGTGAGTTGAGGTACGATTTTGGTGAATCAGGTAATTCGAAGCCTGTAAATGATGCCTGGAGATTCTGTGTGAACCCGAGGAATTTATTTATCTAATGTATGAGATGGAAATTGTGAGGGATTCCAGGTAAGTGAAGGTTCGTGACGTGTATAAATATTGAATGACATCTGAAAGTAAATCTCTGCATATAATGTATTTGGTCCAGGAATGTCGTATTTGCAATTTTATTAGCGAGATCGTAGCTTCATTCTTTTAAGACCAGTTAAAAAGTGAATAGACCACATGGTTCTCGTCAAAGCCATGACAGGGAGGGGTAGCTCGTTCCGCTAGGCAGCTGATCGGGGAGTTCGACACTTAGCTATCCTTTAGCATGTTCAAATTCAGATTGTATTCTTTAGAAGGGAGTTCGTAATTTTGCAAGAAACTAATTGCAATTCTTATTATTGAGTAATGCGTATGTTATTAAATCGCATTCGTTAATAGTAACTCGTTTAACCGAGGTCTGAACGTATATTTGAAGCGACGAAAGTTAGACTATAATGAGCGGATTTTAACCATTTACAGGGTGTCCAAAATAGAGTATTGGTGGTAGTTGTTGATTTTATTTTTGAGGGATGCACAAAGCCTTATTTAAATGGCATGAAGGGGGGGTGACATAGTATGGGCTTATATTTACGTCCAGTTTTACTTATGCAGATTTTGAGTACTAAAATTAGGGTTATCCAAGTGTTAATAATTGCTAGGGTTAAATTAAACTTATGGTGTGACGTCATGAAACAAATATAATAATGGGAAAGGTATGTAAATGTATTTTTATAGCTTCCAAGATTTTGAATGTCGATAAACGTTATAATATAACTACGTCAGAATTTGAGTACGGACTTATTAAAGAACCCATTCGTCCGCGGGGATAGAATTTGTTGTTAATTAGGATTTATAAACGTTACCTATTTCAACTTACTAAATTATTAAATTCAGTGGAAACCGTATTTGAGAAATAACTTAAAGCCAAGTGATTAACTTAAGAATGTATTCTGGAAGTCTTAGTTTATTTTGCTGGGAAAATTCAATTGGTAACGTAACGATTAAGGGGACATGTCCGAATGCAAAAGATTTTACTGCCACAACGTACTGCAGTCGCCCAGGTGGCAGATTCCCCATCTGTTGTTTTCCTAGCCTTTTATTAAATGATTTCAATGACATTGGAAATTTATTGAACATCTCCCTTGGTAAGTTATTCCAATCCGTAACTCCCCTTCCTATAAATGAATATTTGCCCCAATTTGTCCTCTTGAATTCCAACTTTATCTTCATATTGTGATTTTTCCTACTTTTAAAGACGCCACTCAAATTTATTCGACCGTACTCGATAGTTGCAGTCGCTTAAGTGCGACCAGTATCCAGTATTCGGGAGATAGTGGGTTCGAACCCCACTGTCGGCAGCCCTGAAGATGGTTTTCCATGATTTCCCATTTTCACACCAGGCAAATGCTGGGACAGTACCTTAATTAAGGTCACGGGCGCTTCCTTCCCACTCCTAGCAGTTTCCTGCCCCATCGTCGCCATAAGACATATCTATATCGGCGCGACGTAAAACAACTTACAAAAAAAATTATTCGTCTACTTATGTCATTCTACGCCATCTCTCCACTGACAGATCGGAACACACCACTTAGTCGAGCAGCTCGTCTTCTTTCTCCCAGTTCTTCCCAGCCCAAACTTTGCAACATTTTTGTAACGCTACGCTTTTGTCAGAAATCACCCAGAACAAATCGAGCTGCTTTCCTTTGGATTTTTTCCAGGTCTTTAATCGAGTAATCCTGGTGAGGGTCCCATACACTTGATCAATACTCTAGTTGGGGTCTTACCAGAGACTTATATGCCCTCTCCTTTACATCCTTACTACAACCCCTAAACACACTCATAACCATGTGCAGAGATCTGTATCCTTTATTTACAATCCCATTAGTTGCTCTAAGTAGTAGGTCTACACCAAAATGCGTAGAAATAAACCAAATCTGGTTGATAATACAAGAAAACAATTGTTTTCAAATAGTAATAATAATAATAATAATAATAATAATAATAATAATAATAATAATAATAATAATAATAATAATGTCGTATGGCCTCCGGAGAGGCCTGGTGCGGGTCTTTTTCTCGTAGACGGCCTATTAGGCGACCTGCATGTCTGTGAAGATGAGGGCCCTACCTAGGATGATTTCTAATGTTGAATACGCCACACACACCCAGCCCCAGAGCCATTGGAATTAACCAATTAAGGTTAAATTCCCTGAGCCGGCCGGGAATGGAACACGGGACCCTCTGGACTAGAGGCCAGAACTCTAACCATTTAGCCATGGATCCGGACATTGTTTTCAATTGTGATGTACTCTGTTCTACACACCACTACTAGAATTTCGAAACCGTCTTAAAACAGTGAGGCATCACTTAGGAAGCATTAACTTCTCCGGTTCCCTTTTAACCAATGCTAGATATCAGTGCAATACCTCTCACACCAGACTTCATTGAAATAATACATTTTCAGACTGTAAGCATACTGATAAAAACGTATCAAACATTTGGGGTAACGTATGGGACGCACTTGCTCCTTACTACGCATGTTAGTGTTTATCTCTTAGTGAAACATATACAAACATGAACGTAAGTATTCGTACAGTCGCTAGGAAGCAACCGCAGTCTGTGAATCACTTGCCTCAGTTTCTTGCTCATACTATGTACCAGATTTCCAGTTGCGCCTGTTCCAATACCATGCCATTCCCTTAGGAGCAATTCTTTTAGCCAAATTTACTATACACGATGTATCTAAATTATATCGACTAAAAATCAGGGAAGCTCTTTGTGCTATGCAAAGAATAATGGAGCAATTGGTTTGGCGGAAAATATATTTCTTGCTCAGAAAATGAAATACCTTTGTTACTTCTGGGGGCGCGCTTCAAATTGACGAACTCACTCTACTTGCTGTGCAAGAGCGCAAAGCGTTGCCGCTGCTCGGCTTCAGAGAAGGGAGGGGAAGTCGGCTGTATGATAGACTAAAGCTGAGGCCACACAGAACGCTACGCATAATACGTTCGCTACCTCACGTGGCCACACGGAAAGCTACTGCTCAGTCTTGGCCGAGATGTTGGCTGATAGTGTGCCATGGGTGCGCAGTGATGACTCCGACGATGAGCTATTGTTGTTATTTTCCGTATGTAAGCGTAAAAGGAAGAGGGTGCACGGCGTGAACTTACAGAGAATGAAGTTCGGTGAATTTCATAATTTGATCAAGCAATTACGTAATGACGAAGTTAAGTTTAAAGAATCATTTAAAGAGTCATTTTTAAATAAGCGAATACTGCACTGAATAAGAGGTTATAACGAGTTGTAAGCAGATTTTTTTTTTTTTTGCTAGGGGGCTTTACGTCGCACCGACACAGATAGGTCTTATGGCGACGATGGGATAGGAAAGGCCTAGGAGTTGGAAGGAAGCGGCCGTGGCCTTAATTAAGGTACAGCCCCAGCATTTGCCTGGTGTGAAAATGGGAAACCACGGAAAACCATCTTCAGGGCTGCCGATAGTGGGATTCGAACCTACTATCTCCCGAATGCAAGCTCACAGCCGCGCGCCTCTACGCGCACGGCCAATTCGCCCGGTGTTGTAAGACGAGAGGAAAATGACTGACGAGTGCGCTTGCCCATCGAGCGCAACGTTTTCCAAATTTAGCCGAGAATGATACACTCCGTAACGTAGCGAACAAGACGAACTCTGTGTGCCCGCACCTTAATAGAGGGATAGTGTTCCGCGCGAATGCACAAGTTTCTTTGTTTGACTGGCGTATGCAATGTCCACAGTTTGCTTACTAAGCAACCGTAATTGCAGGCACAGTACAATAACACACGGAGCCATTCTCACCATTCTTTGACGCAAACATTATAGCCAGTACTGTTTACTGTCTACCAGGATTGGGAATCGACTGCACTAAACGAACGAGACGTTTATGTATTCGTACCGAATATTATCTCTGTCTCCGTCTATCACACACCCTACTTGCCTTCCCTTCCCTCCTCTGAAACACAGCAGCGGACAGCAATCTGTGCTCTAGCGGAGCCAAGACGGTGAGTTCGTCAATTTGAATCGCTCGCCCGGAATTAAAAAATTAACCTCTTTTTTCGAAACTGAATATGTTCTACACCAATCCTATTGCGCCATCGTTTATTACATAACACAAAGACTATTCCTGATTTCTTTGTCGGTATAATGAAGATACACTCTCTAGATGTGGTGTTTCCGTACTGTTCTTCCCAGTTCACTCCATAGGTTCTCAAGAGGAATGAGGTTGTGGAGCTTTCCTGGGGTTTAAAGGATGTGAGATGTATTATAAAGCATCCATTGTCTAATAATCTCGGCTGTATGCTTGGGATCGTTGTCATGCTGGAAGTAGTAATGGTTTTCCAATCCTAGTTGCTCTCCAAATTGTCTTTCAAAATACGTCAATAAGCAAATTTGTCCATAGTTTCCTCAATGAAAAGTAGCTCCCCGACAACAGACGTGGCCATACACCCCCAGACCATAAGACCATCTCCACCATGCTTCACAATAGCTTGAAGATTCGGCGGGGCACGCGTGTGTCCTTAGCCCAGGTGGCGAGATGCTCCTAACCTGAAGGGTGAGTATAGCTGG
The DNA here is from genome assembly GCF_040414725.1 of Anabrus simplex. Lineage (NCBI taxonomy): Eukaryota > Metazoa > Arthropoda > Insecta > Orthoptera > Tettigoniidae > Anabrus > Anabrus simplex. The sequence goes on from NC_090271.1 coordinate 31,887,122, forward strand.
CTCGGAAAATAAAAATAAAAGTGGACGAGAGATGAAAATAGCTAGAATATGTTCGCTTGCAGTCGAGTTGGATTTGAAGCAAAGGAAATATTTTGAATATTTTCGATGGCGTGATATGTGTGATTACGAAGGTGCACAATAATGTTATTTGACTGGACAGTGTTAATGATATCCCGTGTGAATTGTAGTAATGAGTAATTTAATTTTTATTTCACGTAAGCGGTATACTGGCGGAAAATAATGCGTTATTTAATTAATAAAACCGATGGGAATTCAGTACTTGAATTGACTCTACTTCCTACAGCAAGTGGAGCACTACGGTACTTAAAGCGAGTCATACGCATACAAGCTCTCACTCACCCCACTCGCTCACGCACTCTCTTCTATGACGTCGCTTCACGTCAGCTTTTCATCGCAGAACGTCAGTGGAGATACTGCCTTCGACAGAAATAGTGGACACATTTCCAGCGTTCAACTCTTACTAAATTGTGCCAGCCTACGCCTATAATTAGTGAAGCCAACAGACGTCGAAAATATCAGATATTAAATTAAAAGTACGTGTCTTTCTATCATAACTTGCAGGATTGTGCTCAGAATTTTTCTTAATTTATTCTGTGCAAGTTTCAGCAATCATCAAGGAGTGTAGCATGAAAGAAGACCACTACACTATTCATCGCCAGAAGATGGAAGTTCGTGCCAGAGACCAAACACAGTAGATCATGAGTTTTTAAGCCACTAGACCGTCGCCAATAACGGAGAAATGCAAGGATTTCAGCCCTAGAATGTTCGATTGAGGACCCCAGGAGTTCAACATGAAGACAACAAAATAAGTTAAGTCGACAACGTCTTATTTATATCTTTTCTTTGTAGCTCTTTACTTCTATTCTTATTTCTTTCTTTGGAATGGTCTTATAGTCTGTAGTTAATTTCATTTTTCACGATATTTCATTGAATATTTCTTAATATGTGAGATAGGACTTAGAACTTAATTGTGTAGTTGTTCGATTCCTGACCACGTGTTGTTGAATACGGAAATGATAGATCAGTTGAAGTTATCCATGTGTTATCGGAACCATCCTTTCTTATTGTACGAATTTCATTATATTAGTGAGTTGATCTGTGTCAGATGAATTTATCGAGGTAATATTTTTCCAATATTTTTTATATTTTCATAACATTTGGACTTATACTCGTGCCTCGTGATAATGATAGCATGTCATCAGGATATTAATTCCGAATTGAGATTATGGATTTATGTGGAGTACAGGCGCAGTGATAAATAATTATTAATGGTTTATTTAGTCATCGAGACAAATTTAATGGGAATAAGACTGTTTCTGGAAGATAACAGGTTCTTACATAATTTCTGACTACACATTGTGTGATATGTGGTTTTGATGAATATTAGTCGTTGTTATAATGTGGTTAGTGTACGTGGAATTTATGTGGAATTAGTCCATGTGATATTAGTCTTTTTGATATTGAATTGTCACGTGGTAGTGTGACGAAATTTTATATATGATGTGGATCATGGCAGGATAGAGATAATGGATCTTCGAGAATATACGAGGTGTAGTCACTGTAGTAATGTCTTCCGATGATAATAATAAGCGTATATCGATCGATGTACTCCATAATTTAGCCTTAATATTGTGAAGTAAGCCTATCCTGATATAACTCATGATGATCAGTAAGTCGAGGTTTTATAATATATGTGTAAATCTTACTGGAGGACCTTATGTCTGGAAAAAACATCCTCAGATAAATGTCCTAATAATGTTGTAGTCCGATACCAGGCGAGCTCACTTTTCGTTGCCATAATTCGTATTCACGTGGAGACTTCTCATTTACAATGACCTTTCCAAATTGACCTCATGGAGAGTGGTGATATTGATTAGTTCATGGAGGTGACATGTAGATACTGTAAATATTTCTTCTTTTAGACTTTTCCAGTAGTTAGTTGTAGAATTAGTAAGATTATCTAGTGATAATATGTTTTTTATGCATTTATGATGTGATGTGTTGACAGAAGGGATGTTCTGCGGCACTTTAGTGGCATTTTATCTATAATTTTGGACAGGATTCCCATGTCGATTAATTGTTTTTGGTCTAGTGATTTTTTGAGGAGTAATAATGATAATTTCAGTTTCTTATGATGACCACGCAATAGTAAAGTTAGATGTTAGTTCTCACGAGGAGATAAGTCGGAAAGACTTTGAACAGATATACTCGACGTCTCGAATTAATTTACATAAAAGGAGCAGATTCAAGCTTCGATCCAATGTTAATAAAATTTTGATGAATATAATTTCACTAATATTTTTGATAAAAAAGTAAACTTGTTAATTTTGAATATTTTATCTTATACACTTCATTAAACTTTAATGTGTTTTCCAGATTTACGAGGAATGCGATGATCCAATCTCATTTTTCCGGACCAAATAAATTCCAAATTATTAAATTAACATTGAAAAACGAAATATGTAATGTTCAAAACTCTGTTAGAATTGTAGGGAAAACCAAGTCACGTGTACCACCCTATTTGTTAGTACTATTTTTATGTCACATCAAGATTCAGCAGTAAATTAACGTAACGCAGCGATCATTTCCTATCATCATAGATATCAGGATGGCAAAAGGTTTTATTTTATTTTGAATAAAAATGTCATAAGATTTTCTATGCATCAAATATTCTTATTTTCCGAACCTCATGTCAATCCTGCCACTTGTATTTATTTAGCCAGTAATCCTATCGAACATAGCACCCCTGGAGTGTCTCATGTTCACCGGCAGACCTAGTTACGGGTACAGTATGTCAAGAGCAGTATTGGGCCTCCTCCAAATCAAAACATGGTCATGTTCATAAAACGGGTTGGATTTACTTCCGCCCAAGAAAAAAAACTGCTCCAAAAATTGAGATCCCTCACTACATAATTTTTGTGAACTCTAATCTGCTCTTCCGATTCTCCTCCCTTATTCAGATATTCTTTCTGAGTTCCTTAGCTATGCATCGTACACGACGGATAAGATGCCTTCTATCTTGGGGTGTCACTTCCTTTCCAAAATGTTCTCCAACGTAAGCAGATATCGCACTAGATGTAGAGTTTGGGGCCATCTTGATCATATGCATCACGTACTCTGTTTCCCTGGTGGTCAGTTTTTGTGAGCGACCAACTCTTTTTTTGTCTATTAGCAGGTCCGTTTATTTGAATCACTTAATTATATTCTGCTCTTTGGAACGACTTCATCCAACGATGTTTGCAATTTCGGAATACGGCTTCGTTCCATGATTTAATGAGACGATCAGCCACTTCATTTTCACGGTAGTTCCCTTTCCTTTTCGACCTATTTCAAACACTTGTATCCCACTTGTCACTCAATACAGCTCGTTTAACCTGAGAAATACTGACTGAGGTAGATAACTAGTTCGAACGTTGTTTCCTTGTTCACAGACATATGGACGAATACTTCTATCGGGGAAGGAAGAACTGGACGTTACGACTTAAACATTTCTCGTTTTTACACATAAATACGGTCTTGCGCTTGTGACTGATCTGTGCAATTACGGGAAATCTCATACATGTTATCCAAGGGAAACAGTATGCAGAGAAATATTAATCGAGTTGTTAATCACTTACAGTAACATGTTTTACTGTACGAATACTTTTGTCCTTGTTTATATATATCAAACACACGATCTTCGACGCCAAGCAAAGACCCAGTTGAGAGAGCACAACTAAGGTCACTAGTGATGTATTCTGGCCATATTGTGTTAGATGTTCTGTCGACAGACAACGAGGACAGGTGAGACTAACAATAGGAGTGCTTCAGCCAGTTACATACTGGCTGTGAAAAAGATTCCGGAAGCTTTCCTCAGTCGAACGCTGACTGCAATCTGTAAGGACGGGGAAAACAGTGCCTGTTGACGAGTGATTTCTTTGCCTCAATGCTCAGCGTAATCGTCGCAGCACCACCAGTAACGTGCAAGGTGTGTTAAATAACGTCATGAAACCTGCGTAAGTACCCAAACAGAGAAAGGTTATATCAGGTCCAGGAAACACAGTAAAGTGCTATATTTGAGGCTTTAATATGCAGAAATCGTTTGCTGTTTTCAGAAGAGCATGTATATTGGCATCTCTGACACTAGAACTTGGTTCTGTTCACGGATTATTCACGATTCATGCTGTCTAGGGTAGAAACAGTGTGTGGCGACGTCAAGGCGAACGAAATCTGTCTTTCAGCATACGAAAGGCCATCGCGTACGGAGGTGATGGCTTGGGGAGGAATTGCCCTAAATCACAAAATGGACCCCGTTACCATCAGGCAGATTCAGACAGCTGAACACTACAGGGAAGATCTTCTACAGAACCACCGCACGTCATGGATTCCCTGCATACTCTGGTGAGGCCAACGAGCGCTTTGCCGATGATGCCACTGTATGGGTCATGGAAGTCTCGACCTGATAATAATCGAACACATTTGTGACCATCTTGGCAGGCGTCTCCACATCCGAGAAAATCATCCCTGCACACTAGACAAATGGAGAAACATGCCAGACGTATCAAAAGGAGAGGCGTACGGATGTGATCAGTGCCAGATGTGGAAGCACGTTACTAACAAGTAACCAGCCACAGTTTTCTTGGTCCTTCACTCCGGATAAGAGTGCAATGGTATTTTCGTTTTCCCCACCATTGTTTGTTGGAGCAAATATTCAGTAAAGATCTTGTGTTTACCTTTCTATGACTTCGTGTTGACGTAATGGAGTGATACTTTTCAATTGTGTCAAAGCAGATTTACATAACCACGGTTATGCATGAACAGTGCATGTATTGTAGCTTTGAGTGAAACAATTTGGTATCATACACATTTTAAATTCTTTTAAGAATTAATAAAGAATTTACAATAACATAAACGAAGTACATTTCCGAAATATGGTAGTTCAGATTTATAAAGAGCGTCATGAAATACAGTGTGATGTGAATTGTAGTTTTTAGAAATAATGTATCCTTAATATTTTTTATTAAATCACATTAAGTTACAAACTCACTATACCCTTTCCTGATAAATATAAATTTAACAAATGTCTGTTACAGTTTAGAAACTTTTATTTAAATTGTCCTCGAGAGAAGTCTTGCGTTTCATTACTTCATTTGTATATTTTCCTTCTTATAGGATTGCAGAAGGTCGTTCGGGATCTCTGGGGACGATGTTCGAAGGGTAATTAGCTTATTAAAAGCCATATCTCCACCAACGATCAAGCTCAATTGGAAAACTAGCATTTCTAGCCATAGCCCGACAACGTAATTTCCACTGCAGCAGACTTTTTCGCAGAGCTAGCATGTCTACATTATCCCACTCCTCCTGACAGGCTTTCCAGTGACCATTTATAGCGCATATACGTCTATTTCCTAAGGCCCTTTCTAGGAGTCCAAATGCACAGAAGTCCATGGGTTACCCACCGGAACGTCAGTAAAATAAATTGTATGGATTCCAGTTTCCTTCTCCATTCTGACCAAGAACGGGCGAGTCGAACCAGATGTGTGGATGGATGCTTTATACTGAAGTACCCATACCTGATTTTCCTCCCTCTCATACAGTGCTGGGATATCTCTGTTGTAAATGGTGTTAAAACCTCTTGCTGATTGTACGTAAAGTTCACATTGTGACGCGTGCTGCAAGAGTTTATATATTTGGTCTTCTTCAAGTAAATTCTTTATCATTTAAAATTGTATAAATTTTATTGAGGAAGTTTGTGGTACACCCTGTACCGCACGTGTCGACTTTTCTGGGACTTCCACAGGATGCATTGGAGATACTTCCAAGACGACAAGCATCAAAAATATTTAAATTCGATTGGCTGAAATAAATCGAAAGGTAACTCCTGTGCGGTCATTGGTCATTAATTTTGCTGTGGCATTTCCGGTTGTACCATCCGGCACGAGCTACCTTCGGGAAGCGCGACGCAGTGTGTTGGTATTTCTGTCTTTGGCATCATGTAGAGCGCACGAGTTGTCCGGGACCTCAGCGCTCCATGAGAGCTCTGGCTTCTCTTGAGGTAAGCAATTCTTAAATTTCCTAATGTAACTTAATTTTATTTCACCTTTATTTAATTTGTCACGGGAGTTTACCACCCGATTACTTTCTACCATTTACGATGGTGTACGAGTAAAGTGGTTTTACATCCATCTGCCTTTTGCCATGAGGCAAGTTATTTAGCAGTTTTGTAATTTAAATTAATTTTTCATTAAGCTTGGCCTCGGTAGTTTTTTTACCTTTTATTTTCTTTCGTCCTGTATTTTTTTGTGAAGGTGGTTGCTTCACATTAAAAGTATTTCACATGAAATCTTAGTACTGACAAGATTGTATGACTGCAACTTAATTACTTCAGGGTTTCTTTTCTATTTGATATTAACGAAAGAGTTCATTATTTTTCTTTTACTACAACTTCAGTGTCTGTTTTTCTATTTGGTATTTTATGTTAACGGTAATGTTCACTATTTCCTTTATATGTTTTTATAATAAATTATTATTTAGCGTATGATGCTACAGTTGGCAATCGACTATGTACAAGTTCTTAACAGACACAAAAAATTGAATCTATATACATACAATATATATATATATACAAACTCCATACTAAAAGGTTAATGTGGGGGTCTTCCAGCCTCTTAGAGACGAATGTCCAGCTCTTCCAGCCAAGAGATGGCCTCAGGGGTCACTCGAAGAATGTCCTCGATGGAACCAGCAAAAGCTCTCAGAGGGCAGTCCTCCAGAATGTGCACGGTGGTTTGCACTTCAGCACCACAGTCACAAGCTGGAGAGTCCTTCCAGCCCCACGGATGCAGAGCAGAAGCACTTCTTCCTACTCCGCAGCGTATCCTGTTGAGTATGGTCCAGGTGGAACGTGGAAGGTTGAAGCCAGGCAACTTTGTAGTTGGATCCCTGATGTTGACAATGCCATGAGGGTGTGATTGAGACCATTCATGTTTCCATATTTCAACAGGCTTTAAATGTGAATTAACTAATTCCTTTTCCGTTTTCGAGGCAGGATTCCGTGACTTGAGTCTCATTACCGCATTTTCATCTGTAGCCTGATGTATTGGGAGGTAAATGTTCTTCGTTATCCTGGTCCACAGTCTAACCAGGGCACTTTGCCGTCTGATGTGAGGTGGCTGAATGTTGCTCAGTAATGGTAACTATTGAATGGGAGTAGAGCGCAATGTACCAGATATAATTCTCATTGTGTGGTACAATTGGACATCAACCAGACAAGTGTGGGAGCTACTGAGCCATACAGAGGAGCAATATTCAGCTGGTGAATATACTATTGCTAGAGCAGTTGTTCGTAGTGTGCATGCATCTGCACCCCATGAAGTACCAGCTAGTCTACCCAGCAAGTTGTTACGGCTTTTAAGCTTAGCAGCCAGTTTCTCAAGATGGCGTCGATAGGTTAGGGACCTGTCAAATGTTACACCAAGATATTTTGGGTTGGTATTACACTGCAGTGTCTGGTTTCCAAACCTCATCGTAGGTTGATAGTTTGCCAGCCTGTTATTTAGGTGGAACGTAGCTACCTCTGTCTTTAGTGGACTAGGTTTCAGGCGCCATTTTTTGAAATAATCACCCATCTTGTCAAGGTCTTGGGATAGAAGTCTTCTACCTCAGTGAAGTCTGCTGTTTTTATGGTGAGGATGATATCATCTGCATAGATGAACTTGAGAGATACGGTTTCTGGGAGATCGTGGATGTATAAGTTGAAGAGAATGGGAGACAAGGCAGATCCCTGTCACAAGCCATTATTGAGTTTATGGAATCTGCTACGGACATGTTTAGTATGAATTTGGAAAACTCTGTTACTGAGCATATTTTTATCAGGGTGAAAATTTTATAACATGGTATGGTCCTGATGAGTTTCAGGAGAAATCTTCCTTTCCAAATGGTGCCATAAGTAGCCGTGAGATCTGGAAAACAGATAGATTTTTCATTTTCCTCTCGAATCCTGCTTCAAGGGAGGAAGTCAAAGCGAGAACCTGATCACCGCAGTCTCGATCATGCCGGAAACGAGCTTGCTTAAGTGGAATAAGGTGTTCAATTGCAGGAAATATTCTATTGAGGATCAATCTTTCTAGAAGTTTATATGTAACACTTAGTTGAGATAGGGGTCTATAGATTTGAGTTGATTTGGGACCCTTGCCTGGCTTAAAGATAGCAATAATTTTGGCTGTTTTTGGATAAAGCATGCAGGCGGCCCGATTGCAGAACATCACTGAAGAAAGAAGCAAGCCAATGTTTGGTTGCTGGACCACAGTTCTTTATAAGTTCAGGGTATATGCCATCATGTCCTGCAGGTTTACCATTTCTGGGTGTGTCCAAACCTTTTTGTACCTCTTCTGGAGAAAATGAACATGTATACTGGTCATTTGGCTGGGTGAATTACTTTATCAGCCTTAGTTCTGATTTAACCTGCTTGGTGAATTTCTTATCCCCTGAAATCCGCGATGTTGAGACGAGGTGATTAGCTATGGTTTCCACACTAATTGAGGAGTGATTTCTTGACGGCGTGGAAGTTGGATCGAGCTTGCGGGTGAGAGACCATGCTTTTCTGCTGGAATGTGTGAAATTAAGCTCCCGTACAGTTGTTATCCACTTCTCTCCTCTAGCATTATCTAAGGATTTGAGGAGTTCGATTGCTTTCTCTTGACTACATTCTTCCTCATATTCAGCAGACAAGTGACTGGTTTCCTCATTCCAACCTGGAATGTAATCCTTCCGATAGCCTCGTGGAATGGTTCTTTTTGCGGCAGATTTTCTTAGTCCAACAAACCTACCGTACCGAGGGAAAATATGTTCGCCGTACTGGGGGACTATGGAATTAAAGGTAGATTATTAAAATCAATCAAAGGCATTTATGTCGACAATTGGGCTTCAGTGAGAATTGATGGTAGAATGAGTTCTTGGTTCAGGGTACTTACAGGAGTTAGACAAGGCTGTAATCTTTCACCTTTGCTGTTCGTAGTTTACATGGATCATCTGCTGAAAGGTATAAAATGGCAGGGAGGGATTCAGTTAGGTGGAAATGTAGTAAGCAGTTTGGCCTATGCTGACGACTTGGTCTTAATGGCAGACTGTGCCGAAAGCCTGCAGTCTAATATCTTGGAACTTGAAAATAGGTGCAATGAGTATGGTATGAAAATTAGCCTCTCGAAAACTAAATTGATGTCAGTAGGTAAGAAATTCAACAGAATCGAATGTCAGATTGGTGATACTAAGCTAGAACAGGTCGATAATTTCAAGTATTTAGGTTGTGTGTTCTCCCAGGATGGTAATATAGTAAGTGAAATTGAATCAAGGTGTAGTAAAGCTAATGCAGTGAGCTCGCAGTTGCGATCAACAGTATTCTGTAAGAAGGAAGTCAGCTCCCAGACGAAACTATCTTTACATCAGTCTGTTTTCAGACCAACTTTGCTTTACGGGAGCGAAACCTGGGTGGACTCAGGATATCTTATTCATAAGTTAGAAGTAACAGACATGAAAGTAGCGAGAATGATTGCTGGTACAAACAGGTGGGAACAATGGAAGGAGGGTACTTGGAATGAGGAGATAACGGCTAATTTAGGAATGAACTCGATGGATGAAGCTGTACGCATAAACCGGCTTCGGTGGTGGGGTCATGTGAGGCGAATGGAGGAGGATAGGTTACCTAGGAGAATAATGGACTCTGTTATGGAGGGTAAGAGAAGTAGAGGGAGACCAAGACGACGATGGTTGGACTCGGTTTCTAACGATTTAAAGATAATAGGTATAGAACTAAATGAGGCCACAACACTAGTTGCAAATCGAAGATTGTGGCGACGTTTAGTAAATTCTCAGAGGCTTGCAGACCGAACGCTGAAAGGCATAACAGTCTATAATGATAAAAAACCTACCGTAACTTTCTGAAGTTGGTGCTATCCATCTAATACTGGCATCTGTGTGGAATGCATAAGCATTCCAATCAGCTTTTTGAAAGTTCCAACGAGGTTTAGGTACAGACCTAATAACAGGTATCAGCAGGCCAATTTTTTAAATGGGTCTATGTTGACTTCGAGGGAAATTTTTAAGTACCTGCCTTGTGTACTGGAGATGTTGTTATGAGATTGGAAGAAACGAAACAGAGATCAGATGATTAGTCTTTATTTCAAGGCCAGAGTGGAACGTCCCTATGTCCTTAGCTTCGTAGACTAGCTTAGGTCTCTCTTGTCCATCCATTCAAGCAGTCTGTAACCATTCTCAGCACCCTCATCATATACCCGTAAACTGTGGTGTCTGTTGAAGTCTCTAATGATTATGTTATTTTCTGAAGGTACCAGCACGATCGGATCTGGCCAATTGACTGAAGGTGGCTTATATACATTAGCTATCACAACATTCCGCACTTGTATAGATGAGGAGAAGAAAGTTTGATTCACAGCATTTCCAAGTACATCATAGTTCACTATATCTTTCCTGACCAAAGTGACAATGCCATATTTAGGATGATTTACTGCTGTTGCTAATTGGTACCCAGGAATTTTACCCCTACAGTTCAGTTGAAGGCCATCTTCTGTATGAGATTCCTGAAGCAAAACTACATCCACGGCGTGATCCAGAAGGATTTCGGATAAGTATTCACTTTTTGCCTTACTAATTCTTTCGATGTTAAGTTGGCAGATTGTTAACTGAGAGCCGAAGGTTCGGGTCTGGAAATGCGAGTCCTCAGAAGGATTCTTTTCATTGTTATTTAAGTTGATTTCTTGATTGTCATAACCGTGAGGTCCTGTAGGGCAGTACGGCGGCATCTTCTTATTGTTATTGCTCTATTAACACCACCCAGAGGACATGTGTAGGGTACTTTAAGGTTAAACCTACGGACGTTGAGCAACGTTGTCCCCCTTATAATAAATATCGAGTATAAGTGGATACAAAGTAAAATATCCCTTGTTCGAAATTTCGGCCCCAAAAGTCCTTCGATTCACAACCTCGTAAGGTTCCTTTCGCTTTCCACATCCTGCCGTTAGTTTCCGCGTATTTTACCTTGTTTAATTTTGATTTCATGATATGATTTTAACTATTCTAAATTTTATTCAGTGTTCCAAGTGTTTTTCTTTTATAATTGTTTTATTTAAAGCACAATCGCTGCTACAACATTATTAGCTACACGGCGAATGGTTAACTTGCTATTCTAGCAGGATCCAGCGATAATCATAAAACCTCTAGGAAAACTTTCCTGGCATTGATAATTTGTTTGATAATTTGTTTTGTCTCTAGTGTGGTAGTAAATAGAGTGGGATTTGTTACAGTCACTAAGGTATACATATGCTTCGTCTAATGCAACAAAAAATTTCCACCTGTCCCATGCCAGATATGTCGAAGCAACAGCTTGTGAACTCGGCGCTTATGCCGCTTTTCTAATTGTAGGTCCTTGTTGATTATGTTAACTGTTGAAACAGACATCCCCAATTTACGCGAGACAAGGGGTTTCACTTTCCTAACCAACTCTGGTGTACGACTGGTGGCTGGTCATGAATTTGCCTTTTCTTTCCCTCTAGAATTAAGCCCAGTCAGGCTTTGTCTTTTTTTATTCAATATCGTACAGCACTGATCCTGTTCTTTGATTTCAAGGTATATTCAGCATCGGAAATGGTTGTTATGTAGCCATCCCAGTAAGGGTCAATCCGCTTCAGTATCGTTGCAGCTGATGTTACGAAACTCTACACAGACGTTCTCAGTACTGACGTGAATCTTCACTCCCCGTTTTGACGTGTTCAAATTGATAACAGCGCCACCAGCGGCCTTCAAACTCGTCACGAGAGATCCCGAACGACCTTCTGTATGCGCTTAAAAACTTAGACCTTATAATGTTCAGTGATTGTCTAGGGCAACATCTATGGGTTTGTTTGTAGTGGAGGCAGAATATGTGGAAATGCTTACCGGCACGGCTCCTTCCCTGTGAATGTATAAGCAGTTTATTGGATCCTTGGAAAGTTCATAAAGAGCGAATGCAGCATTGTGACGAATGTTTGGGTTGTGGCTCGAACACAAGTATCTGATGAGGTATTTAATCACTCCAAGTTGACCGAAGTCATAAGCGTTCTTCTCCCAGCGACACGCTGTCCCAATACACTCCATTAATGGCTCGCGTAGATGTTCACTTTTCTGCACAGAAATAAGAAACCACTGGTTCAGCTTGTTATGCGTTATTGACTAAAAAGCCAAAGTGTCATCGTTTCCCACTGAAAGCATTCTCAAATAACATTATATTACAAACCATGAAATACACTTAATATGCCATTATAATAACCGATTGTAATACTAAGAAGAACCTTCCCGTTAGGGATAACATGACACAGTTACCAATAGTCTAATGATTTAGACAAAACTAAACCTTCAGCCACTGTTGTCAGATATGCGATCGGCGAAGCAATAGATGGTCGGGAGAGTGGCTTACTTCTGAGCACCATTCGGCAACGCTGGCCGTGCAGTGCTATGTAGTCGAAGCCGGTCCATTACCAGGTCCACTTATTCTTTAAATTAGTTTTATTTTATATTACACAGTCAGGTATATAGTATTTACAGTTATATTGTAAACCATAAACAAAAAATATTTTAATAAAAGTGGTACATATCAATGCGTAATCCGAAAGTGTTTATCGTATCTTGCGTCCTGAGCTGGCGCGCGCGACCCGGACGACGTAAACTATCTATATTTGTACTATCTATATTTGTATGGCCACGTTCCGGACCATTCTCCAGAAGAACTACGAGACCCATGGAAACATGTTTCAGATTTTTTAAATCAAGTCCGACGATTTTCTTACACTTCTCCTGCAGACAGCATTTTATTGGCTAAACAAACAAAAACGTGGCCGCTTGCGGAAAATTTCAATACATGATTTTACGGATTTAAATTTACTAGTTCAGGTTGTTATTCTTAATATTTATTATAATAATTGCTTTATGTGGAAAATAGTTATACCTCTGAAACCATCAGTCTTGCGTGAAGCTTATAGTATTAGTTGTTTTGCAACATTATAAGAGGTAACCTCAACAGCGTGGGGGAGAACAAACTGCCTCGCGCTCCAAAATGATGTGTTCAATTAAACTTTTCTAAAAGTATGTATGGGGATTATTGGATAAATAAGGTTGAAAGTATCATTGATAGGTTGGCTTTAGGAAACTATTGGAAGAAGGAGTGGGAAAGGAAGAATGAAGTGTGTTTGAGGAATACTATAATACTATGTTCAAGCATAGGAGCTGGAAGCTGACTGCAGGAGAAGAACGACCCTAACCAAGTTTAATTGAATTAATCAAGTAGTTAATATAAGAGTACGAAATATGAATAGGCTAGAGTCGAGAGGACTAATTTGGTGGATGACGGGTATATACGTATATGATTAATGGATGGATAAGAATAAAAAATGAAATGGCGTATGGCTTTTAGTGCCGCGAGTGTCCGAGGACATGTTCGGCTCGCCAGGTGCAGGTCTTTTGATTTGACACCCGTAAACAACCTGTGCGTCGTGGTGGGGATGAAATGATGATGAAAACGACACATACACCCAGCCCCCGTGCCAGCGAAATCAACTAATGATGGTTAAAATTCCCGACCCTGCCGGGAATCGAACCCGAGACCCCTGTGACCAAAGGCCAGCAGGCTAACGATTTAGCTAGGGAGCCGGACTAACAATAATAAAATTACAATTCGATATGCATATTGTGCGGTGAAACAAGAGAAGATTTTCACTTGTTAAAAGTGTGCAAGGGAACTCGTGTGGTGAGAGTGAAAAACATGAGTGAGGAACAATTGAAAGTCATGAACCAGCCGGGTAACGAACATAATATCATAGAATTGGTAGTAAAAGAGGTAAAAAACAAGGAATATAACTTTATAGATGCAGTTTGAAAACGTTGTATAAAGATGTTAAAGGAAGTGGAATTTAAAAGTCGCAGGGAGGATGTAGAAATAAGGTAGTTAGTGCGATATGTATTTATTCTTCTTGTCGTAGGTTCTGGTTGTTGTAAGTAGAAAGTAAAGATGGTGAGGTACGGTACGCAGATCAGCAGTAGCGTACAAGAGTGGGAGTCCTAGGTCAGTGCTCAGCTGCCTGACTCAGTCTCAGGTCGTAAGTAGTTGGTTGTCTGTGGGAGGGAGTGAGAGAAGGGTGGGGGCGTGAGTAAGCTCAAGACGGTCAGTACGGAAGAATGACTGCAAGGATGGAATAAGAGCAGATGCCCTGGCTGACAGGTCTTCTGACGGAGGACAGGAGGGAACACCCACGCTGACGTACGCCTAGTTAACCTTTTATTTTATATTTGATCACATTGTTAGTTTTATCTGTATTTTCTCCAAACAGATCCATTAGGTTGTAAAACTGTACAGATCTGCTGAAAATAAAGGTTTATGTATGTACTAGCTGATGTACCCGTGCTTCGCTACAGAATTCTAGTGTACACGTTGTGAGCAAGATTGTATTAAATTGCATAGCTCTTAACGTTACCGTAGAAACGCGACGGGCAAGTAACCAAATATCATTTCTCATATGAAAACTGAGTTGGGGAATTTTCACTGTAATGGTAGACCTGCTTGCATACCATCAGTCACAATCAGGTTGGAGAGTTTTCATTATAATGCAGACACTCACTCTCCACCTGCCTTTTTACATCCTCAGAAAGACTGTCTTAGTGGTTTTCCCAACTGAAATTAACATACATTACAATGACGTCAGTAGAAATGTCGCGATTAAAAGCAATGCTTTCATATGAAATACTCGATCAAATGAAACACTACACATTTTCTCACTTTTAACGAACAGGACTACACTGCCGATCTAACAGTCGAAAGTTCCAGAGATGGAATGACCAAGCCGCAGACAGCCGTGATTCGTGAGCATTCTTCGCCTTTTTTTCGGTGGGGAGAGGGTCGAATGGTGGAGACTCCCAGGGCAAAAACTATGCCCTTTTACTAATCTGTTTCCTAGGAGTACTCGATGAGTTGGAAAATATCAATCCAATACACTGGCGGCAGAAAGATCTATCTGACTTGGAGGCAAATTTTTTCTCCAAGCCAGAGGAGAATCCCCCTCTTCACTGATAATCTAGAATAAAATGAATGTAGAATTTAATAAAAGTGAAGAGGAAGACGCTTTTCTTAAGAAACGTCTGCTTTCAGGATTGAATTTTGAATTATTTAGTGAACTGTAGTGCTATAATTTGGAATAGGCCTAAATTGTAATTCTAGATCAGGTCATTACTAAGTGAGCCCTGTCAAATGTGCGCACTGCTCATTGAAAACAGCACGTCAGATTAGAGATCGAATAGCTGGAATACTATGATGAACCAGTGTGTTACGTACCAGCTGTATCAGACAATGTATGAACCAGAGGAATGGCATGCTAAAGAAAAATGTTTTCTAACTCCCCAGCTATTTCCCGCCAATATTCAGTCAGGCTATTATAAATTCTTCAGTGACGAAGAGCCACATTAAACTATGTGAGCCCAACACCTTGCGACATCAAGTGCATTTGGCTTCGCTTTAACCGGGTCTTCTGTTGTACAACTGAATGGGGATGAACTACATTGCAGCAAATGGGCTATGGTCTGCTCTTCTCCACATACACACAAGGTATTGTCCACTTCGAAACCCCATTTATTCTGGTTGACCCTGCACCGCGTAGCACCATAGCGCAGTCTATTCAGTGCTCTCCAATTCACCCAATCTGTAACGTGGCCAGGAGGGAGTTCCTCTTTTGGGGTCGTCCATTGACTGATACTCGTATGTTGACTCCTGGTGCGCCATTCTTGAATTCTTTTAACAGTACATACAGTACAATACATCTGACATAGTAACATTGATGTCTTCGATGAGCATTGATAACTTCAATATTTACGTAGATTTATTCTCAAACAGCATGAACAATCATGTTAGAAACTGGAATGGAAGCCCTACGGAAGTACGCGCCAGAAGACGAGCGAAATAACTCAGCAGGCTCAGCCTTACCAGCAAAAGGCGAGATATCACGAGATTTCTTCTTCTGAGGCTCCAAAGAGGAAAAATGGAGCTACTTTGAACTTCAATAGCGTTCAAATCAAATACGGATTTAAAAATATTTAGAGACAAATGCGCACTATGTTTTACATTACAACAATTCATAATACGGGACACAAAATTTTCACCATAATTACGGGATATCCCGTACAATACGGGACAGGTGGTAACCCTATGTATGTATTTAATTAAACATTTCTACATAAGATTGGCAATAGCGTAATTTCTCTGACCCGCCTAATTTGATGGCCGCGACTATAGTGGTCCCAGTGAGCTTTTTTTTGCACGAACCATTGATAGCACGGTATCATGCCGATGCATATAGTATTCAGTAGTATTTTATCTTTTCATTTGTTGATCCTTCATGAGCCAGTCTCTTATTTATTTTAAATACATTCCAGCACATAAACACTAACCTATGACGTTAGAAGTGAACTAAGGCGACTAAGGGGAAAGTGAACCCGAGTGGTTGGAACACACTGCCTTGTAAACAGGCCTGTGAAACAGTACTCCGAAGCTGTGCTACGGTAGCAAAGTGACACGCGGGCACAGTGGCGAATAATCCTCAATTCATCAGCCCTGGGATGCATTCAGAGCTGTCGCCCAAGTGGCTAATTCCCTATCAAATGTTTACCTAGCCTTTTCTTAACTTATTTCGAAATAATGTTGAAGCAATGTTTGCAACACTAGAAGAAAGCACTGTGAATGGACCTAGAAAGCGCCGTAGGAAAAATGAATCGGATGATCCCAGAATGAGATATATTGTAGGCCCTATGCGTATTCATATTGAAATCATTCATCAGTACTGGCGATTAGGGGAGCGAGGGGGTATATGCCCCCCGCACCGCCACCCACTTTGTGGAGAAAACATTTTATTTTTATTCCATATTAGCCGCCTGAAACTAGGAGTTATAGGAATTATTTTAAAAAAGCCATTTGGAGAAGCCCTGTTGTCTTATCAGCTAATTCGTTCCTTTATTTTCTTTCATTTTTTTACAAACAATTCGCGTGACTTATAATATACAAGTGTTATACATCGGACATGTTAATACTGTGTGTGATGGAACTGTTAATTAACTTGTCAACTGATACGACGAATCTACGTGTTAAACTTCTACGAGTAAATTAACTAATTAGGACTTTGTTTGTGGAAACTACATGCCTAATACTTCATGGTTCAAAGTAAGGACAATGCCATTGACTATTTCATGGTGATAGAGTGAGAGTAGACTGTTTCTCAACACATAGGAAACATAGACTGAATCCTACCAACACCTCCTAGATAATAAGGCCTCACAACTGTTCCGGATGTCTCCCGTGACGTCAGCAACGGGAGGTCGAGGCCGACGAGAAAAACAGGCCGCGGCGCGCACGTCATACACTGAATGTCACGTGACTCGGCCGGTCTTACTGTAGAGAATGCATCCCCAGGCTCACGCGAGAGACTATCGTAGCTTGGTAAATAAAACAAGCTATTTCAGCGTATTTCAACCTATTAAAATAACACTACTGAACTACAAATCAAATGAAACATAGTGTCTCTTACTATCCATGGTTGAACAAACACCAAAAATCTTACTGAGGTACAGATATGTACATTCAATAATGTCAATGGTTAATGTACAAGTAATCCTATATTCGCAATAACATTCATGTAAAACATATCTTATTGAATCCACAGTGAAAAGTGGGGCCATTGTAAGCTATTTACAAGTCTTACATTTGTTCCACTCCGTACCTGGCTTCAGCATCATATCTAATACTTAAATTTTGCTACCTTCCTGGAAGTTACCTTCGAACCAGCCTATTCAATTAGAAATTAAATGAAATAGAGTGTATCTTACTAGCCTAGGTTGACAAAATCTAAAAATCTTACTGCAGTAAAGAGATGCACACTCAGATAAGTCAAATATTGCTAATGAAAGTGGTTAATGTACAATTAAGCCTATATTTACAATAACATTCATGTAAGGAATATCTTATTGAATCCAGGTTCAGAGGTAGGCCTATTGTAAGCTATTTACAAGTCTTACATTTGTTCCAATCCGTACCCGGCTTCAGCATCATATCTAATACTTAAATTTTCATTTTTATATATCTGTAATTAAATAGGATATGAATGTATTACCACTAAATCCTCAGCACTGGTGTTGTAATTTATCCAACTCGTGTACTGCAGCCCAACATTGCTGAATGATGTGAGCAACGTTGAGGTTATATACACATTTTTGTAAATTAATACTTACTTACACTTCCCCACACAACACTATGAATGTAAGGAACTGTTGCACAACACCAATATATTCACATAAACACAAAACCTCTGTTATTTCCTTCCATAATCCACAATAAACAAGCAATAACACCTCAAGAACACATGTAATAACCGGCTTCACTCTAGCATTGCTGGGACTGCTCCTGTCACGTCACTTTAACGGGCCATGTCCTGTATTTCTCGTCGGCCTCGCTTGTCGGGAGGCAAGCTTGAACCTTCTCAGTGTTAAGAAAGCAATGAGTGTGGCCATGTGTCAGTGCAATTATGTAGAAGTGTTTTAATTATTTTAATTGTACCAGTTACGAATCGTTGTGTACAATGGTGGTAAAGTGTTGTGTGCCCAACTGCAAGGCAAATTACGATAATGATAACAAAGTGCATGTGTTTAAGTTCCCGAAAGATGAGGTTATGCATCAGAGATGGTTACGTGCAATTCCAAGACAAGATTACCGAGTTACTAATTACCGTACTCAGTGGTGAGAAACTGTTACTTTTACATTCTCACATAATCATAATGCACATAGGCCTATTAGGTATTAAATTACATGCAGCAATTGGTGATATGTAGGTATGTTTACTCTCGTAAGATATGAGGTTATGTTAGCTTGCAATCAAGGGATATTTATTATTATTACTCGAATTACATTTATTATGCACATTAAACTACATGCCTACATATGTAGGCCTATTCACTCTGTAAATGCATCAAGTTGGCTCACAGTGGTATCTTATTTTATAGGTATGCCACAGACATTTCAAAGCCAGTGATGTTTTGTGGGAAGTAACTGCTACTGATTCAAAGACAGGAAAAACTTTAACTGCTCCTCTTCCAAGACCACGACTGTCAGAGAATGCAGCACCCCTGTATCTTTCCCAACTGTCCATCATATTTTTCTTCACATTCTGCCAGTTCAAGAGAAGAACCGGACAAAAAGAGAAGTAGAATAGAGAGGGAATCAATAAACAGAGCAATTGAAGATAGTATCAACAGTCATACCTCATACACAGACAGAATATCAGTCCACAATCTAACACAACTGAAACGTAAAATAAACATGTTGATGTTACCTCATGGTTGGTGTACTGTGGTGAAGGAAATGCAAGTAATTTTTCTGTACATGGATACATTAAAGCAACCACATTGCATAGCATATATAATAATTGAAGAGGACATGACATCAAAAGTGTATTCTAAAGTGGTTTTATTGCAGTGTAAATTTTCTAACGTAAACAAAATTACCAACACAAATGAAGTACATTTTTAGTTACAAAATTCCATAGCTACATTACAGGAAATGAGTATAACAGTGTGCAGAAAGATACAACGAATAATTTAATTCTAGGCCTAATGGGTGAATTGATCACTGAGGAAGATGACCCCACGTTTAATTTAACAAAATCACAGTTAAAACTTTCCTTAGTTCCTAAACACAAAAGGGAGTATGATAATGATTTTCTTGTTATTTGTTCAATCTTCCAACTGATTTCTCCTCATGCTTACAAATTTATGAGACATAGAAGTAATTTAATTTTGCCACATGTTAATACTTTGAAAAGAGTATGCTCCAGTCTGAATGGTAGCCCAATATTAGAACAGAACCCTACATATTTTCTGGACTACATAAAACAGAAAGTTCAAGGTTTTCAACAGAATGACAAATTTGTAACATTGATGGTAGATGAAATTCACATTAAACCATACATGGACTTCAAGGGAGGGAACATTGTAGGCTCATGTGCTAACACTACCAATGTTGCTACATCAGCACATGTCTTTATGATCCGGAGCATTTTATCATCAAAGAAGGAAGTAGTTCATATTCTCCCTGTGTCCAAGTTAACAGGTGATGATTTACACAGTATCATGTAAAAGGTTATTGTTGGTTTGGAATCTATGGGATTTAATGTTCTGGCTGTTGTGACTGATAATAATGCTCTCAACATCAAAGCAATGTCAAAATTTTCAAATCCACCTCAACTTAAAACTGAGTATTGTAATCCTGGAAATCCTAACTAGTCTTTTTTTATCTCATTGACACTGTGCATTTATTTAAATGCATCAGAAATAATTGGCTCAACCAGAAAACTAATGGTTAGGAATGTGTGTATCCTGACTTTGATGATTTTTTCTAAAGTTAAAGTTGCATCTTTCAAAGCTATAAGGGACTTGTTTGAAGCTGAAGGGAATGACCTTGTAAAGCATGGGTATGGTTTGAATGTCAAAGCTCTACGGCCTTCAAGTTTTGAAAGACAAAGTGTGAAATATGTGTGTCATGTGTCAGTTGTTTAATGACCATATAGTAAACGCTTTACTATTTGTAGGAGAAAAGCACAATTTAACATCATATGAAGGTACAGCTGAATTTGTAAAAGTAATCACTACATGGTGGCATATTGTTAATGTAAAGACCCCTTTCAAAGGTGTAAGAGTTAATGATAAATTTCAACAGCCTCTCGCCAACAAACCTGGTGATGAACGGAAGGTTTTTTTAAAGAAGTTTGTTCAGTGATTAGATCACTGGGATAATCTAGGTCTGAAATGTGGCAAATTTTCTAGTCAAACGCATAGGGCTCTTACTCAAACAACTGGCTGCCTTATACAGCTAATAGAGTTTTGTTCTGAAGTACTGAAATGGTCATATTTTCTTCCTGGAAAGTTTCAGACAGATGCACTTGAGGCACGATTTGGTGAATACAAGCAACTTGTAGTTGGCTAATACCATGTTTCTGTTAGACAGGTGTTTGAAATTGAGAAAAAATCAGAATCTTGAATTCAATTGAACTGCCCATTTCTAATGGTAGGAAAATTGTTTTAAATGATATTGTTGATGAAGATTTACTTTTAGATCATGATTATTGTGCAGTTTCCTCATTTCAGACATTTACAGGCGAGCTCAATGTAACAGACTCAGATCTTGACAGCATATCTGGTGTTGCAAGTGTTTTAACATACATAGCAGGTTATTGTTGTCATTCTCTTCTCAAGAAATTAAATTGTAATTACTGTACAGATTTCTTAGTTTTGAAAGATGTTACTGTTAGAAATAGTCATCATAATGTTATTGACAGCCTCAATAGGGACAGTTTGAACTATCCTGCAGAAACAGCTGTACACTTAGTGACATACACATATGTCATCATAAAAAGGATGTTGAGGCCAGAAAGTGAGAGAAAATGTCTTAGCTTAAATAACCATAAGAAGTATATAGGTGATGTGACCCTGCAAATTGTACTCTCAGCTAATGAATGTACAGATGACAGGAATGAATGTAGGGAGCACACTTCAGAATATTTGTATTTTTTTAAAATTTGTTTTACGCCCACATTGGAGCACTGAAATCAATCTATATACAGTCAAGTCTTATGAATATTGGTTAAAATTTGGTTGATATTTCTTCTTTTGTTCCCAGAAATGTTTCATTCTCTCTGACCTGGCTGCCCGTTCTACGTCAGTTATGTTGTACTGTTCGCGTGTATAGGTCTTCAGTTTAAGTCTCAGGTCGTTATTTCTCAGGATCCTATTCTATTCTCTGTTTTCAATTTGTTGAACTGTCAGGCCTAATTCATTTAAATCTTCTTGGACTTCATTGAACCAGTGATTTTTAGTTTTACTATTCGAAAAGTAGTTGAATAAATGTTTGAGTATCCTAGTCTCTGGCAGTCGTGATATGTGACAGAAAAAAAGCAATTCTTCTTTTCCGCATTGTATCTCTTATAGACTCAGTCTCCTGATATACAACTTCATTAGGTAGTAATCGCCATTGTCCATCTACACGGTGTTTTTTGTTTAAAATTGTTCTAATGATTCGTCTATCTATTTTCTGTAATTTATCTGTAGTTGATATCGTATTCAAATCGAATAAGATTTCACTAGCATAGGTTGCTTCAGGCTTAATAACGGAGTTGTAGTGTTAAAATTTTGGATTTATTGAGAGAGATTTCTTCTTGTAGGTTGGCCGAGTAATGTGTTGAGCTTGTTTTAATTTGGTAATTCTATTTTCAACTGATATCTTCTCTTTTAAGTTCCAAGTTATAATCTCTCCAAGATATTTCGATTTATTTACAACCTTAATTTGTTTGTTATTAGTCAGTGTGATAGGTGCTGTTTCCACTTTGAAGGATGGCATCATTTCCGTTTTTTTTCAAAGATGTGTAACCCATTTTCGGTGCTATTCGTTCTAATTCTTCAGTTTGGAGTTTAGCCTCTTCCACACCACTTGCAAGTATCGCAAGGTCATCTGCAAATGCTAGACAATTGAGTTTGATATTTTTGCCAATCTTGATGTTTGGGTGACATTTCTTAGACCATTCTCGCACAACTTTCTCCAATGCACAGTTAAACAGTATTGGTGAGAGACCATCTCCCTGTCGAAGTCCAGTCCGGATTTCAAATGATTCAGACAACCCTCCTCGGAATTTAACTTTTGTTCTAGTGTTCTTGAGGGTAACACCAATGAGATTAATGAGTTTCTGGTGTAACCCAAATTCTTTAAAGATTTTAAGTAATGACTCACGATGAATACTGTCATATACTTTCTTGAAGTCAACTAAAGTGACAACTAGCTTTCTGTTTCTCATTCCTTGATGGTTCATAATCCACTTAAGACTAATGATTTGGTCAGGAGAACTTCTTCCAGGTCGAAATCCCCCCTGATACTCTCCAAGTTCTTGGTCGAGCTGTTCTTGAATTCTAGTGAGGATAATTCTAGACTGGATCTTATATGTGATATCAAGTAGAGAGATCCCTCGGTAATTATTTGGATCCAGTCTATCCCCCTTTATGTGTATTGGATGAATTATAGCTGTATTCCATTCTGCAGGCAGTTTTTCAGAGTTCCATATGTCTATGATGTGTTTGTGTAGGTTTTGAAGTGTTTTGTTATTTGCATTCTTCCACAGGTGGTGGTGGTGATTATTGTTTTAAGAGGAAGTACAACTAGGCAACCATCCACAGCTCTGCAACCACTTGATTTTCTCCTGCAGATTTATAATTCTTCAGCCAGTTAATCGCTTGAAGTACCTCATGGAAGTCTGGTGGAATAACCTTGTCTAAGCGTGTTTTAGTTTTTGGATTAGGTGAAAATTCTAGGTATTCTTTTGAGTCTTCAGCATTTAGTAATTCTTTGAAGTAATCAGCTAGAATTTTGGCATTCTCCTGATTATTGTGTGCTAGTTGTCCTTGTTTATTTCTCATCATGAGTGTAGGTGGAGTATACCCTGATTGATTTTGTTTAAATGTCCTGTAATAGTCTCGTGTCTTATGTTGTTTGAATGATTCGTCTATGTTAGCTAGGTTTTCTTTTTGATGGTTTCTTTTGATTCTTCTAAGTTCTTTGGCCGTTTGTCTTCTAGCAATAGTTAGTTCATCTCAAGATTCAGCCGTTTTCTTTTGTTGGTCACTTAGCCATGCTTTGTGTCTTTTCTGTATTGCCATATCACATTCCTCATTCCACCAGGCGTGTTTCTTTCTCCTTTTCATAGGAGCAATTTCTTCGGCAATATTTCTTAGTTTATCAATAATCGTTTCCAGTTTGTCGCTTAGAGGTGTTTTGTATCTCTCTGTATACACAGCATTATTTATTAAGTAGCTGGGGTCATATTTCCTCCTTCTAGTGAATTTAGATGATTTGTGATCTTTTCTTGGGGTTAACTTGATTTTAATCTTTGAAATATAATGATCAGAATCGATGTCCACCCCACGAAGGACTTTGACATTATAAATTTCTCTATGGTATTTTTTATTCATTGCTACGTGGTCTGTGTGAAACTCACCCAGTTTAACATTAGGGCATAACCAGGTCATTAATTTGTGTGGTTTTCTCTTAAATCTTGTGGTTTCAAGAATAAGCCCACGGTCTCTGCAAAGCTCAATTAATCAATACAATGATCAATGATCAGACAATCAACCTATGATGGACAATATTTGTATTACAACATTATTTGGAAGTGTACAACTATTCTAATAAATAACTACTGCAGGAACAAAACTAATGAATCCATAACACATTGTACCAATTCAAGAAAGTCTGTAATTTTCTCAAAATAGGTATGTACAGTACTCATGTAATAGACAAAAGTGTTGAAGTCTTTTTGCATTACTAGCATGCTTGATATATGATGATGTATATCTTATTAACTTTAATGCCAATGTGTTATAATTTGGACCTAGGCCTACCTACAGACCAGGTGAATGTTATGCTCCTCTTCCTTAATATTATTAACTCAGTGTCTTTCTAAATTTACTACTATTATAAACTTACTTTAATTCAAAATAAAAATAGTTATTGCATTCACAAAAGACGATACAAGTTAAGAAAATTTGTTATTTTCGCAAAATGGAAGTCTGTAAATAAATGTTAAGTTAGTGTATCATATTGTTGTAGTACAGTCCACATGTTAGGCCTAAACTAATTTTATGCGTTCTCTGTTTATTTTAAAATCATTTACTGTCTATTCAGTGCCTATTTAAATTGAAATATGTTTGTGAATTTCAGTTCTGTGTGTTAGAAAGGTAACCTAGAGTAAGTTCACATTGTAAAATGCTGTCGTGACTTAAAACAGTGTGTTGTTTATCTTTAATGACAGAGTCTCTAAGATACGGTAATAACGGCAATATAATTCAATGTCCTTTAAAATTTAAAATTTATTTGTTGGTAAATAAGTTATTCCAAAAGCTAAAAATATTAAAATCATGTTTGTGTATGTCCATGCTTTGCGTTTCTTTGGATTGCGATCGCCTCCTTAGCTTGATGTCACAGCGTTGTTGTGAGGCCTTATTATCTAGGAGGTGTTGATCCTACACTGGTATCACGTGTGAAGTTGAATGAATAGAATTTATTTCAATTTTCTTGAACTACATTAATCTGACAGTCAGAACTTAATGAAGTCAGGGTATAGTGAGAGTTCAATTATCTTAGCATAGACTTAACTTATTGAATTGCATTAAACTGGCGAGTGGAACTTAGTAAATTCAGTGTTTCATAACAAGTCAATCATCTTACTAATGGACTTGGTGCAAATTACTGCGCATATTAGACATGCTACTTGGAATGAACGGTGCCATATCACCAGAAGTGACGTGTGTAAACCACAGACCGCCCGTATTATCATGTGAATTTCCGCCGATGGAGACGTTGTAACTTCGAGGAATACGTGGTAATGGTGTTCCTGATCTATGGTGGACGTGGTAACTTCGAGGGACGTGGTGACGGTGTTCCTGATCCATGGTAGATATAATATTACAGACTGTGAGGACACAGTCAACGGAACCAGCACTTCAATAAGGTGAAATGCCTCTGTGTCATTAAGAAACAGTGTGAACTGTGTCTTTTCAAGTAATTTTTAAATTTAGCAAGTCAATTTAAAACTTTCTAGCAACTTCAATCCTCATGATTTCGAACTTATTCATTACAATTTTTCAAATTACTTGCTATTTCTTAAAGCTAGTGTAATATTAAGTCGTACCGACAAACTTGCATTATTGAGTGGAAACCATGGAAATTAGCCATTTCGTTAACCTGTCTACAAATTGGAACATTACGTATCTCCGAATTACGTTAGTTAGTTGGCTAAGTGAAGAATGAACTTTAGCTCAATATTTTATAGGCGTGTTAAAATTGAACTTTATTTGCTCGCACCAATTGATCATTTCAGAAAGAAATTATAATTAATTTCGTTAGTTCCATTTTCAAGAATGACTTTTATTTATTCCAAAGTGAAATTAAGTAATGTCGTTATTCATGAACTTCAAGAATAAACATTATTCACTTAAAATAATTAACTATTTCAAGATGATCTTAATAAATGTTGTCATTTATAAACTTCAGGAATGAACTTTCTTTATCCAAGTTAATTAATTATATCAAGAAGAGATTTCCTTAATTTCACGTGTGAACATCATTCTAAGATTGATACAATCTATTATCCGTTTATCGATTATTAAATAAGGATGAGAGTCCAATTGGACAAGTATTCAAGGAAATAATAAGCCGCCCGTTTACTTTGATTGATTTTAATAAAGTTTATCTGGCCAGTTTATGCAATCCTTTACTCCCTCTCTGTACAATCTCCTAATATAAGACAGCACACGCTCTGCGAAACCCTCATGCTCAATTACACGAGTTAATGAGTGCGTGTCAGTTACTGGTACAGAGAGAGGAGTGATATACGTGGCGCCCAACGTGGGGCCAAAATGAGAACTCATACTCCACAAGTAGGAGATATACGTGGCCAACCTTAACGTGTCAGGCAACATTGATTTCAAAATATTTTGGCAGTCACTCAAATTTACAATTTCTGTAGTGAGCAATATGAAAAATACACTTGCTGCTATCGAAGCCCTTCGGCTTAATATGAATAAAGAACTCGCCGAAGAAAATACCAACATGAATCAACAACTTCCCGAAAATAATAATAATATAACACGGCAACTTGCCGAGGCAAATGCCAACGTCACTTCCGAATTTATTAATAGCATTTCCGAAGTGAACACCAAAATTGAAACTAAATTTGCTGAAGCGAACTCCAAAATTGCAGGGGTAACTACTGACATGAACAAATCCCCCTGTGGGTGGTGGCGGTAGAAAAACACCCACGGTATCCCCTGCCTGTCGTAAGAGGCGACTAAGAGGGGCCCCATGGGCTCTGAACTTTGGTGGAGAGTGGGTTGGCGACCACGGGGTCCTCAGCTGAGGCCTGGCATTGCTTCCACTTACTTGTGCCAGGCTCCTCACTATCATCTATCCTATCCGACCTCCCTTGGTCAACTCTTCTTCTTTTCCGACCCCGACGCTATTTGGTTTGCGAGAGCTAGGGAGTCTTTCATTATCACGTCCTTCGTGGCCCTTGTCTTCCTTTGGCCGATATCTTCATTTTTCGAAGTGTCGGATCCCTTCCATTTTTTCTCTCTGATTAGTGTTATATAGAGGATGGTTGCCTAGTTGTACTTCCTCTTAAAACAATAATCACCACCACCACCACCTGATATGAACAGAGTCCTTGAATCTAAATTTGCCGAGGCAGATACCAAAATCGAATCCAAATTTGCCGAGGCATATAAACGACTTTCCAATTCAAACGCTATCTTTGAGCAGCGGCTTGCGCCGGCTAGCGCACGCATAGAAAAAGATTTACTGATTCTAATGCCGAAATAGAAAGGAGGTTCACAGAAATGAATGTTCAATTCGTCATTAACCTCGCAGCGGTAAAAGAAGACATTAGTTTACAGGTGGCAAGTACCATCAAGGATGATTTACAGGCTATTTTACCAGATTCAAATGAAATAGCGCAAGAATTAAACGATTTTAAGGCAGAATGTAGGGAATCTCGCGGCAACCTTTCATTGCCACAAGCCGAGATAGCTTCAGTCCAGGGGACGTTAAGAGATTCGCTCAAAAATTATATAAGTAAACAAGGAAATTTTGATAAACACTTCTCAACTCAACTTGGAATTACGCATACTCAGGTCACCCATCTCTGTAAGGACGTAGCAGAGGTAAAAAGGGACATTCAATCAGAAGTTAAGGAAATGGAAACGACGATGCAGACGCAAGTAGATGCCCTCGATTATAAATTTGCCTTATTAGAGCAGAGGAATGTTTCATTTTCTCCATTATTGTCATGTCCTAATGTAACTACTATTATAAAAGTAAAAGACCTGCGAAATTTTCAGGAAAGGAGGAATATACTGCTAGAGAATTCCTAGCAAATGTTGAAGAGTATTTCCTAGCAAATCGCGATGGTTCTGATAGGCAACTTCGCACTGTGACGAAACCATTAGAAGGACGCGCACTCTCATGGTTTACAGCCTTTAAATTCAGCTTCAAAACTTACTCAGAACTGAAGAGGCCCTTTTAAAAAGATTTAGGAACACTGAAGTTCAGCACTTGGTTAAGATGCAGTTGTACTCGAAACGGTATAATACTTCTATTAATATGTCGAGGTACTCAGAATTTTTGTGGCTCAACTTAAGAAGATGCAGTTCCTAAACCCACCGCTACCTGAAAAGGAATTGATCCAAGTGATTACTCTACATTTTCCGCCCTATGTCCAGGAAATCTCAGTCGCTGCCGACATTAAAGACTTAGAACAACTAGATTCTCTTTTGAGGAGACTGGACACTGCGAACATGCAGTCAACGCCCACGGTCAACAGTAGTAAAGATGTTACTGCCAACCCTGTAGAAATTAAACCTCCAGATCGCCAAGAAAGACATCACGTAGAAGACAGGGAAGTTAGGCATAATACTCCTACTCGATATAGAGGATTTAGAAGATGTCCGTTTCGAGGGAAACTACCCTACAGACTAGGGCAACATGAAAAAAGGAAGAGAAAACTCAAGAAAAAGACCAAGTCTCTCCTCGGGCAGATATTGAGAAGAGGTGGCGTGAAACCAAGGAATACTTAAAGGAACGGAACCAATCTGTTGATTTACCTGGAGCAGCCTCCCTGGAATACCAAGAGCACGCAAAACGGATGGAACTACCTGATCATGACTTTAAAGTCACAGGTGTTAAAAACAACTCCGATCTGGACCAAAGAGATTTTCTCAAAATCACAAGGAGGATGATCGGATAAAGCCACTATCTAAAATTGAAGTCAATAAGACTCAGTTATTATATGAATGTACTCCACTACCTAGACAGAAAATTAAGCGTGCATTACCTGTCGTTAATCTGAGGATAGGCAATATAAATATCGCTGCACTAATTGATTCTGGTGCACAGATGTCGCTCATTTCTGAAAGACTAATTGAAGCCTTAAGGGACAAACAGGACGTATTGGTGATGCCAGTAGCCCAACTTAAGGTTAAGAGTTTAGTGCCTGATAAGGTTGTTAAATGCAAAAAACGAGCTTTCATCAAACTTTACATTGATGGAATACTCTTTGAGCATATCTTTCTGATCTTGCCTCGAATGAAATTTAATCTGATCTTATGATCTGATTTTATGTTGAGATTCCACGGGGTGATAGATTATTCTCCTGCTGAAATTCGGTTTTTAAATCCGGACTCTGTGGATACGGGAATGGTAGAGGGAGAAAAAGTGATACAAGGGTTAGAAGCTCTTGATGAAAAACTCGATGGTGCAATAGAAGCACATAATCAGAATGATGCTGCGCCAGTTGAAGTTAATCCAAAAGAAGAGGGCGACTCGAAGGAAGATGGACCCATGGAGGACGAGTCAGTGTCCATAGTAGATGAGGTCACTGATTTTGATCAGGACTACGTCGCCTCAATTACCCACGCGATGATTGACACAGAATCCCCTCCAGACATAGAGAAGCAACTAATCTAATTTTTGAAATTTACCTTAACGTGTTCGATAGCAAACCAGGCGAAATCCTTGACTACGAATACCATCTCAATGTTAAGGATCGTTCGCCATACATACGTAAGATCTATCCAATACCAGAAAGGTATCGTGAGGAAGCCTGGGCACTAATATATCAGATGAAAGAAGATTGAATAATTTAGCCTTGCATTACCGCATTCATCAACCACCTCTCATTCGGGATTAAGAACTCTGAAGCAGCCTTGATTAGGACTTTAGAGAATCAGCTGTCTGATGAAGTGAAAGCTATCACTGAGATTTTCATCGATGATATTTTGATCGCCCCAGAGACGTGGGAGCAACATCAGGCGGACTTTCACAAGGTATTGCAGGAGCTAATGGAGATGAATTTCAAGATCAGTGCCCAAAGAGTCAGTTTCATAAAACAGTTTCATAAAGTTTTGTCTTTGGGACGTGATCAGTGGTGAAGGCATTAAACCAAATACAGTAGAGACAACACTCGACACACTGCGAGATATCGAAGGACAGCGATTAGAGCTCTATCTAGCAGAGTGACCTGGAGTGATTCTGTCATCAGAGCACGTGTATTTGTTTGTGAAGGTTTTGGCTATATTTATGCGTTTACAGTAAGTTGACATAAGTAAATAGAAGCGTATGTTACTCTTTTATATCTCTTCTCAACATGAGTGGAAAGATATGCAGGGGCGAAACGTCAGGGGAGACAAGGTAGATAGCGTGTACCCTTAACATTTTGTGAACGAAATATTGTCTAGTCAATTCAATTATTTTTAGAACATTAATTATTTCCACATAAATGGCATTATTGTATTCTCCGCTTTACTTATTTTGGTCTCACTTCTGAAATGCTCGGGCTCTTGTCAGTAACACGAAGCACGTAGACGAAAGTAGACGCTGTCCATTCTGTGTATGTTCCCTTTGATTTTCAAAGCTTTCAGATAGAGACACACTAACGCTATCTGTACGAGCAGACTGTGGAACTAGAACCTTCCTATAGCAAGATTTCTCCGCCCAGTAGGCAGACTTACCAGCGACTCTTCTTGCTCTCATTGGCTAGTATTTCGTTCTCCGTTTATAAAGGTCTTCCTATTGGCTACCATATCAGGCATGCTTTTAATGTAATTATTTGAATTTACTTTATTATAAGACACGTCTAAAAATAAAATAATATTCTAAGACGAAATATAGCAAACATGTTCCTAATAAATGAATGATAGCATCAAAACGCTTCAAAGTAAATGCATTTTCTTCCCGCCAATATTAGATACGTTATTATAACCCCAACAAGTGTTGGCTTACATTCTTAATAATGAACTCCGGCGTGTGCATACGGAAACAATAACATTGCTTAATTTGATGCTGTATATTCCGTTAACGTCAGTTGCTAGTGAACGCGCTATGAGTGTCTTCAGACAAATTAACCTATTAAAGGAATTCGATGACCAACCAGAGATTAATAATAATAATGTTATTTGTTTTACGTCCCACTAACTAATTTTTAAGGTCTTCGGAGACGCCGAGGTGCCGGAATTTAGTCCCGCAGGAGTTCTTTAACGTGCCAGTAAATCTACCGACACGGGGCTGTCGTATTTGAGCACCTTCAAATACCACCGGACTGAGCCAGGATCGAACCTGCCAAGTTGGGGCTAGAAGGCCAGCGCCTAAACCGTCTGAGCCACTCAGCCCGGCCAACCAGAGACTGTTTAACTAGGGAACTCTAGCTATACAGAAAGAACTGCTGTGGCATATTAGCTAGACGCCTGACTTCAAGACGGGACTAATAGAATATATTTGCTGAAATGAAGGATAGGCGGATTGAACTCATTTACAAAAGTGTTGTTTAGGGTGACTTGTACGAAAATCTATTTATTTATATTATTAAATCTACATAACAATGAAATATATTGCTATTTTTGTTCTAAAAGTATGTTTTTATTTGACAACCCCCACTGCACGTAAGCATTATAGGGTTTGTCTTAGTTTCAGTCATTAATATAATATTGAATTCAGATTTGTATGAGTCGAAAACAAAATTCCATATATAATGTGATTAATATAGTCTAAATAGAGAAAAAAATCTGTCTACCCCCTTACTCAGTTCACGCTTCGCCACTAAAGATATGTGCTGTGTTTGGCTGCAATTACTATGAAGTGCAGAAAGATTCGCGGTCTTACTACCGTTTCCCTCGTGACAAGAAAATGTAAGTAAATATTGTTCTTCAAGTGACAGGAGATTTTTATAGTACTTCGTAAATTTCTGACCTGCGCGACTCATATTTTAACTGGCTTTAAATATAATAAGCATATTTTATCGTATAGTGCAGCATTTAACCTTCAATACCGATGTGTTGTTGTAGGTGCGATCTGTGGGTTTTGATTTAATTCAGGAAAATGCATGTGCATATCTGTGTGGCTGCTTGTGTTCCAAGTTACCCCATTTGGAATGCCGTAATTCGTTGGCAAGAACTGAAGAAAATGTGGGTGACCTAAGAAATGTAGGTACATATTTTGTTGAAACAAAATGATTATGCAAATTTGCTTTATCCTAATGTAATGGCAAGTATTGCTTATAGGGAAATTTTTGAGGCTAAATTTATAGATTTTCTTTCTGTTGGTAGGCTTCAAGTTAAGAGGAAAATCGTCCAACTCTTAGATGTTAATTCATTGAATCATGTGTGCAAGGAATATGCCGATATTTTTATTGACGCGTGTCCTAATGTGATTATACGATGATTTCTAAATGAGAAAAAGATTAAGCTAGCCGAAAAGGTTCAGGCAGGAATGCTAAAGCTGAAAAAGTAATGCATAAATGAAAGATCAAGCCCTTTTACAGCAGTCCGTTTCACATCCTTATTATATGTCTAATTTCAGTCTTTAAATAATGACCTGTTAAGTAATACTTCACTCGGTTATCCAGAATTGCTTTACCATCTTTGAAGTTAATAATTTTAATAACATTTTCTAGAGATGTAATTTATTTATCCATTTCCATACATGCTTTTCCATTGATATTTGAATTTAGCGCGAATTTTCAGGTCACGCCACTAGGAGCGCCACTTGCGAATTGTCTCCCATTTTTATAAGACTAAATCCGGAAGTGTCGCATATTGTCTCTGCTGTATTTGATTAAACCTAACACTAAAAAAATTCTATGTATCTTGGATTTTCCTAGACCTAATCGTATCAAGCATGTACGGCAATTTTTGGGACTTTGCAAGTTTTTAGCCCAAACTTTCCCCAAGTTCACGGAAATTGTGTCTGCTCTCCAACATCTGCTTAAGAAGAACAACAGATGGAAATGAACCCAAGAGTGTGAACAATCGTTCATTGCAACTAAGAACATGCTCAGATATCCAAATTTATCCAAATTTCAACTGGCCATTCTATGTTGAATGTGATGCTAGCATCGTGGGAATAGCCACAGCCCTATACCAGATCAAGCCGGAAGAGCCAGATACTAAATTATTCATTTCCTTTATGAGTCGGAGCTTATATGCAATGAATGTCAAAGTGACTGGCCTGTAATTTTAAGCTTTATGTCTATCACCCTTTCCTCTATACATAGGGGCTACTATAGCAACAACTCTCCATTCATTTGGTATAGCTCCTTCAACCAAACAGTAATCAAATAAGTACTTCAGATATGATACTATATCCCAACCCATTGTCTTTATTATATCACCCGAAACCTTATCAATTCCAGCTGCTTTTCTAGTTTCCAACTTTCGTATCTTACTGCAAATGTCATTGTTGTCATAGGTAAATTTTAATACTTCTTTAGTATTAGACACCTCCTCTATCTGGACATAATCCTTGTAACCAATAATCTCTGCATACTGCTGACTGAATACTTCTGCCTTTTGAAGATCCTCGCAAACACACTCCCCTTGTTCATTAATGATTCCTGGAATATCCTTCTGGTAACCTGTTTCATACCTATACATACTCTTCCATTTTGCACTGAAATTTTTATGACCGCCGATTATGCTTGCCATCATGTTATCCTTAGTTGACTTCTTTGCTAGATTCAATTTCCTAGTAAGTTCCTTCGATTTCTTCTTACCTCCAGAGCCATTTCTAACTCTATTTCTTTCCAACATGCACCTCCTTCTTAGTCTTTTTATTTCTCTGTTATTATATAGTGGGTCTTTACCATTCCTTACCACTTTCAAAGGTACAAACCTACTTTCACATTCCTCAACGATTGCTTTAAACCAATCCCAGAGTATGTTTACATCTTTATTTATTATTTTACACCGAACATACTTACTTTTTAGGAATTCTCTCCCGCCTGTTTTATCAGCCACATGGTACTGCCTAATAGTCCTAATTTTAATCTCTTCCTTTCTTTCACATTTATTTTTAACTACCACAAAAACAGCTTCGTGATCACTAATACCAACTATTACTTCGGTTTCTCTATAGACCTCATCTGGTTTTACTAGCGCCACATCCAGAATATTCTTCCCTCTAGTTAGTTCCATCACATTCTGAATCGGATGCCCTTCCCATATTAACTTATTTGCCATTTATTGGTCATTATTCCTGTCGGTCGCATTACCTTCCTAACTGGCATTTGGTAAATTGAGATCACCCGCTACAATCACGTTCCTTCTCTTATCGTTTCCCACATAGCTGATTACCTTATCAAATAATTCTGAATCAGCGTCTGCGTTACCCTTTCCCGGTCGGTACGCTCCAAAGACATCAAGTTTCCTGTTATCTCTAAGATGAGCCTTACACCTTCGGGCAGAATAACACTCCCCCCCCCCCCCCCCCCCGCTTACACCTAGAATTTCATGTTTGTCATCTTTAACGTTTTCGTAGCTTACAAATCCTTCTTTCACCAGAATGAATACTCCCCTCCTATCATTCCTATCCTATCTCTACGATACACACTCCAGTTCGGTGAGAAAATTTCTGCATCATTATATCATTTTTCAGCCATGATTCAACAATATCTGGTAAGTATATATCTATTAAATTACTTAAATCTATTCATTTCTTTACAATACTTCTACAGTTCAGCACTAATGTTTTATGTCATCCCTACTTGATTTCCAGTTCCCTGTTACCTTATCACCGCTCCCTACCCTATCCCGTTTGCATGGATGTACCTGCCTATAACCCTTCTAAAAAATCCTAACATATGTACCACTGCGGTTTAAGTGAAAACCATCTGAACGCAGACACCTATCTCCTACTCACCCATTAGGATCTAGAAATCTCACTCCCAGTTTCCTACATACCCACTCCATAATCTCATTTAAATCCCCAATCACCTTCCAGTCAGAATCCCTCCTACACAGTATTCCACTGATAATAATCTCCGCTTTCTTAAACTTCACCCGTGCTGCATTTACCACGTCCCACACATCCCCAATTAAGTTGGTACTTATACCTGCTTGTCTCACGTTGTTAGTACCAACGTGAAACACTGCCACCTTCTCCTATCCCTCCTCCTTCTCTTCTACTTTCTCAACATCCGCCTGAACCTAATTCCTGGATAACACACTATCCTGGAACCCTTTCCTCCGCACACTTTCCCGACATGTCCAACAATCGAATCCCCCATGACCAGAGTCTCAACCCTACCCACCTCATTTGATCTCCTCCCCTCCTGGTCAGTCCTATCTTTCCTGACAGCTACAGAAGCTACTTCCTTCTCCCTTTTTTCCATCCCATGACCCTGTTTCACCTGTCTTTTCCTACCCACTACTCCAGATTGCCCTGTCCTACCTTTTCCCTTTGTCCTACTTCCACACTTCTCAGCAACAGTTCCCCGTTCTTCATCTTCCATCGGTTGTTCTACCTGCAGTGACTCGTACCGATTTCTCACAGACACCTGTCCTGAATTCTGATCCTGAATGGAGCCCTTAGCCTGCAATCTCCTTCCCCTTAAAGCATTAGACCACCTGTCTTCTACAATGCTCCCCTTTCCCTTCCATTCCACTTTTACACCTACTGTATCCTGTACATTGTTTGAGGGAGGCTTACTTTCCTTCCTGTCCTCTGAGAGAATCCTAATTATCACCCTCAAACTCTCCAATTCCTCCCTCATACTCCTTAATTCATGGCCACACCCACAGTTCCTACAATTGCAGTCCTTAGCCACTCTTTACTGAATAATAAAAAGGAAAGGATAATTAAGATAACTTAATCTGTGCAAAATAAAAATGAAAAGAAAATAATATTGTCTAGGATAGTTCACAAAGATCACACGACAATAAGGTAATTAATACAGACTACTAGGGTGCTATAGGGTAATGTAGTAAGTGAAATTGAATCAAGGTGTAGTAAAGGTAATGCAGTGAGTTCGCAGTTCCGATCAACCGTGTTCTATAAGAAGATAGTCAGCTCCCGGACAAAACTATGTTTTTCATCGGTCTGTTTTCAGACCAACTTTGCTTTACGGGATCGATAGCTAGGTGGACTCAGGATATCTTATTCATAAGTTAGAAGTGACGGACATAAAAGTAGCGAGAATGATTGATAGTACAAATATGTGGGAACAATGGCAGGAGGGTACTCGGAATGACGAGATAAATGCCAAGTTAGGAATGAACTCGATGGATGAAGCTGTACGCATAAGTTGGCTGCGGTGGTGGCGTCATGTTAGACGAATGGAGGAGGATAGGTTATCTAGGAGAATAATGGATTATCTTATGGAGGGTAAGAGAATTGCAGGAAGACCAAGACGTCGATGATTAGACTCGGTTTCTAACGATTTAAAGATAAGAGGTATAGAACTAAATGAGGCCACAGGACTAGTTGCAAATGGAGGATTGTGTCGACCTTTAGTAAATTCACAGAAGCTTGCAGAATGAATGCTGAAAGTCATAACGGTCTATAATGATAATGTATGTATGTCTTGAATGTAGGAAATTGTCTCGTTTACTTTCTAGATGCAACACAGTACTTTTTGTCGAAAGTATTAATCTGGAGAATGTTGAATAACCTATCCGTGAGTGAAATAAATATGGCTAAATCTTCCAGAAAAAAGGAAATGTCAAAATTCTTCAGAGATAATGAATAACCTTTAGCATAAACAAAAGTGTCCGAACCCCAGTTTTTCAGATTATCACGAATCTCCTAAAGAAAGTTGATAGTTCTGTTTTATTTTTATTTACTGTATTCACAATCCCAGTGTTCTAGTTCCTCCATGTGTAGCCACCGCTTGAAAACGCTTCTTTATTACCGATTAATTCAATGCATACGCTTTGAGGAATGAGAAAATGATATTACATTCAAAGTCTTAAAAATATATTGCATTCCTTTACGAAATTAGCTGACTGAAACAAGATTTAATTAAGTCGATGAGCATAATAATGTAAGAAAAGCGACTTGGGGCATATTTTCTTCACTAGTGCCTGCAGACCTTTTATGTGGCCAGTAAATATTGTCGCCCGTCATACCCTTGAGATACGAGCTACTTATGAAGTCAACGCAGCAGCAGAAGGATTTTGCTGACGTAGATGAAACCTAAAAATCTTTCCTGAATTTCGCCCTCTGTTACACAAGGAAGTACAGTGGAAAGTTGCGATCATTTTGTGACAGCTGTAGTTCCGTCAAGCATTATTGGGACGAAAGGTGCATATTTTATTTCTTATTTTATTGTGTTCATGATTACGTCACTGAGACTTTCAATAAAGTCGTTTTGGATTTGATTTGACGTCCCTTTAAATACTTTTGCGCTGTGTAAATGTGTGTACAATTTCATATCATGCTTCGGTACTAATTGCACGAAATCAATGAAGTTTCCCCGATTAAGAGATTCGTTGTACCCTTCGTGACTTCTGAAATGCAGTTTTTGTTTTGCAAATAGACAAGTTACATCAGTTGATCGTTTCGTTATTTCTCTCTTGGAATCAACTTCGGCATTATACTTTGAAACATCCGCCCTGTGTTGATCACTGAACTGAAAGTCTAATCTTGAGCTACCGGTACCAGGAAAGACTTTTAATGAGGGATCTTCGCTTTATAAAAATTACTGACGTCTCACAATGCAGTACTTTTCTATACTCCTCTATCTGTTTCGAAAAGAACACAACGTCAGCATAATAATTTATTTATACATTTGCA
This sequence comes from Anabrus simplex, assembly GCF_040414725.1. NCBI lineage: Eukaryota > Metazoa > Arthropoda > Insecta > Orthoptera > Tettigoniidae > Anabrus > Anabrus simplex. The sequence continues at coordinate 31,924,851 of NC_090271.1, forward strand.
TGCAGTTATCCATTTTGAAGAATCATAATATTCAGTCTTGAAATGTTGAATATACGTCTTCATTTGCGTACTTATACTGATGATGGCAGTGGGCCTACCTTGTACTATAATTTCTTGCTTATCCTGAAAATTCAAGGCCCCGAAGGAAGCATTTAACAGACGATCGAATATAGGCTACAACATTTTGACGGGATTGTGTGTGTCCGAGCAAAGCAGGCCCATTCTCCGTTGCCGAGGACGTATGAGGTAGGAGACCAGATCAGGCGTGTCAAAATCACAAGCTGAATGACAGTTCTGCGTGTTCAAGAAACAGATGCTACGAGCGCTAGCCCAGGACGTAATCAGATAGCGCAAGCCTGGAGGAGTGTACATTACATGTTCATAATTGCTGTACTCAGTGCATTACATACCGTATATATTCTTCCATATAAGGATATACATAATTAAGTGCGAATTTACTGGCCAACACTCACTTCTTTATCAGGAAGTTATCTGAGAACATCAACCTAGCTCACACACCAGCATATGCAGCATTCATCACGGAAAGAGAAGAAAAACCAGACGAGGCAGACTCAGATTTCTATGAAACTCCATCCATGAACGTAAATTAATGGAAGGAATCAACTTCGAGTTACAGCATGTCTTCACAAGGACTGCTGTTCATGGTTTCCTTTACAGAATCTGCGATCAAAGGGAACACACCAGCCAACAGCTCCGTGAACCTGTACATTGTGTGGAAAGCGCAAAAAGGACTAAATCAATAGCTTCTATGCAAATGATAGTAATTTACAGTAATGTTATTCTCTTATGCATACAGTATGTTTAATAAATCTTATGATTAAAAGTAAAAGTGATGATGTTCTCAGTGTATAAAGTCTCTTAAAGATTGGGAGACCTGAGGCCCGCTCCCACCCAGGGGAATGGAATGGAATCGAACGAACAGAATTTGTTTTAAACATGTGTTTAAACGGTAGATAGAGATGGCAATCGCCACGGGTCAAATTGAACAGAAACGAACGGAACAGGATCCTCTGCGAAAAAAATATTGTTCGACTATCGGAGCGGAATTGAACAGAATTTTCAACACCCGCGCAACTTCGTAGAAGATCGCGATCTTTCGGACGGCCATTTGGTGGCAAAAGTTTATCAGCTTCTGCTGGGAAGTCAGCTGTTTCCTGCAGACGATCGGGAACTTTCTGTTTCGTTATAGTTTATTCCAGTTACTTAGAACGGACACGGAAAACTTATCAGTTTAGTTAAATAAACATCATTTCTTTTACGACAAGACCCATGAGACATTGAAACAACATTAACAAATAACGCCTTGGGGAAATAAGCGAGGCAATGACAAATCAAACTGGTTAGATTATTAAATTTCGACGTAGGTTACTGTAGCCTATATCCAATTTGTCATAATGTATACGAAACTGCTCTGCTGTGGAAAATAAATACACTTCATAGTTTTTAATTAATTTTGAGGCTACCTCGATTAACGATTTTATCCTGCCAAACCGTCCTACCGTGCTTTTAAATTGATCTCGGACTCCCACTGCATCTGAAGTAACATTTTCCCCTGTAAAACTGACTGGTTTTGTTGAATTCTACTAATCTGAAATAGTTGTTGAAATTTCAACTCATTGAGACTTAACAACTTTGCGCAGTAACCTTTCACATAAGATGAATACTCTCATTTCGTCTCCCTTGAGAAGTTAAATTCATGCCCCCAGATTATTCTCCGTTCTCTTTTCTTTTCACCGCCTTCATTTTATGCCTCCTCACAAAAATTCTAGGGCTATCAGTCCGTCTATTGCATGCTTTAATTTTCTCGTAGAATTCCTTTCGATTCTGTTCTGCGGGGGAGCGAGCCTCTAGACTTCAAGAGCCGTGTGGTCTATCAGTACTAAACTCATGTAAGAGATTCAACTTTCCTGTGTCTTTTCTAGGGTAGACACTACCTTCTTGTGGATATATTATCAACTCTGTCCCACTTACCGATATCAGTAGCTTGGCCAGAATAGGTACTATACCATGGTCTGTTAACACCGCCAGATTTTCGCGATCCTGCGCGATCTTTGTGATCACATTGCAGACACATGTTAAAACTTCTAAATCTGTTGAATGTAACAGGTTAACGATGATCTCCAGTCCACCGAGTAAGCTGCGAACCATTTCTCCTGTGTCCTGAAAGCAAGATCAACGCATCTTATACACGTACTACTACTCAAGCCAATAGATGGTGATTTCAGATGCGAAGGAGGTAAGGTGGGTGCGGCCATGGCCTATAGCAGAAACTCTCCCGACATTCTCCTTAATGCAGGAGAATGGAAAACCATTCTCAGGACCTTTCTTCCAGTTGTAAAGCTGTGGTCACCATTACGACCGAAGCCGTCTCTGATCCGCAGACCCTGCTCGGTTTTTACAAATGAAGAGATAATATAAAAATGTATGAAATTTATTAGGTTGCAAAATTCAACTCACAGTTTCCCGTAACAAATGAAATTCAAGGTATGATGTTATAATACAGTTTTAAACTCCCTAAGTTGACAGTAAATAGTTATTATTTATTTATTTGTGTTAATTTTTTAAACTATTGCAGCAGTAACGAGGGGTGGTCGATGAGACAGCATACTCCCTCTTCTCGCATTATTTTCCTTAGCGCTTTCCCTCTCATTTAGAAGGTGCCGAGGCGGTAAAAGCATGCTCGGTTCGCCCCGAAGGACTTGTGTTCGAATCCCAGTCAGGAAGTCGTAAAATTTAAGAAACGATATTCCCACTTCCAGAGGTGCACATGGCCCTGAGGTAAACTCAGCCCACGCCAACAATGAGTACCAGGTTATTTCCTGGGAGCAAAGGCAGCCGGGCGTAAAGGTAACCACTCTACCCCATCAAGTGGCGAGGTTAAGGACAGTGGAAGCCTTTACCTTCCACAACTCCAGGGGCCTTCATGGCCTGTACGGAGATGACTTTGCTTTGCTTTCTCCCTATCATTTACTAATAACGTTTTTAATGTCATTGTTTTTACGTCTCACTGACTACTTTTACGGTTTTCGGAGACGCCGAAGTGCCCGAATTTAGTCCCGCAGGATTTCTTCTACGTGCCAGTAAATCTACCGACATGAGGCTAACGAATTTGAGCACCTTCAGATATCACGGAATTGAGCCAGGTTCGAACTTGCTAAGTTAATCTCAGAAGGCCAGCGCTCTTCCGTCTGAATAATAATAATAATAATAATAATAATAATAATAATAATAATAATAATAATAATAATAATTTGACATAAAAAGGATTCCTGTTGCGGATCTAAAAGAAGCATGGGAATATCAACCAGCGAAAACGTGGGAAGAATTCCACACCAAAATCATACAGAAGGCACGAGAAATGGTACCCTTAAAAAGGAATACAAAACACCCCTGGTGGAACTCAACATGCAACCAATCCCTAGAGATAAGAAAATCTACGTTTGAGAAATACAACAGTAGAAAATTCCAGAAAACTCAACGAAAATTTTAAGAGACCAGAAAACATGTATCCAAAACCATCAGGCAAGAAAAAGAAAGCACCTGAAATAACAACTGGACTCAATTGAAGAAAACTTATAAACCACAACACAAGGGATTTCTACAGAACATTCGCAGAAAAAATCCGAGGATACATTCCACAGAACTTAAGTTTCAGGAAACAAGACGGAAAGTTGGCGCTTACTAGTAAAGAAAACTGCCAAGAACTTGCACGGTACTTCTCGGAACTTCTCAACTGCCCCGAAACCACTGAAAGATTTCTTGAAGAAGCATCCAGTTTTATTCACCCACAATCAGCTCCACCAAACCAGGAAGAAATTCAGAGCCACATTATACGACTAAAGAACAACAGAACCTCAGGAAGAGACGGGATTGTTGCAGAATTCCTTAAGATTCTTGGTCCAAATTCACTCAAGGAACTTACAGAAATCATACAGAAAATCTGGGAAAACGAAAAACTCCCAGAAGACTGGAAATGTGCTTTGATTCACCCACTTTACAAAAAGGAGACAAAACTGATATCAACAACTATAGGGGAACCTCCCTCCTTGAAGTCGGCTACAAAATATTCTCTGCATGCCTGTTGAAAAGAATACAAGAACAACTAGAGCATAAGATTGGTGAATAATAAGCTGGGCTCCGCCCTCACGGATCGTGCAATGAACAGATCTTCAACCTTAAAACCGCCCTAAATTATTATTATTAGCGTATGATGTGTACATGGCAATCAAAATATACAAACATAATACACAATATACAAATATACAGGTTGATGACAGCATCAGGACTTCACTTTTATATTTTAATATCCAAATTTTGAATCCATGTAATCACTTCTGGCGTTACTTCCAAAAATTTCTCCACAGAATCAGGAAATACACGTAGGGGGCACTCTTGAACTATGTGCTTGATAGACTGCGCTTGAGCACCACAGTCACAGCAGGGAGAATCTACCCATCCCCATAGATGTAAGGCTGCGCCAGTCCTCCCAACAGAACATCGGATCCTGTTCAGGGTTGACCAAACAGCACGGCGCAAACTGAAACCAGCCAGTTTCATGCTGGGGTCGGAGATATCACATAAGCCACTGGAAACGACATCCTCTACTCTTCTCTCTAGGCATTCCTGGGATTGAACTGAGGACATGACAGGTCCAAAGCTGTCTTCCACGCTGGTTTTCTTGATTTCAGCCTAGTTGTAGTGTGCTGCTTTATATCTTAATTTATAGGAAAGGCCTCATTCTTCACTATTCTGCACCATAGGCCAGTAAGTGCTTGTTGTCTCCTTATATGAGGGGGAGGGATATTGCAAAGGAAAGGTAACCATTGCACTGGAGTTGAGTACAGCGTGCTCACGTCCGTAGGTTTAACCTCACATTGCCTCCGGGTGGTGCTAAGCGAGCAACAGAGACTAGATACCGCCGTATTGTCCTCATCGACCTCACGGCATTGACAATCAAAGAGTTAGCCCTTTTCAGGGCACAGCATCATACACCTGGACACTAGGCCCTCAATTAACTATCTGTCAACTAAACATTGAGGGTATAAGTAGAGCCAAAAGTGAATACCTATCCAAGATACTTCTGGATCATTCTGTTGATATTCTGTAGCTACAGGAGACTCATTGTGAACATGAACATCAACTGATTACCAGGGAGAAATACCTGGGTGCAAACTAAATACCGGACTTCACCACCCTAAATATGGCATCGCCATCTATATGAAGAACGATATTGACAACTATGACCGGGCGAGTTGGCCGTGCGGTTAGGAGCGCGCAGCTGTGAGCTTGCATCCGGGAGGTACTGCGTTCGAACCCCACTGTCAGCAGCCCTGAAGATGGTTTTCCGTGGTTTACCATTTTCACACCAGGCAAATGCTGGGGCTGTACCTTAATTAAGGCCACGGCCGCTTCCCTCCCAGTCCTAGCCCTTTCCTATCCCATCGTCGCCATAAGACCTATCTGTGTCGGTGCGACGTAAAGCAAATAGCAAAAACTATGAAGTTCTGCCACCAGACTCCATGCATAACATCTTCACCACATCTGTCAAGGTTCAAAATATTACTATCACGAACGTTTACAAACCACCAATGGTTAATTAGCCAGACTCTATCACACTAAATCCCACCGAAAATAGTGTTATCCTAGGTGACTCTAACAGCCATCATAAATTATGGGGTTATAAGAATAGCGATGAGAATGGCGATATACTATTCCAGTGGCTAGACATTAATAATCTGTCACTGGTGTGTGGCGCCAAGATCAAAGGTACATTCCATGCAGCACGATGGGATCATGATTATTCTCCAGACTTGTGTTTTATGTCACATGGACCGCTCTAAAATTCAGGGCCCTCAGAAGCTTTCCAATCATCTGTACTTTCGTAGATTTCAAGAAGGCTTCTGATTCAATTGATCGTCAATCTCTGTTCAGCATTCTGAAAGAGCAGGGACTAGACTCCAAAACGCTAAACATGACCGAACAGATCCTCACTGACACGAAGTCAAGAGTGAAATTCATGGGAGAAATCTCAGACTGGCGTCCGGCAAGGAGATGGACTGTCACCCCTCCTCTTCAACCTCGTCCTAGATAAGGTGATGAGGGAATGGGAAAACGAACTGAAAGCACAAAATAGCTGGAACCCACTAAACATGGGGACACAAAAGAACAAGCTTGAAATTTAATGCTCAGCCTTCGCGGATGACCTGGCCCTTTTGTCCAGCGATGAAGTCACAGCAATAAAGCATGTTGAAATTCTCCTAGAATGTGCCAGAAAGGTCGGACTTCTTACCTCCTTCCAGAAAACGGAATTTTTCTGTGCTAAACTAGACATCCACAGTCTCAGTCCAAAATACGGACAAAATAACAGAGTCCCTCACTTCAAATATCTGGGAGAAATCCTCGAACCAACCGGACAAGGGAAAATAGACACAAAAAACCGTGTCCAAAAACTCAGAAGAGCTTATGGGAGAACAAGAGAACTCTCTCCACGTTAAGATGAAACATTACAATACTGCAATCAAATCTGAGTCTTTATATGCAGGGGAAACTCTAACGCTTCATAGAAAGGGCGAGCTGGAAAATATCCTAAAAGAAGAGCGAAAAATCATGAGGAAGATTTTAGGATCAAGACACACGGGAGAAGGGTACCGCCTCCAAACGCGGAAATCCACACAAAAATTATCTAATATTGCGGCATACCTCAGGAAAAGAAGGCTAAAATTTTATGGACATGTTAAGAGGCTTCCAGAAACCAGACTAAACCACCAAGTACTTGAAAGAGTTGATAAACTGAAGAATTTTCCTTGGATACAACAAACAAAAGCGGACATGAAGAAGGCACAAATTAAACCTGAAGAAATTTGAATCGAAATATATATAGAAAGAAATTGGCAAGTGGAAGGTTACTCCAAAGAATGAAGTACCAAAAAGAGCAGGTTCCAAGTAGATGGAAGAAAGGAAGAGGATCTTTAGTGTACAGATGAAAGCATCCTGGATCCTCCGCAAACGGAATTATAAATAAAGCTTCGTGTGTTCCGAAACGGACCATTCACGCATAATAATAATAATAATAATAATAATAATAATAATAATAATAATGATGATGATAATAATAATAATAATAATAATAATAATAATAATAATAATAATGCCCGCGTCTCTGGTATAGTGGTTAGTGTGATTAACTGCCATCCCTGGAGGCCCGGGTTCGATTCCCGGCTCTGTCACGAAATTTAAAAAGTGATATGAAAGCTGGAACGTGGTCCACTCAGCGTCGGGAGGTCAACTGAGTAGAGGGGTGTTCGATTCTCTCCTCAGTCATCCTCGAAGTGGTTTTCCGTCGTTTCCCACTTATCCTCCAGGCGAATGCCGGAATGGTACCTAACCTAACTGCCGCTTCCTTCCCTCTTCGTTGTCTATCACTTCCAATCTTCCCATCCCTCCACAAGGTCCCTGTTCAGCATAGCAGATGAGGCCGCATGAGCGAGGTACTGGTCCTCCTCAGTTGTATCCCCCTGACCCAATGTCTCACACTCCAGGACACTGCCCTTGAGGCGGTAGAGGTGGGATCCCTCGCTGAGTCTGAGGGCAAACCAACCGTGGAGTGTAAACGGATTAAGAAAGAAAGAAAGAAAGAAAGAATGAAAGAAAGAAAGAAAGAAAGAAAGAAAGAACGTTCTTCTGCAATATATAAAGGTTGTCATGTAAGCATCATACATTAAATTAAATAAATAAAAAATAAATAAGTAAATATAAAGTAAATAAATAAATAAGTCTGGGTATGCAAGTTAAAGCTGCGGAAATATGTGTCCATGAACGTACCGTCGTTCGATATGATAACAGTTTTTCACTTCAGATCTCGGTAGATTTAAATGTTCGTCTAGCTAGTGTATCAGTATTCGAATTTTTAAATAATATTTCCTGTTTTAAAAATCTCGAACAAGGTATAACACTGACCCAGTCGAGCGATCTCCCCCAAATCGCCCAGACTGTCAGCAAATAAAAACAAACAAACGCGGAAGCACTCATCACCAAAACAGCACAACAAGAAGGAAATTACAAGAATAACTTACCATAAACAGTGCAGGCGATTACTAGCCCTTGGAGCTTGGCTACTGTATTAAAACCTGATTAACTACTCCAAGAACAAACAAAATACCATTTAAATAACCAGAGAAATTTATTTAAATTATACATGTAATTTTAAAAAGTTGAACATCCCCAGAAGAAATATAAATTTTAAAATTAATTACAAAGCGTGCGCAGGAATCCGGCGATACCCCAGAAAGACTTATAAAACTTACAACTTCCTTAGCAAATTTACACAAACTTCACAGATCTCGGTCTGGCATCTTAGTAATTTACAAACATCTTCCTTGAAGGAGTTTAGAATTACAATAATTTCAAAAGAACATACTAATTTTACATCTCCAAAATTAATTAAAATTAATCTGATAGAAAACCTACTTCTGGAGGAGTAGGCCTACTCACAAGGAAGGTAGTTCCATCATACTGAAGGGCAAATTGAAAATAAGGTGACACACTACAACCGTTATAAAAATGGGTAAGAATGAACACCAAGGATACGAACAGAAATAACCAAAGAAATAATATCAGGTGGCACCGCCAAAACAAACTAATCACCACTAAAATAATCATCATCAAAGAGATGGTCCGGCGCCATAATTACTCCGTTGACCCAATCACAGAGCACGAGCACAACAATGCAAATAAAAATGAAACAAAAGGAGAAAAATTAGAAGGTAACTCAAAGTTCAACATTAAGTTGGAAAAATAAATAAATTAAAACACAGAAAGAAAACGGGAGAAGATGCAGTCACTTAAGTCCTTGTGAGAACTTCCTCAGTAAGTTACCTTGCCTCGGACAGTTAAAGTGTTACCAAACGAGATGAGGCAAAATCCGAATAACACAATAGTAACATAATTCATATCACTGAAGCTGAACACAAAAACTATTAGCTTAATCGAAACCTAAACCTGTAGAGAAACCACATTTCATAGTTCATAAATTTCCGTAATGATTAGAGCTCAAGCGAAAGTCAGTTCTTAAGGAAATCGAAAAACACGGTTTTGAACCTGTTCGTATGCTAAACGCAAATTCATCCATTTTAAACAATATCAATGGCAGTTGAAGAGGCGAAATGCCCAGCGTGAAGAAACTCCAGAAAAATAACATCATGCTGATCTTACAATCTTGGCATTTGGTCGAGGTATCCAATACAGATGTAGTACTTACGACCACGAGGCTTGTGATTCACATAATTCAATTTACAACTAAAAGAAAATTTGGAGGATGTATCAGTTATGAAGAGAAATTCAAACAAAACGAAGCACTTTGGGTCATAAACCCGGACGGACTGTTGCAATTATCCGTTGTCCGTTTTACAACTGGATTTTACAGCGTACAGCCAGTAACAAGCGGAGCGAGACTCCATCTTACACAGCCAGCGCCCTTCTTCTCGCTTCTAACGAGGACACACTTCATTCACTTGGCTACGCCAGGGAAGATGCGCGCGCATGCCGCGCCTAGAATAAGAGATCTGACAGAGAAGTATCTGAATGCTCCGAGAGAGCGCAGCGGCGGACAGACCCACAATCAGAATACAATACTTGCCGAAACATATAGGGAAAGCAAAACTGGTAGAAGCTCCACTTCAAGTACTAACATGAGTAGTACGTGTTTTGGGGATCGCTAATAAATAGAGATGGGAATTATAGGCACGAATAGGTTAGAATGCAAATGTATTTGAACAAGGCGCAAGTGTATGTTACCCGCATGACGGTTCTGCGGTGAGATTTGCATAAATATTATCGATCTGAATTATCAGAACCCCTAAAATTTATGCAACTCCCCGACATATCTGTAGAGCGGCTAGTTTTCACTTGCGCCTTGTTCAAATACGTTTGCATTCTAACCTATTCGTGCCTACAATTCCCATCTCTACTAATAAAATAAAGTTAGTCAATAATTTGGAAAAAAGATTCAGTTTCACGAATTTCAATGGTAGTAGTACCAAGTCGAAAAGGATGATAAAGGGGGCGTTATTCACTTTAATTCCGTCACAACAAAATCATTTTCATCTTCCTTTTCATTTTATGTGCTTTCCTGTTTGTTTGTTTGTTTGTTTGTTTGTTTGTTTGTTTGTTTGTTTGTTTGTTTGTTTGTTTGTTTGTTTGTTTGTGTAATGATTATTTAAAAATGAAAGACTGGGGAAATTTATATCATGTATTTATTTATGGTTTAGGTGTTCTGTGTATGAATTTTGGAAATATTTAATTTTGATATGGCTTTAGATGGTTTGGTTGTTGTGAAAAATTAATGTAGGATGTAATAATTAGGAAACACACTGTACCATACGCGCCAGATCGGGATAGGATATTTCCGGTTTCATCTTATTGCATCAATTTCGAAGTTTCTGGATGCTACTCGATGTTCTTTATCAGATTTTAGTCCTGGTCCCTATTGGTAATTATAAATTTTTTTGTGATTGGCGGACGAAGGAAAATACGGACGCTCATTGGTCGTTTTACTATTTCCTAATTTCCGGAGAGGAGCTCGTGAGTAACGCCAAGCTCTGCTGAGCCGTCTTTTCTGTTTGACCAGTGCAGGGAAAGGTTGCCTTCTGCAGGTGACGGTCCTCTTGGCCCCTTCAACAGGTAAGCACTTAGTTGTTTTTCATCTTTCATGTTATCTTCAAATGTAGTGTTCCGTTTAATTTCTTTTGCCGGAGCTTACCCGTTTTTTCCTTCAATCGTCATTTTTTTCTTAAAATGACTTAGCCTTCCGGCAAGTTGTGTTAAGAGACAGTTCCTATTTCTTTGATTTTGTAAATTAGATATTCAACGCCTCTCGATGTAATCGTAAAGTGTAAATCTGCCCTTGGGGCTGTCTCATTTATCCCGTTTCATCTTACTATATTCGCATTTATATTTTAAAAGTTGTTCTTTTTTTTTTACATGTACATAATTATGACTGTATAATGTTACTTTCCTTTTTATATCGTCAGTATTATGTGATTTAAGTGTTTCGCCATGAACAGTGGAACGTTGTGTGAGATGTACATACCTAAAGGTTAAATAACCTAAATTCTACCCTCAGGGTCAATTGTTTTAATTGTGAAAACTATCTTCGATTTGTAAAGATATTTTGTTGATTATTTGCACTCTAATTTGAATATAAATTGTTAAGTAAACTTATGAATTTAAAATCACCTTTGATTTCGCTTCTTCAGTATTGCCAATACCTTTCACTTCCTGGATATAGTTCCCAGTCGCTTCCCAATTATCCTTCCTTAGTCGTCATGTTGGTTAACCTGTTTGTTTTGTTTACTGCGCTTAAAGTGCCTATGGTTTTAATTTCACTCACGTTATTATCATGCCTCTCTGCCTTAATTTGTGTTGGTGTGTAACTATGTGGTTGCACAATGGTAGTTATTATTATTATTATTATTATTATTATTATTATTATTATTATTATTATTATTATTATTATTATTATTATTATTACTTGTAGCCGTTTATACCCCGGTAACGGTTACAGTTTGTAGGGCCACACCAAATCTACCGGAGTGATTGGAATAAAGAGTCGTATTTAAGACAACGGTGTACTGATGAAAACGAGGCTAAGTTGTCGATTTTTCTAAAAAGGGCTTGTAACAAAAGGTGTAAGAAGAATTATTAAGTTTTCCTTTAGGAAAATCAAATGATCATAAATATGACTTTCATTAACACTTGTGACGCGATGTTACCTAGCAACCATGCAGGCTGTGGTGTGAAGTCGTTATTTATTGTACGGTTTTTAATGCCGGGAAGACATGTTCGACTCGCCAGGTGCAGGCCTTTCTCCGTGACGCGCATAGGCGACCTCTGCGTCTGAATGTGGGATGATGATGATAATGATGCAGGGTGGGTGTGAACCCGGTGTCGGTACGTAGCCTACTCTGCTCAAAGCTTTACGTCCCCATCTGACGAACGAATCACCATCAGCAGCGTCCTATGCCCTCACTGCATATGAACACTGCAGAGAGTTTTTGGAATTTAATCCAGGCTTTTGGCATGCAGTCTCGTGATTAGAAATTGTATACCACCACCTCTCCTAACCTGCCGGCCAACATTCTGATGTTGACATTTTTTCGACCAACGGGACTCGAACCGGCTAACCACGGTGTCAGGCCGATGAAATTTCATAGTATAGTAATTAAAAATGATGGTCCAATCGTCACACAGCAAGAAACAAAAGAATACTGAAACGTGTATTCACCGATATTAGCTCATGTAGTCCTAGACAGAACATCAAAAAGAACACGTGATCTTTTTAAAAAAGTCGACAGCAATACCCATGAGTTCAAACCACGCACATGGGTGATTGAAGATGAAGACGGCAACCTTATTACTTATAAGAACAAAGCAATAGAGAGGTGGAAACAATACTGTGAAATGCTGTATTGCAAAGGAAATAATGCTGCCGAACAGGAAATTTCTATGAGGTATGACGAAGAACCGGATATTTTATTCACTGAAATTATGAATGCTGTCGATCATTTGAAGAACAACAAAGCCCCAAGTATGGATGGTATTTCGGCAGAAATGCTGAAAGTGATGGGGGAGGAGGGCATGCGTGTTTTACATTCGGTATGTAATATGGTGTGGAAAACTGGTGAATGGCCCAAGGACTGAACAACATCAATACTAATCCCTCTTCACAAAAAAGGGTCTATAAGGCATTGTTCCAATTATCGTACTATGGCATTAATATCCCATGCAAGCAAAGTTCTGCTCTACATAATAAATCAACGCCTAAAACCATTCCTGCAACCTCAGATATCCGCAGAACAAGCAGGCTTTGTTGCAGGTAAAGGAACACGAGAGTCTATCCTGAACATGAGACAGATAATTGAGAAATGTCGCGAGTTTTGTGTCCCTGCCTTTATTTGCTTCCTGGACTACAAAAAGGCCTCTGATTGTGTTATGTGGGACAAGTTGTGGCAGGTGCTAAAGGAATTTGGGGTTCCACTGCATTTAATATCGTTATTGAAAAACCTGTATAAAAACCACGCAGCAACCATGAAGGTGGATGGTGATCCTCAGGCATTTTCAATGTGACAAATGGAGTAAGGCAAGGTTTTATATTATCACCTAAACTCTACAACATCTATGCAGAGTGTGTCATCAAAAGAGCTCTCAATGGCTGGAATTTCGATTGGCGGCAGAAAAATTAATAACCTGCGCTTCGCAGATGACACTTCCCTCATCGCTGGTAGTGAAGAGGAACTTCATGACCTGCTTACAAGGGTGAAGAACACTAGTCTTCAGTATGGTCTAGAGATAAACATCAAAAAGACCAAACTAATGGTAGTTGATCGGCAAGGTCAAATCCAATTTACGGGATACCTAAAGGACCTGGATATAGTTAAGGAATTTGTATACTTGGGGTCTGTCATCAATGACACGGGAAGCTGTGATAAAGAGGTAAAAAGACGTATTGTCTTAGGTCGTGCTGCAATGGTTAAACTTACTAAGATCTGGCAGAACCGGGCAATATCAAAAGCCACGAAGATGCGCTTGGTAGAATCACTAGTGTTCTCTGTCTTTTTGCACGGCTGTGAGACCTGGACCGTGAATGATAAAGACAAAAAGCGCATTGATGCCCTTGAGATGTGGTGTTGGCGGAGAATGCTACGTGTATCCTGGACAGAAAGAAGAACTAATGTTTCCATTCTGGACGAACTCTGCATCAAGAAACGCCTATCTTCCCGTGTGAGTGAACGTTACCTCCAGTTCCTTGGCCATATTTTAAGACGAGATGGAGAGAACTTGGAAAAGGTAATTTTACAAGGCAAAATTGAAGACTATAGACCATGAGGAAGAACAGTAAGCAGATGGTTATATCAGACGAAGAAGATCACTGGGCTACCACTTCAGGTCATATTAACGAAATGTGAAAACCGCTCGGGATGGAGACATCTTGTGAAGGTTTCAACACGGAAATGATGGAGTTATGAGGTCACGACGCTCAGTAATGAGCACAACGACTAATGATGATGACTTGAAGTGTGGAATGGAAAAAGCGTCATTTGCAGTTCATGATCATACGTAAAGTGGGTGATGCTTTTGGAAGTCTGACTGGCCTATCACGACCTGAGCGTGTGGAGTATGGAGGTCTTCGGTAGGAATACGGAACTTACCTGTCACGCGTTTGCAACATTCTGCGGGATAGAGTAGCCTTCTTCTTATTGGTTTGTATTGCTTGCAGATTGAACGCCGAAAGGCATAAGGGTGTATAATGATAATGTATGTGATGTATGTATGTAGCATATTTTTTTACAGGTTGCTTTACGTCGCACCAACACAGATGCCATATGGCGACGATGGGATAAGAAAGGATTAGGAGTGCGAAGGAAGTGGCTGTAGCCTTAATTATGATACACTCACAGCATTTGCCTGGTGGGAAAATGTGAAACCACGGGAAACCATCTTCAAGGCTGCCGTCAGTCGGGTAGAACTCACTGTCTTCCGCATGCAAGCTCACAGCTGCGCTCGCCTAACCGCAAGGCCAACTCGCTCGGTTATAGCTTAGCTTGACTATTAGGTGACAAAAAGTGAAAAAAAAAATCAAATTGAAACATAAACACAACTCATTCCCAAAAGTTGAACCGGACCGATATTTTTATGTGGATCAGCGTAGAGTGTTGGCTTGGCTTTCAGATCTCAGTATCGCTTGTTCAAACTCGGAAGTGGTAGTCGGCTTTCTGAGGGAACAAGAGAGTCGATTCGGCACTTCGTGTCGAAAGATTGTTGGTGATTGTAGCGGTATAATTATAGGGACTATGTGGAATTACCGTTACACCGGAAATCTATTCATGCGGAATTTAAAAGAAAAAGAGTAAGGAATCTATTGTTTAAGTTTTCCCACTGCAACGCAACACTGCGATAACTAATTGTCGTGCATTTGAGGTTCTTATTGATGTAAATTGTAATATAACGGTGGGCTTATTCCTCACTATTGGATATTCCGTGGAGCTTCGTTGTTATGAAGTTGGTATTGGTTAGCGCGCCACTTGACTGTTGACTGTTTTCCACAGCGCGCCCTGCCGTAAGCGGCTGGTAACGGGTTGTTGGTGGCCATCTTCGCTTGAGTAGGGATGTCTCGGCAGCAGCCTCCTGTTACAATGGCTAGCAAACGGTCCGTGTGTGTATTCAAACTACCCTAATATGTGTTTCGTCGCGAGTTGAATCTATATTAGTGGTGGGTTGTTGATACAATTATTAGTGTGCAGTTCTTATTTAATTTTTAATGTGACCGTTCCTTTCACCAGTGAAGCATGCTGTAATACATGGATATAACGTCGTCATGGGCATACGTTTTAAAATCTGTAGATTGTGAAGAGACCTCAGCACCGTGGATGAGTCCAACCTCGTATACCATGTATGTTTCCGAGATACTTCGTCATTTTGCTGCTGTAACGTGCTCCTGCGATAATCTTCGTATCTACGGTTCTACGATAATCTTAATATCTACGTTTATACGTGTTCCTGCGATAATCTTCGTATCTTCGTATCTATGTTTCTACATGCTCCTGCCATAATCTTCGTATCTACGCCTTTATTGGATCATCTATTTTCTATTTAATATTCTAACCTGCTTTTGTCATCTACGCTTCTACGTATTAACGGTTTGATGTTATTGACTTAACATGTTGTGCTCACCCGTCTCTCCGCTCCTGTAACTTACTGCGTACTGACCATTCCACTGTGTTTACCTTCTACTACCTACGTCATCTGGTATGTCACCAAATCTTCTCGAATCTACTAGTCTCCGCTTCCTTACGTATACATAATGGACAACCTCGCTCGTCTGGTCAGCCTGGCATCGACCTTTGTACAGTGTGTGTGAGTGGTGGGGCCCTATTGACCTCGTGCGGCTTGCCGTACGATGCATGTTCTTTTCCGTCCAACTCGAACTCTAATATCGTCTTCTTGGGATCTGGGTGAGCTAAAAATCTGTACACTATTCTTTGGAACTCTTAATTAGACCTTCAGGCGTGCTGTTTATAATCTCTCGAGTTTTTTGCGGGCCTTGATCTGTGCATTAACAGTCTTTCCATTATTGGAGGTTCTTATTTACATATTACAGCTTATTTAAATTTTCACAACATGTGTTTTGAAAAGTCTTAATGTGGACTGGAAGTGACCATCGTGGATATAATGGCTCAGCGCATTTAATAACGGCAGTAATGGGTGGATGAACTTCCTTAAGTTACGCAGTCGGATTCAAACTTTACTCTCCTCTCTTATACCTGGCTATTACTATCCACTTTTACCCCCCCCCCCTCTTTCACTTTGTTGTTCTTAGCTCAATTGTTAGGCTTTTATAAAACATCCTGGAGGTGTTGTATTTCATACGTGGCCAAATATTGTACGTACTGTTATGGTAAAATGTGATTCTTGAAAAACTTTCCGTCTGTTTTCTAAAAATAATACTATAAACACGATAATGTATGTGCAATTTTTCAAATTGCAAAATTTTAACTAGTTGTTTCTTTTACTGATATGCTTATTGTAGTTCCACCTTCAAGGTGAATATCGTAACATTTGTTCTCTTAAATAAAAAAGTAGGAACACAAATAATGGACTTCGTCCATATTTATCTGTAATATTTTCAGATCTTATATATATGTGTATGTGTGTGTGTACTGCGCAAAGTCAATTATATTTATCTAATACAGATTGTACATCTGCATTATCAAGTGGTGGTCACCTTTTTTATTGTGTACCTACCATGGTCCTCTCCTTCTCCTTCCCAGCGTAGCTTCCTGTCACTCTGCTCGTTTTCTAATATTCTTTACATGATATGTTGATGCGATTATCTTGTCAGAGGAATCGGTGGCGTATCACTACTCCTGTGTTTGAAACATCCTGTTTTCCAATCAACGGTGGTTATTGCATTACTTGTAGAAAACATAAAGTAAACAATCGCCGCACTGCTGTAAGCAATCCAACATGTCGGCTCGCCATGTGACATTACTTATTTTTTGTGGTGGACTGAAGATCCATTCGCACTCACAACCACGTTAAGGCATTGGAACTGAATTTTTCTGTGGTTAACATTATTGAATTCCGCCAATTTAGATATGCCCAACCAGTTATGTTTTATTGGGGGGGGCAAGTGAGTAACTTAAATTGAAAGGACATGCTTCTTCGTCACGAGAACAGTGTGGTTTCAAACGTGTTGCTCTTTTAACAGGAGCTGTGACAAGTAAAATTTTGTGTAATATGTGGTATGATTAGCCTCATAAGGGCGAATGAATATTTAAAATTAATATAACGTTTATTATTTTAAACCCAGGTGAATACTGAAGAGTGTTTTGGGCTGAATTGAACTTTGTCCATTTTCTTTTTTAAATTAATTTTCTTCTGTTATTATTATTATTATTATTATTATTATTATTATTATTATTATTATTATTATTATTATTATTATTATTATTATTCTTTCTTTAAATTTTGATGTATGGCTACGGTTTCTGATGCTACACTCCATTTAAATGCATTGTTGTGGTATGCTTCCACCTTATTTTGATAACGGTTTGATTAGCTTGCATTATCGCGGCGTAGTGAGTGTTGTAACAATACTTGAGATGTGCTGACGTTCGATGTTGTGCGGTGAACTTATGCCGTTAGTGTGATGAACTGGGTCACGAGATGAGTATTAATTTATTTGATATTATTGTGTTACCTTATAGTGGTTATCTTCCAATCGTTTTGTTTCTCTTTTTGCTTGGACTCTTTCTCAATTTAATTTTAGCCTACCTTTGTTACTCGTGGACATTGTCGATCTCTTTGGGGATGCGGTTAGATCTTTTCATTTGAACACTTTCGTGTTCACTGAGGGATTTCAAACATGTAATAATTAATTGTATTAATGCCTGTTGGCTTTTAATTGTTCAAAACCAATTTGGTAAATTGTTTGGGTAATTTTATAGGGGTGCGCGCGTACCCAGATAGGTGCACCTAAGATATGAATGACTTGGGAAATTAT
This sequence comes from Anabrus simplex, assembly GCF_040414725.1. NCBI lineage: Eukaryota > Metazoa > Arthropoda > Insecta > Orthoptera > Tettigoniidae > Anabrus > Anabrus simplex. The sequence continues at coordinate 31,942,930 of NC_090271.1, forward strand.
TATTATATCTTTTTTAAAGGAAGATGGATTCGAGCTCGAGCAATAAATTGTTATGAACTTAATGGTCAAAATCAAGTTAATTTCTTCTGGAAAATGTTATTGAAACATTTAAAATGGTTGAGATTGTAGGTATTCTACTCTGGTGACCACGCTTGGTGGTAATTATTTGAAAATGAGGCTTGTCATTAGTTTTCCTTTTTAATTTAATTGATTTTAATTTTTTTTATATACTTAAATTGCACCACCCACCCGGCTTATTTTCTTTCTTGTATTATATTACATTTTGGTCTTTAAGTGTGACTAAGAGTGCTATTAGAGTAAATTGCTCTAGCCCTTACTCAGTCCACCCTTTGTTATGGTCGTTGACCTATTGGCCTTGCCCAGATTCCCATCGCTTCCCTATTCTGTGTTGGTGTTTTATCGAGGCCCGTCCCTCCGTAGTTGGAGTGAATCCGTGCTGGGGAGGCGCCTCTCATTTCTTTGGTGGTTGTGCTAGCGGTCTATGACTTGGGCTGCGGTATTGTGATTTCTGTCGTTTTATTGCCCTCTCCTTCGATCGTTGGTATGCCACATGATCGAAGTACGAATATATTCAGTAACTATCAATATCTTCAGTCTGTCGAAACTA